>NC_141245.1:23744707-24307207 GCF_054856555.1 Leptonotus elevatus | reverse complement strand
GGTTAAGGAAAATTTGAATTATTTTTGAAATGACACCTATGAATATTATGTTTGGCCGTTTTTGAAAAGAACTGTACACCTTTTTTTGAATACCATATTATTGTTGGGTAAAATGTTTATTTTTATTGCTAAAACAACACCAAATGTATGTTTAAAATATTTTTAAAAAGAGGATTTATTATCAGTATAGTTTAGAAAAGATAATAACTGTAAATAATAACAAACATTTCTGAGCAAAATAGGAAGCTTAACAGAGATCGAAATATAATTTAGGATAGATGTGGTTTTCAATATTACACTTTAATGTTTGATGAGATGATTAGAATAATAACGATGACGATGAAAATAACGTTTGTGTTGAATGCTGATATGATGCGTGCCCTTTTAATGTTATGTTTGTTTGTTTACTTATTTATTTTTGTGCGTGTTTATTGTATTCTGTTTAAATGCTGTTTAGGACTATGATAAAGATGTTTAAAGAATGACGACAACAATGTTGACAATGTTTGTGTGAATGTTCAAATGTTAAGTTGTGTACGGACGTTTTTGTTTTAAGTCGGTTTGTCTCTGAATATATTGCGGGCGGGGGGGGGGGGGTATTGTGTGTAGACTTGGAAAAAAAACCAACGGCGAATATTTTGAAACAGCTGTTTTCATCGTGGATCGGATTAAAACCTTCTACATCGTCATCGTATTTAATCACGAAGCGTGCAAAACGGGATGCAGCTTTTCAGACTCAGGAAGGATCTGCTAAGCAAACAATGAATTATCAAGATGCGTGGAAGTGCGCCGGGCTGTCTTGCGCATGCTAATGAAGGCTGGTCTCCGGAGGGGGGGGGGGGGGGGGGCGAGGAGATACAAGGGGCTCCGATGAGTGTGCGCAGCCATAACAACACATATTTGCAGGGCCAGATGAGAAGCAGCTGCTCGCGAGACCGTCTGGCTTCACTTCATCCGGGTCCAAAACGGACGCAAATTGAAGGCAAAAAGGATGTCGGTTAATTTCACCCAGCAAATGAAAAGATGAACATTAACGGCACATGCCTCTTATTTGACCACAGTATTATCATTTTGATGCTGTTCAGTTCGGATGAAATGGCTGCTATGTGATTCAGATGACTTTATAGATCCCTTAAAAGGGCAATTCTCCCAACTAAGCCTCACATTAGACTATAGCTACGCTATACGTGTATTTGTCGTATGTTTTTTGAGGTTTTTTTCTCGCAAATTTGACACTATATAAAGTCGCAAATTTAAGAGTTTTTTTTCTCAGAATATTGCCCATGCCCTCTAAAAATAAATACATAAATAAATAAATTAGACGTGGCCCTAATACGCCGTCGTAGATATTAGACCCCCAACCCTTGATGTTGTATTGTTTGGAGCCCATTTCATGACATCAAATGTTATTTTCTATATTTCCATAACAGGAAATAGGCCTTTTTGATTGGTTGCCCAGTTCCAACTGGTACTGGCCCCATACATGATATTCATGATAGGATTGTTTCAATGATTAGTTCATATTTAGCATCTTTAAACTGCATTATTTAAGCCTTAAAAATATATAGTTTTAAGTAGTTACTTTTTGTTAGTTTAAGCATTTTTAAATTGTGTTTTGTTTATTATTTTTTTCAATTTTTTTAGTTAGTTTATGCATTTTTTTTATTGTTTTATGTTTACTTTTTTTTGTTGGTTTATGCGTTTTTAAATTGTTTTATGTTAAATTTTTCTATTTTTTGTTAGTTTATGCATTTTTAAACCGTTTTTTGTTTTTTCCCGATTTTTTTGTTAGATTATGCATTTTTAAATTGTTTTTTTGTCTATTATTTTTTCTATTTTTGGGGAGGGCAGCATAAAATGCATACTCAAATATACAATAATGAAATATTATATTAGTATAAAATAAAATATTTTGTGTAAGAAGCAAAATGTGTTAATTTTGTGATATTTGTTTGTACATTTGTAATGGTCCTGCCAAGGTACTGGCCCAGGGCCATCGGGCCACCTTTAAAGTCGGAGCCTGCATAATAAACACTGGCAAACACCAAGAGTTGTCTTTTTGTTGTTACGTCTTGCTTCTTTTAATCCCAATTCTGACGTGGAATCTTGACGCTAATATTTTCTATGTTAGCGTAATAAACACTGTGAAATACCAAGAATTGTCTTGTAATTTCATCCCCTGCACCTTCTATGGCCTGACTAAACAAAGGTCCTCCACTTCAACAAAGTTATTTTGCTCCAAGATGGTTGTTTTAAATAAATCCCCCCCCCCAAAAAAAAATAATTGTGAATATGCAAATATTCAGGCATCCACTGTATTCAAATCAAATTCACTTGACTAAATCCCTCCAGTCAGCGTGAGTCAAGTTCCTCATTTGAACTTGGTGGAATGCTGCCCACTTCTTTTTCTTAATGCTATTCTCATATTTGCCTCAAAACGCGTTCGGGTCATGCAAAATCCAATATTTCAATTTTGTTGGATTGGATAAAAAAAAAAAATTGTGCTTGCGGTCAAACTTTCCACGGTCAGACTTTCCGATCATTGTCAGGGAACGGCCCACTCGACCCGGCAGCTGTCCACAGGGGACATTCAATAATGTTGAACGCCGCGTTTCCAGCAGCTGTCTCTATATGATCCATTTCTACAATCGGCCACGAGGCAAGACGACATCATTCACTGCGGGGGTTTTTTTTCTTCTTTTTTTCTTTTTTTCAGCGTGGCCTCATTTAAAGTGGCTTTATGTGGACACCTCTCATTTCCTGCGCGGGGCAGACATCCTGCGTCTCGTAATCCCTCGACGCAGCGCTCCTTCGACCTTGGCGCGGACTGAGCGCTCGGGGCTGCGTGTTCCCCGGGCCGGCTTTTTGCGCACTTTAAAAGAGACTGTTAATATTACATTTGATCCCAGGTTTTACTCCTCAAAGTGCAGCGGATATGATTCGTCTTAGGGTGCGAGCGCGGGTGACGGCTGAAGGCCGTTCTGTCCTGCCGTGACCCGCCGTTGTCATCTGTCTCCAACACAGCATGGAACCAATTAAGCTCTGCCATGCGATGACTTAAAGACAAACTCGTTGAAAATATAATAATAATAATAATAAGGAAATACGCTGCGCCTTGTGGACAAGACACTAGTTTTACATATTAGCAGTCAACATTGAAGTTCTTTTTTTTTAAGATCGTTTCATGGCTTCGAAAGAATCGCCTCATCGGTCAAGCAATGATGGCGGTTGCCATGAGAAAATGGAACTCTTTCCTTTGCATTTACAGTACTTCAAAAGTGATTGAAATCCCAAAAGTTTGTTTTGGCAATATTTGTGCTGAACTCAATTTGTGTTCATTTTGTCAACGAAAACTAAACAAAAATTTTTTTGTCAACACACATTTTTCACCGGAATAATACTAACCTAGACTAGACTAAAATCCTCATGAGCTCATTCACTGCCATTGACGGCTATAGACGTCATAAATTCATTGTAACTATTTCTATTAATTTAATATTTTTTTCCACTTTTGTTAATAAGAGTATGAATACCTAGAAAAAAATGTTGGGGCTACATTTAGAACAGATATAAAATTTGTGATTAATCGTGAGTTAACTAGTAAAGTCTTGCGATTAATTACAATTAATCACCTGACACCCCTAATTTCTATTAATCTTTTCTTTAAAAAAAAAAAATAAATAAAAATAATAATTGTCATAATTTTTTTCAAATTTTTAATAATCTTCATTATTAAAAAAAAAAAAAGATTATTAAAATTAGGGGCGTCAGGCGATTACCATTTTTAATCGTAATTAATCGCATGACTTCACTAGTTAACTCACACATTTTATATCTGTTCTAATACAAAAAAAAAAAACAATTCTAGCTTTTCATACTCTTGTTAACAAAAGTGGGAAAAATGTTAAACTAATCCGACCGCTAACTAATGCTGGCTAATTTATTAGCTCATAGCATGGAGCCATAGTAGCCACTTGTTGATATACTGTAATTGTGTGTCAAGTTGTTTTTCATCCAAATTATGAGAGAACATTTTATGTGAAATAGTTTTAGATTCAAAATGTTCTACATAATCTGCTGACAAAAATAATATATACAGATACAGGGGTCAAAGAAATGTTCTGACTAAAACTATACAAATACAATTATTTTCTTTGACTGAAATCAAGACTAAAATTATAAATTTATAGTCAAATAAAAATGGACTAAATAAAAGCGGGATGAGGTTGACTATGTTAAAATCTAACAAGCGTGACTGAAACTGGACTAAAACTTAGACTAAATTTGAAAATGGCGGATACAATTAACACATGGCCAATGACCCAAAGCGTGCTGCGAAAGCAAACAACGAGTTTTTAAAGGCAAAGAACTGAGATGTCACGAAATGGCCGAGTTGATCACTTGCTGGAGATAAAACTGAAGGCAAAATGTCCCAAGCAACAACTGAAGACAATCGCAGCAGAGGCCCGGGATGAAATCCAAAGCCAGATTGTCCATGCGTTCCAGACTTCAGGCTCTAATTGACTGCAAAGTATTTTGCAAGAGCTGGATGACTAGATAAGAATCTGCCCAGACATGTTCAAGTCGAAAGGTAAGCAGAGCTGCATAGACTTTTGAGGGATGCACGGATTAAAAATGCTATCTTCTGATATGCAGCATATACTTGATCGCTTGTTGACATGGTGGTGCGTGGGAGGAATCTGTCTTAAGCGGGTCTGCTACCCTAATTGACAAGCAGTAGATTCTTGGCCCATGACTTGACAGCTCGGCGGGCTCAACATCTGCCATTTTCAAGCGTTGGGTTTGATTGTGAGCCCTTACTACCGGAGATGGTGCCGCCCCCTCAAAACATTCTCGTTTCAGCAAGACAAAAAAACAAAAATCGGGTGTGTAATTGGTGATATTTTGGTGTATTTTTGCAAAAGCATGTCAAAAGACACCTGTTTGAAAATAAATGCATATTATGCTTCACCTAAGCACAAACGGGGTGTTTTCCATCCGAGGAGAACATTAGCCTCCCCTGTTCTATTCAGGCCGCGGCGCGTCACATGACCGCGGCTGATGGATTGGTCTTGTGGCGGCTGAGACGGCTCACGGGAGATTGCTACCAGATGAAAAGGTCTCGCGGTGCAAACTCGGAATAGAAGTAAGACTCTTGTATCGGGGATCAGATGGAATAATGAACAGCAGTGTTGCTACGCGGAGGGAAATAAAAGAGAGGTTGGAAAGTTATTGGCCAGCCAAAGTCCCTCCTGTGGGGATATTTGACAAAATAAAACAATAAGAAAGTGAAATAAGAATAGAATCAACTCAAATAATAGCAACTGAAAAAAAACAGTAAGAACAAATCGTGTCTGTTCCTGTGCGTTTCGGCCTCTTGGCGGCAGTGTGGTGCCGTGCATCCACGGCGCACACACTTAAAAGTGAGTACAGAAGAAAATGTTATCTCGTCAGTGGGTATGTGTTCCCACAACATTTGTATGTGGATATTCGTTATTTGAAGGAAAAACACTCCCGCAGTCGATGCTAACGTCGGTAACTTAACTATCCTCGCGCTAGATTAGCGATGTTTTAAAAACAAAAGCATGTTTTGTATTTAATTATACAGTGGATGTCATTCTTAACGTCGTACGTTTAGTTTTTCAGTTATCTCCAAGTGAGGTGTCATTAACAATCGTAAAGGATGCTTAGGGATAACAAAATGACCACAATAGCATATGCTACACACTTGCTAGTTGCTAATGCTACACAAGCAAAATGGTGCATTCAGGGTACTTTCACAGTGTCGGAAACTTTGGTTTTCTTCTGTAACATTTTAAGAGGAAAATAGTTGTTTTGGCCGATTTTTGTAGGCCAATAATCGGCCGGTTATAACTGCCGGCCGATTAATCGGTCGGGCCCTCTCAAATCTCAAGTAGCTCTAGACCAATCAGATGACGGGATTATTATAAACAGATTGCATTCCAAAACCTAATTGTTTGCCAATTGAGTGTTTTGCTTTTTCTTTGGCTTTCTGTGGCTTTTATTGTGATACAAAAGAAGGAGAATTTCATGGCTTGCTTTGAGCCAAAGTTGGGAATCAAACTTTGTTCAGCATTTTGAACAGTAGTGAAATCAAAAGTGAGTTTGGGTGAGTAGATCGTTTGGGGATATTTCTGAACATACAAACCCAGACAGATTTTTTTCCGTCCTCTCTTGCATGTCGGGTGTCAAAATTATCTCATGCCAGATATCTCATTTTATATTGCAACAAGGTTTTATTGTTTTGGCACAGCGACGTTGTAGATGGGACATAAATCACGCCGCCGCAAGGAGCGCTTTCACGATGTCACAAAATGTGCGCCGTCCGCTCTCACCTGTCTTGACGTTTTTTTTGTACTACGCACAAGAATCGGGGGATTTGCGGCCTTTTAGGTCAACACCATACGGCGCTCGCGAAGAAAACACGTTTTATGCGAGCGACACGCTCGGCCTGTAAAGTGACAAATCAAAATAATTACACAGGACGCGACTAACGCGGCCCAGATGTTGTTTTAGCTCGGCGGGGGGGGGGGGGGGGGGGGCGAAAAAATATGTGTACGCTTCCCTTAATCCGTCTAAAATGTACAATTTCAACCGGTTATGAAAATATTTTCTCTGGGAATATCCTTGGCGTAAAGAAAAAGCTGCGAACACAAGTCCACTTCCTGATAAATCAGACGCGGTTGCACACATGAGGAGATTGGACCGCAGAGCGTAAACAGCCTGCAAGAAAACAGTCTGGACCTTCGTTGGCAAATTAGCACACGTCGAGTTTTTGGTGTGAGAGTCTAACCTCACTCGAGAAAATGCATCTTGTATGTTATCATTTTCAAAAAGTCAGTCAGTCATTCACAAAAACACTCACACACTCTCTGACTCACTAACTCCTTCACTCTCACACAAAGTCACTCAACACCCACTCACACTCTCACACACATTCATATCCTCACTCACTCATGCAACTCTCACACATAACCACACACACTATCGATCACTCATTAATTTACATTTTCACACACTCACAGTCAGTTACTCTCACACACGTATACGCTCTCACACATTCCTACATGTATCTCTTACTTTCATACACATATAAAACACACTCACACATATTCATTCATGCATACAACCACTCACACACTAATCGCTTACTCTCACAAATTCACACAAAAACCCGCACTCCCATATATACACACACTCACTTATATACTCTCACACACTCAAACTAACACATAAACTCCCATTCACTAATTAACCCACATATTTCCACACTTGTGTTCACTGACACACTCTCACAAACACTCCACGCACATTCACGCGCTCACACTGTCACTCACTCATTCCCCATTCTCACACACATTCATATCCTCACTCACTCATGCAACTCTCACACATAACCACACACACTATCGATCACTCATTAATTTACATTTTCACACACTCACAGTCAGTTACTCTCACACACTTATACGCTCTCACACGTTCCTACATGTATCTCTTACTTTCATACACATATAAAACACACTCACACATTCACTCACACATATTCATTCATGCATACAACCACTCACACACTAATCGCTTACTCTCACATATTCACACAAAAACCCGCACTCCCATATATACACACACTCACTTATATACTCTCACGCACTCAAACTAACACATAAACTCCCATTCACTAATTAACCCACATATTTCCACACTTGTGTTCACTGACACACTCTCACAAACACTCCACGCACATTCACACGCTCACACAAAGTCACTCAACACCCACTCACGCACTCACTCACTTATTCCCCATTCTCACACAGATTCATATCCTCACTCACTCATGCAACTCTCACACATAACCACACACACTATTGATCACTCATTAACTTACATTTTCACACACTTACAGTCAGTTACTCTCACACACTTGTACGCTCTCACATTCCTGCATGTATCTCATACACGTATAAAACACACACTCACACAAACTCTCACTCGCATCGCCACTCACATGCACAAACAGATCCACAAACTTTAGCTGAAGTACCAAAACCATCCCAGATGAAAAGCCGACAGGCTGTTTTAGCACCTGGCTGCGTGACTGTCACCGCTCCCACAAAGAGGGGGGGGGGGGGGGGGTTGGCCGGCCGGTCGTGGGGTGTCGGTCGGCTCTGCTGTCAATCATAAAGCAGAGCGGCACTTTGTCGCGCAGTCGGGCCCTCCCGCGAGTCAGACAGAAGGCGAGCGGAGCGGAGCGGGCTTGGCAGCCAGCGAGCTCTGTGGCGCGGCCCCTCCTTTTCACTGGGCTGGATAAGCCCGGGGAGTGTGGCGCCTCTGAGGTTAGCGGCCTGCCTGCGTGGAGACGCCAGCTCCATCAGGAGCCTATTTTTATTCCATTTTGCTTTTTTTTTTCCCCCCGCCGTTTCCCATTCAGCCCAACTGCATCCCCGCTTTCCCTTCCTCCGCCTCCTTTACCGCCATCTTCTTCTTCTACTACTACTGTGATGATGATAGGATGTGTTTGAGCCACATCCACGACAGAGGAAAATGAAAGAAAGAAAAAAAAAACATGAATGCAAGGCAGGCTTCCTTTTGTGCCATGATTTTCCATGCTAAGTAAAGACGAGAAAAAATATACCCTATATCTTGGTTTGACCATATGCACGCAGCATATGTGTGGCAAAATTTAGCTAGCAAAACAGATTCTTTGATTTGAGCATAACATCATGTTTTTTCCACGCAATCAAAATGAATCCAATCAAAACATACAATATGTATGAAAAATGAGTCTCCTATATTCTTTAACCCATTAAGGCCTAAAGCGCCTGGCAAAACATGCCTCTTAAAAAGGGTGACTTTTGAGTCATCCCACGAAAAGTTTTCCTGGAAATTCAACAATATTAAAAAAATTATTGATATCTCAGCCCCTGAAGCAGAAACATAATTCCCAAAACATTTCAGAGCTTGCACCATTTTTTTTAAATCAACAAACAAATGTCGAATCTGCGGGTATATAACTCCGAATATATTTACCTTCAACACTGGAGCGCAGATGTAATAACCTCGGGGGAATCCAGTGGGAATTATTCGTCGTTCATTCCGTTAAAAAGCCGTCAACGTTTTCAACATCCTCATCTACAAACATATTTGTATATATTGGTATTCCTCTCGCGCCGTTGTCAATCGCGTCTTTTATTTCATAACTCCCGCAAATCTGCGTCAACCATAAATAAAATTCCAGGACATGCTATACGAGGCCCGTTGAGAGGAACCAGTTGAGGTGGCTCGGGCATTTGGTTCGGATGCCTCCTGGGCGCCTCCCTGGGGAGGTGTTCCGGGGACGGGCCCCGGGGACGACCCAGGACACGCTGGAGAGACTACGTCTCACGGCTGGCCTGGGAACGCCTTGGGATCCCGTCGGAGGAGCTGGCTGAAGTGGCTGGGGAGAGGGAAGTCTGGGCTTCCCTGCTAAAGCTGCTGCCCCCGCGACCCGACTACGGATAAGCGGAATTGAAGACGGAACGGAACGGAACGGAACGGAAAGCTACGAGGCCCACGTCACCCTCTCGTGTATATTCATTTAATCGGCTAAGGGACCAAGAATTGGTCCAAACTAAACAAAATGACATATTCGCTCCCGAGTTTAAAGGAAGAAGCGCGGTCCCGCGCTCTCGGCCTTAATTGATTAACTTGCGAGCCCCAAAATGGCTGCTTCAAACTAAAACTGTTCAATTCATCCCAAATGAAGGCGAAAGACGTGATCGGGCACGTTATACGTGGTGGATGAACCGGCAGATGCTAAAGGCTAGCTTCAGGCAAGTTAACAAAATGTGGGGGAAATAATCCATTGGATTTGTTTGTGCTGCTACGGTTTAATAGATATCACACGTTGAATTTAATAACTGACCAACGCCAGCAAGACTTTTTACGGCATTAATGACGGCGGTGTCGGCCGAATTAGCAGATGCTAAGGTGCTAACGTACCTAAATAACACTGCCAAGAATTGCGTGGAAACTGCTAATTCGATGGCATTTCGAGCACACATAACGGGGAAATAAATCCACATTGTACAAACTTGTAAAGCCTTTGTATGATCAGATTTCAAAACACTCACCAGTGTCACCGGAAAGTTGATGGCTAAACGCTAGTTGATTACCTCCTCATCATTGCAGTCCATTAACGCGACGCTGCTACTTTCCTGCCACAGGAGGCGTGTTCAGAGACATAGTCACGTGACGTTCGGATCTTTATTCCAGATCTGGGTCTTTGAGACTAAAACCACAAATCTAGGCCCATTTTTAGTGCTATTCGCACCAGGGCTCGGCCCCTATTCCTGTACACAGCAAATCCCGAGAGGTCGCGTCTCTCTACAAGGCTAATGCTAACCCTTCAAAAAAAAAAGCATTGCAATCCAAGGCGGTTGGTTATGTTGTCATGCAGCTCGCAAACTTCCTGCCATCCGGGCCAAGAAGCAACAAGAAAAGGAAAGCCATGAGAGCCATCGGACGGCCTTTTGTGGCCTTTCTCAAAGGCTTCAATGTCCACGGTTGGCCCCGTTGGGGGAAGCGGCCAGTTTATTTCAAGCAGCTAATCGGACATGTTGAGGCAATTCACGTACAATGCGGCGACGCTGGCGCACTAGCGGGGGGTCCCCTCCGCTTTAGCATCATAAAGCAAAACTTCCTGAGGAACGCCACATTTGTGCCATTAGACATTCCACGCACGCACGCTGGTGGGCGAACCCCCCCCCCACCCGCGGCATTTTTTTTATTTAGTTTTTGCTCAGCCCAGCAACAGCAAAAGGGGTCCAGACGAGTCTTCTAAAAGAGACCAGATTAGCCTTCGGGTTTATGGGGGAACGTTGCAACAAGGTCGCCGATGTACTGTGACGTTCCGTTAGCCTTTTGGAGAGCTGCAATTAGGAATGCTCGCTGGACTTTGAGAGCATGAAAAGCAGTAAATTGGTCGTTAAATATCCCATCAGCCATTGAAGTCAAGAGTTTGAAGAGAAACGCTCGAGGGCTGATATTTTATAGTTACTGCAAACGAGCACAGAAACGACAGGTAAGAAATAGTTGGTAACTTTAAAGGGTACATTTTTAAATGCGACTTTTTCATGTTTCGGACTTACGAGTGTCATTTATTTCGCGATCACGCTTGTAACTTAAATCACTCACACGTGAAATCAACGTTTTCCATTCAAATGAATGGAAATGCCATTAATGTGTTCCAGCACTCCACAGAACAACATTTTTTGCAGCTCGGCTGGGCCAAGATCTGACATTTTCCAAGCCTAAATGCTATCTCGTGTCCACACTAGACTTTACGCAGATCGGATCGGCTGGATTGAATCTGCAGAAGATTTGCATTTTATGCAAAATTGGTCATCGTCTTTAATGTCCTTGCCGATCGATCAATGACGTCATTGATTGGATCCGCATTATAAAGTGTTACAGCAAACACAAGAAGTCCAGGGATGTTTTTGTGCTGCCACCATTAATAATCCAATGTTTCACTGCATACGCAGATGGATTTTTTTTCCCCTCCAATATGTGGCCGTATGGACTGTTTTTTTTCTCTCCCAGTTTCATACTGTGCTCCCTTTAAAAACGCAGATGTTTTATCTGAGTAACTCAGGACGCTAATAGTGACACACCAGGCTTCAGGTTCTGTCTCTCTCTGCTGGATAAATTCCTTGTGTGTGCCAATAAAGATTATGATTCGGATATTTTTAATAATTTGTTTTGTTTTGTTCGCATTTTCCTTTGATTGAATGTTTATCAGTGTTTTTGGGAGACTTTTTAGGGTTGAAATTGTATTTTTTTTTCCATGAGTGTCAATTATATGCAAATGTTGGCTATTATTTTAATAAATTGTTTAAATAGATACAATGGTCCTTCCTTGGTTTTCTTTGGTCCCCTCGGGTCTCCTGGTGTTCGGTTTAGGTGAACGGTATGAGATTTTTTCTAATAGGTTTTCTGGTGAGCTAACAAATACACGCACGCACGCACGCACATACACATACGCACCCACACACACACACACACAAAAAAAAATAAAAAATAAAAAAAATAAAAATAAAAGAGCAATGATGATGACATTTCCGAATGAACAATACTGAGCTCTTAAAAAAAAGAAAAAAAGAAAAAAAAGAAAAAAAAAGATACAATGGTCCATCTTCTCATGTGATTTTTTTTTTTTTTTTTTTTTCACTCGCCGATTGGTGATTGGTGTTCAATCAATCCTGATTATGCAAAGCCTAGTCCACGGACACTACCTACTGTCAGACTTAGCTTCAGATAAGTTCACTTTTAGGACACTGGACTTGTAGGACAAACTGCAGTAGGAGGGCGAAGGGTGAGGCGAGCAATTGCTCATTTGCATCAGGCAGTATTCAAGCTTGGTTAAAAGTGTGCAGTAATTATTGATCCTTGTTGTGGTGTTTTGACCAAATCTTTTTAAGATGAAATAGTTTATTAAACAAACTGGGGGGGAGGGAACAAAAACTAAAAACAATATATGTTCTTTAGGGCATTCAAATCAGATCATATAAATCTACCCTTTGAGGTAGATGCTTTGTTTATAATGTTAAAAAAAAATACAGTCAAGAATACAAAAAGTGGAGAGTTAGACAGTAAAGATTCCAAATCCATGAGTGACTTTGTTGCGAGCTGGCAATTTCCTCCGTCATCCACATCCACTCATCATGGCTTCAGTGTTCCTTTTCCACCCCTCCTCCTTCTCCTCTGGCCACATCTAAAGAGGATCGGAAACTAACCTAACGCCATCCCGCGATGCGCGAAATGGATCGCAAAGGCGGTCGCAGAGTTAATCCCCGGGCTTCGTGGGGGGGGGGGGGGGGGCAGCTTTCACCTTCCATCCCCAGCAGCCTGCCTTTTGAGGGTCGCTTTAACGAGCGTATTAGCGAGAGTGAAGCAGCAATGAAATTTAAAGTGGTCAAAGTGATTGACTTTGTGTTGGTAGATTTGTCCATTTCTGACATTTCTGGATGGTTAAACAAGGGCCTGGGGTCAAAATGACCCAGGGACTATATTGTTGCCGTCGGAAGGGTTAATGGATAAAAGGCATAACAAGCTAAAGAACAGTTTGACTCTCATGTTGCGGGTCAAATTGACCCCTTGAATGTAGTCTTTCGGTAAGAAACTGCTGCATAATTAACATACCAACTGCACCATGTCATTTTGAATTTCATATATTTGCAAGTTAATTATTATGATAATTCAGATTTCCCCCAGCCACACACCACCACCACCACCCCACCACTCCTTCTCCCTCCGCCCCCGTTCCACCCTCATTTGTGACACATTAAGACAAGTGCCGGGTCAAACTGACCCATGAAGAATATTATGAAAAACAACATATCACAAACTAGATTACCGGTATGTTAAACAAAATATCGGGAGGGTTAATGCATAAAATGTTTAAAGCTATGCCAGTTTAACCCTCCTATTACATTGCGGGTCAAAGTGACCCACCGTTAAACAAAAGGTATGATTATTGCTATTCTGCACCCCCTTACCATCCCACCTTGTTGACACTTTTGGATTATTATTATTATTATTAAGTCCTGGGTCAAACTGACCCACAAACTAGCTTAACATGTCAGGAAGGTTAATGCATAAAATGCTAAAAACTGTCAGTTTAACACTCCTGCTAAATGTGGGTCAAAGTGACCCATTTAAAATACAGTAGTTATTACATAATTATCTTTTTTATTACATATATCATGCATAATTTTTTCACATTTCTGACATTTGTGAACAATTATGTTTAATTGGTAGAATTTGAACCACTTTTAAATATAATAATAATAATAATAATAATAATTAGGGATGTTCAATACCACTTTTTTCAGACCAATACCGATACGCTAACCTTCAGTAGTCACCGATACCAAGTGCCACTTTCATTAGTACTTATGATACATAACATTTCCACACAAAAAAACAATGGCAGATAAAACTATTGCAAATGTCCTTAAAATTGAATGAAATTTAATAATAATAATAAATTTAATTTGTAATGCACTTTACTTTTTTTTTTTTTTAAGTGCTAATTTATTTATTTATTTAATTAATGGAAATTAAATTTTTGCCCCAAAAGTCCCAATCAAAATATGTGGTTGTACTTATTTTTAAGAAATACAATTAAGTGCAAATAATTCAATTAAATTCAATTCAATAGGGTTCCAAGTAACTTAGTAATATCTACCATGTTAAGAACTCCTCAAGCTGTTTAGTGTGAACAGTAATTATATCTTGTTTTGAAATCCATGCTTTTAATTTGGAAGGCTGCTCTGTACAGAAATTAGTATACATAAAACCCAAAGGGAAACGAAAAAAGCCTTAGCGTCCCGTGAGGACCGATGTCTTTTTAGCACCACAGCTCGACGACGTTAACGAGGCAATTAAGCGCACGGCGAACGTAAACGAGGCAACTAAACACGGCGAAGTTACATGAGCTACAAACATATAGAACACACATTGAACCACAGATTATAGGCGATATTACTCACAACAAGAGTACTTACTTATTCTCAGTAACGCGTACCAAAATGGCGCTGCCGGACAAGTGTTACCTCATAAGGAGAAACGCAGGAAACGAACGAGACGGAACAAAACTTTCGTTCCCCCTAGCTTTTCTGACAGTTCCTGACAGAAAAATGGCCAAAAGAGTGCGGTCGCGAGTACCGATACCATGAAATGTGGCCTGGTATCGGCCCAATACCAATACGCCCATCCCATAGTGAGCAAACGTGTTCCAAAGGGGCAAAGCAGTGAAGAAACAATGTTGTCAGTCGTAAAAATGCTAATATCCCAAACGATACCAATGTTTCCATGTAATAATGTCAAACGCATGTTTAAATCTTAAGCTCACGCGACAATTCCCAGTTAAAAGTTGGAAACAAACTGAAGCTGACCTACTTCAGTCTCATTTACGAGACGCTGTTTTTTGCACCAGTTGTCGCCGCGGCTCCAAAAAACGTCCGCCGGGACCATTTTTTGGAAGTGCGTCGTTCCCCTTTGCTTATTAGCATAACCGTGACCCCGTGACCCCGGGGAGATCATTCTTCATTTCCCCTTCAGACGCAGCCCAAAAGCAGACCAGGATGTGGACGGTGAAAAATCCCGCAGGACGCCTTAAAACAACAATGAGGCCGGACTGACCGCCTTTGTGTTCTGATGATATAAAAAGCTCTTTAAACTTTCATTTTTATTCTGGCTATCCACGAGTCTGAAGCGTTAGTTAACATTTGGCCCACGTGTTTGTTTGGATTCAAGGCACTGAGTTGGCATTGGCGGCCTTCGAACCGCTGCCAAGGACTTTTCGATTGCCATGTTACTCGCAGCTGTCGTCTTTTATTTCAATGTATGAATATAATCAGATATTTTACGTTGTACTCCATGTGTGGTAAACCGTTTTTTGCCAAACAACCAATGAAAATGTTATTATTATTATTTTTTTTGTATTTCATTGGCCAGCTAGAATGGCAGTACTTCACATCTCCTCGATTTGCGTGCTTTCCAAGATAAAAAAGAGGGGGAAAGTAGAAGGTCTTAGACTGGCCAAGTCAATCACCTGACCTAAACCCAATAGAGGATATAGATATATATATATATATATATATATATAGAGAGAGAGATATAGAGAGAGAGATAGAGAGATAGAGAGAGAGAGAGAGAGAGATGGATATATATATATATATATATATATATATATATATATATATATATAAATAAAAGTAAAAATAAATACAAAAATATAAATAAATATAAAAATAAAGACCCGTTTCGGACATCTTTTGAATAACATTTCGTCCTGACAGTAATAATAAAAAAAATGTGAGAGCAGAGTGTTTTTATTTATTTATTGAATTAAATTTGTATACGTTTTATTTTGACTTTTATTTATTTATTTTTGATTGATTGATGATGACTTTTGATCCTCCATAGTTTTCAGCGCGCAACACTAAAAGCTCCAAGGGCCCTCCTAGTGTGTGTTTATAAGCCATAAGGAGCCGCAGGGGATCGTTTGGCGATGCGATTCGTGGCCTCTCGCTGCACTCAGTCTGCTACATTTGGCGGCGTGTATACAAACGTAAACGTCAGGGCCGTGAACTCTCGGCGCGGCGTGATGCCGACTTGGGCGAACAAGGCCATGCAACCTGCTTTGCGCTTCAGTCAGCGCCAACATTTTTTTCGACTTCCACTACAATAACACGCATGCTAAAATGACATGAATTGAGTCATGCCATATCTCAGCGTATCAATCTGCTTTTATTGAGGCATCATTTCTTGCACATCCAATTCAAAACGTTCAGCTTTTCTTTTCTTTTTTTTTTTGTCCGTTTTGGCCGAGCCCGCATGCAGACGGCTCCTGCAGGAGAAGCAGCGGCGGCCGCCAGGATCCCGCGACTCGGTCCAAACGTTCCACTTTGGAAAGCGATCACGCTGAACATTTGATCTCACCCGCTTCTCTGGGAAAACGCTATTTTTCGTTGTCTTTACAATCCCTCTTAAATCCCCGCATAAGTGTTTTATTCCACTCATGCAGGCCAAGAAAGTGTCTCAAGAGGGAGAATATTGTGAGCTATGACCAGAAGCCTTCATTGACAAATTAAAGATGCGAGCCACAATGAACGTGCTCTCGTGCCCACTTTTTCATGGTGACCATTGGAAATAAATGTCCAGCATTAGGTGGCATTGGCAAAAAAAGCTTTGTCATTTAGTATCATGGATGCCTGTTTCCAATTGGAACTCATTTGGATGAATTGCCGAGTTGCGGTTCGAGACCTGCAATTTTGCTCAAAATGATGAAACTGGTATTGGTATTTTTGGGGTTATTTTTAGCACTGCTAAACTACAGGACATACAGAAAATGTTCATCTACTTTTGCTGAAACAAATGGCTATACACAAATAAAAAATTAACTCATTCACTGCCATTGACGGCTATAGACGTCAACAATTCATTTGAACTATTTCTATTAGAAAAAAAATTATTGTACGTTTAGAACAGATATCAAATGTGTTCACCGATCAAAGGTAACTGGCTGGACATGGCTATCATAACAAGATGCACACTCAAGTAGAGCTGTAAAAAGTAATCGATTAATCGACAAGTAATGGATTACTAAATTAATCGACAACTATTTTAATAATCAAGTAATCATTTGGAGGCATTTTTTGAATTGAAAATGGTCTAAATCCTCTGGTTGAATTCAGCATATCAACAGTAATTGTTGACTGATAATCTTCTGCGTTGAATCAGAAGAAGATATTTATAAACATCTGTTTTTATTTTGGAACACAATGACAAAAATGGCAAGAAAGTACAACATCACTCCCCCATTTTTTTAATCATTATAATACGAATACGAAGTACGAAATAAACACCAACTACGGGTTAATACATCTAAAAACGAGGGTCGGGTGTCACTGCGGGCTAAAACTTTGTAGAGGGAAGTGTTTTCTGGACTGCTGGCTCATTGACTCTTTTTCTAATGCTTCATTTGGATGTGAAATCATCCAAGCGGATCTCCAAGCAGAAGGACAAAAACATCGGTTTTAGGGAGATGGCTGATCCTGAGGTATTAGCATGAGTGTGTGTTCCGTCGCCTAGGAAACGAGCTGATAAACAATAGAGATTCACATGATTATAAACCGTTTACGCGCCAAGATAAATATACCCTACCCGGGGTTGGGTTGAAAGATGCCGCCCGAATTCCAAATGCTCTTCCGTCTAAAATTTGTTGATGATGATGAGAGACGGCAAACAGTAAATACTGAAAGGTGCACTCGCTGACCGCCGTACTGTGTCAATACTCGGCCACAAAAACAAGACAAAAAGACGGTCCAGGCTGATCATGATGATTAGCCTGTAAAGAGCGGTTTCTAATTCAAGCAACCCTACGCCCTTCTTGTGTTTCCCGCCATCGCTATGGCAACACACCAGCCCTGCAGCCCGGCCCGCACGCCACTTTTGCACGCACATCCGCCGCACCAGGGCTAATCGCCTCCTTTTCACTCGCATCTGCTTGCGTTCGCACTCTCTTCCCACCGTCATCATCCTCCACTGCTTTTGATTAGTCCAAGGCTAAGTGTATTTTTGTTACCTTCACCAAGAAGAGTCTGAAATTTTGTGTGGAACTTCGCGCTCATAGTTTTAAGTGTACTTTTTTATTCTGGCTGTACATTTATGGATGTAACTACATTTATAAGGGATCTTAATCTGGATTCATCTCTCATTTCCAATGTGTATGCTGTGATGTTGGACCAAATTGAATTTGAAAATCCACATGCCATAAGAAAACTGATTGAAATCAAGTTAAGTTTTGGATGCCAAGTCAAAAGTTGAACAATTTAAATTTGTGTGAAAATTAAGTTAAATTAAGTATCCAACCTTTTTGTTTTACTCTACACAGACTCACATACATTTTAAATTGGATCTGGATTTAATTTGAATTTGATGATTGGGTTCAAACAAAAGTTACAATGAATTTAAATTAACTCATTTGCTCCCAAAAATGTATAAGCACGTTCTATTTTAAATATTGCCATGGTCCCAAAAATGTATTTATACTTTTTTTTTTATGCTAGAGCATACAGAAGGCTTTGATGCAGCTTCTGACCTGAGAGAAAGGTTAAAGCAATGGTAGTTATTACAAAAAATGGCCAGCGGGTGGCAGCAGAGTATAAGAGATCAACCAGGGCCATGTTGCAACAAGCTCATGGCTCAATAAGTGTATCACGATATTTCAAAGAATTGTTAAAAGTTTCAAAACCTCCCATCATTTTCAATCAAACTTGTAACAAACTTGTAAGGTAACAAGTGATACAGTTTGAAGCGGATTTGACTCTTAATTGTACATTTGGAGGCAATTGAAATGTGCCATGCAAAAAAAGTTAAAGAAAACTTTTTTTTTCTTTTTTTTTTGCTATGACATTTCTTAGTGTAATAAGTAAAATCAACACATTCAAGTACAGTAAATGGTCCATTTCACGTATTTGTGACATTTTTAATCCAAGGTATAATAAAATGCACTCAGGGTCAAATTGACCTGGTAAGATTACTGCAGAAAAGAAAAAAAAAACAGATTTGCACGAGGGCTAAATGAAGGTGTGATTAATTTTACTGCACTTTGCTTTGGAGACCACACACCCCGAAAATGATGCAGCCCAAGAGACCTTTCCGCGCCATCAAAATCAGCTTGAGAATCAACTACCTCCTCCACCCGCCTCGGCCTGAATAACATATTTATTTTTAATCAAAGCCTTTGTTATACTCCCAATGATTAAACTGCCTGCCTGTCTTGTACTCACACAGCTTTGTCCAATCAGGATTTGTGTTTGGAAAAATGATGCAGTAGCAGTGTCACTTCTCACGATACATTCAACTTTTTTTTTTTTTTACATTTTTTAAAAATCTTTAAAGAAGTGAATTACACTGCACAGCGACTGTGCAGTATATTGGGGCAACGGCCAGGAATCAAACCTCGCCCTGCTTGCTTGGGAACTCCTTCTTTAAGTGGACAATGGCTTGCCTCCCACCAAAAGGTCGCTTCTGTACACTGGATGCTTAAACATTGCCACTGGAAAAAAAATACTTCTGCCTCCTAAGCGAATAATTAACCCCATAAGAGTACTTTTGTGTCTACTGTACCTTGCGCAGACATTTCCCAATTAGCTTGTGTTATTTCTGAAGTCCAGAGGCAAATTGCCACATTAATCACAATTCCTCCCGTCTGAACTAATCACGGAACCAAAGCAACATGTTGCTGATGGTGGAAACAGGCAGCAAGTGACGCTTAAACTTTCCCCTGCAGGCATCAAACCAAAAGATCTGGAAAGAGCCCCGTGAGATCGTGTTGTTGCAAAGTCGTGCCGAGTGAGATTGTTTTGTACCGCTGCCCGGCACATGATAGCACTCAAGTCGTTTCGCTGGCTACGAGCGTGCCAAAACAATGACCTGGGAACGAGTTAGGAAGAAGACGCAACGAGCTGACGTCAGAGAACCATGTTTGCTTTCTGAGCCAACAGCTACAACTGATGGGCAACCGGCCTGAAGGTTCTGGTGTATGCAGGAAATAAATCCCCCATAGTACATAATCGTACAAAAGCAAGCTCGAGATATCCATCCATCCATCAATTTTCTAAAGCACTTGTCCCAATTAGGGTCGTGGGTCATCTGAAGCCTATCCAAGGTGACTTTGGGGTGGTGTCCACTCTGGACTGCTCGCCAGTCAATTGCAGGGCGCATACAGCGAAGAGGACAGAGGTGGCAAATCCAGGTCCAGAAAGTAAAAACCCTGCCAGTTTGGCTTTAGCCCCAGGTGCCAGCTAGCTAGCTCCCATGGTGCTCGTTTACCCGCTAGGAAGCTAGCTAGCTAGCTAGCTAACTAGCATCAATGGCTAAAGCCAAACTGCGGCAGGGTTTTTACTTTCTGGACCTGGATTTGCCACATCTGAAAAAAGAACAACAATGCACAATCACATTTGCACCTATGGGTTCGAACCTGAGAATTGAACCCGAGACTCAAGCTGTTATTTAAACGTTTGGGTGCAGGGATCCCTTACAGTAATTCTTCCCCCAAGTTCTGCATTAAACATAACCATGTCCACCCCGAAATGTCAAGTTTTTTTATTTTTTTGTTTTTTTTAAGTATCCTAAATACTCATGAGTTCTTTAACAGGACTTAACTAAACTAGACTTAATTAGATGAAAGGGTTTACCCTGCCTCTCAACTCGAAGATCAGATGGTATACGCTCCACAGAGCTTTTAATTCAGCTACCGTAAGGAGGAGTTTAATTTGGTGTTTGCTTTACTGACACACCGGCACCTTCATACAACATTAATTATTTTGCTGACCCCAAAGCTACGGCTTTTGGACCCCCGGAATTCCATGGACCCCAGTTGGGGAACCAGTGTGTCAAGACATCTGGAATGTGAATGAAATCCCAACTGTAACTGCCTCCTGCGACCATTTCAAGTCTGCCATTAAAAGACAGCAAGAATCGATGCGATGCGCTGGCAAAAGCGTCAGCAAGTTGTTTTACCCTGCAGACCAGCAGAGGAGCAACGCGCTATGACCTCACTATTTAGCCCCGAGCAATTTTTTCTCGTATCCTTATTCAAACATATAAGGTCAGTCCTTTTCCCCTCATATTCATATGCTGAGCCGCTGTCATGCTACGGCGGCGTGGCCGAGCAATGACGTGCATCGCTTCAGTTTGGCCCGAGGACGCCAAAACATCATCCGCTTTGCAAATGTTTCCGCTGCCGTCGCTGGTGTTCGCACATTGGCAACACCAGTGAGGCAATCTGGGAGGAATCCAGAGCACTGATTGGAGAATTCATTCCAGCCTAAAAAAAAGTATGCCTACGAGCACACACACACACACACACACCCACACCCTATGCTTAGCTGCTTTGATACCACATCACACATCTCGAGTGAGGCTCTCTCGCATAGAAGCGCTGCCTAATTACAGCAGAGCCCCACTGCTCCCCACACCGCCTTTGGGTTCCATACTACAAGACAATCTAAATTTGGGTCTTCCAACACACGGGGTTAAAAGAAGCTCTAAAGATAAACATGACAGCAGCAGGCCAAATTAGCCCCTGCTGATGGAGTACACAACCCTGTGGTAATTAGTACCCCTGCTAAACACCATGCCACGGGGAATTTAAAACAAGCAGTTGTCTCATCTCACGATAGGATGGACAACCTTGGATTCTCACCAATATGACGCAAAAGAGGGTTATCGTAATGGCTTTAAAACACGCAGGCGGCAGCGCGGGACTGGACCACCATAGAGGATCTGCACCCTCAGACAGGGAGTCTGACTGGAGGCCTTGCTGTCTGAAACCAAAACTGACAACGGCAGCCGCCCAAAATGTAAAAGTAGAGCATCCCTTGGCCGCAAACCATTCGTCGCCGACTGGTCCGTCGTGTCTTCCTCGTCTGTGGATCACACGACGCACAAGCTGTCCACCTTTAGAAGCCTCGCTGACATCTCGTTTTACTTCCAACCAGGTGCAGATCGATCAAAGTATCGAGAGAATTGATACTAGGATGAGTATTGGTGTCATAACGTTATGAAAGAGCTAGTATTGATCCTTGGCATTTATTTATTTATTTTGGTTTCTCATGGGTCCCTAGCAGAGGTGGCAAATCCAGGTCTAGAAAGTAAAAACCCTATTTGGCTTTAGCCACAGGTGCTAGCTAGCTCCCTAGCTAGCTAGCTCCCATGGTGCTTGTTTACCTGCTAGGGAGCTAGCTAGCTAGCGTTGGGGGCTAAAGCCAAGCTGTGGCAGGGTTTTTACTTTCTGGACCTGGATTTGCCACCTCTGATCTTGCAATGATTTGTGTTTGTCCTTTTATGTCTGCTAGCAGGTAAATGAGCACCATGGGAGCTAGCTAGCTAGCACCAGGGGTTAAATCCAAACTGTGGCAAGGTTTTTACTTTCTGGATCTGGACCACCAATGACAGCAGTAGGCAGCAATGGCGGTAACAAATAGTGAGTAACATTTTACACTAAGAGTCATATTATGCTTTGTTTGAGCTCTTCCAACTAGTAGGTGAGCTAGGTATTAGTAAAGCACAACATGTAAGTATCATATTATTGTCTAGACTAGAGAAACTTCGGTGGCTGACATTTCTTTCGGTGGCTGACATTTCTTTGATTGCAGAAGAGCGACGGAGAATAATAAGACTACATTGACTACATTGTCACTTTAAACAACAGTTTCGGTACGTTTCCGTTGAGGGTAATACATTATGGCATATTTAAGAACCCAACAAGAAAGTTAAATTAGCACAAAAAACAACAACAACATGTTATTAATTTAAAAAATGATTTAAAATACCATATTTTATGAACCTAAAAGTACTTGGTATCGGTATTGGTGATACTGGAACCAGCATTTTACTTGGTAATACCAAATTCTCAAGTATCGCACAGCTCTTATCTCGCTGTCCTAAAATGTCTTTATTTAGGATTACGCAAGCCTGAATACCCAACTGTTTTACGTGAAGTGAAAATGGAAGGGTGGGGCATGGGCCAAGAAAGAAACTAGATAAAGGTGTGGATTCAGGATTGTCTCGTGTCAACATTGTAATTTTGCAATTTTGTTCTGAATTTCCCAAAGACATGTTATTGACATATGCAAGAAACGCATAACCAAAATGGCGTACACTTGGGTGCTAATCCAAAATAGGATTAACCAAACCTTGGAGGAGGTCTGCAAATGATATACGACAAGTTACAATCTATTACCAAACAGCTGTTTTCCATTAACATTTCCAAACATTAGCGCTCATCCTTTGGCGCTGGGCCACCATCCCTGGTTCTAATTAGACCAAATGGATCGAATTAGTCGAGTAAGAATAGAATGGTGTGACCGCACGCCCAGTGTGAATGAACGCTCAACATTTCAAATGGAAGCCAGCGACGCAGCAGCGAGGTTGGCGGTGAATAAAAAAAGGGCCCTGAGGTCGCTGGCAGACGCGAGCGATGCATTCTTTGTAAACAGTCGCGATTTGGATGTGGAGATAATTTTCTGGGCGGTTAGGATATTTTAGTGTCTCCGTGTGTGTGCATGTGTGTAGTGCATGCTTTTCTTGGAAGGAGCCGTTTTGTAATTAATGCAAAAGACAAAGTATACAGGCGGCTTACGACGGAGGTATGTGGCGGCAGTATGTCACCAACCTAAACTAAAATAGTATTTAAGTCATAATTACAGTAAATATTTGAATGAAAATCAGGTCTACAACATCAATATAAAACAATAAGTCAAGACAAAACGCAAGTACAACGGTAACTGAGCATGCTTGTCTGCATAATGTTTGTATTCTTACACCACTATGTGAACCATTCGTAACCTTCAAAATATCAGATGACCTCGGACCCACCATCCTGTAATATACCTTGCAGTTATTTTCTGAGGCTGGGGTCAAGTTTCTGTGACTCTCGCTACCTGGCAAACTATCACCAGGCGTCTGCTGTCCAGTCTGGTGGCCCCTGATGGACAGCTGGGGGCTGCATGGATGATTTAGCCCAGATTTGTTCAGGAACCGAATGGCTACTCGGAGCAGATGATGCTTCCTGATGCCCAGCTTGTCCGGCAACTGCCAAAAGGCGAAGGGGCCTGTGAGAACAGAAGGCCTGGCTGCCCCTCATCCCGGAGAGCCTTTCGGCCTCATTCAGCTGTCCCAAGTGCAGGAGGGACGCAGAGTGAATAATGGAGTCTGGACTCAATGAAGGAGCACCTGCAGCCTGACTTCACCCGGCATTACCAAATTGGATAAACCAGGGCAGGGTCGGAGTGGGACCCTCAAGGCAAGTGTGCTGTCAGATCTCCAATAAGAGAGGCCGCAGGGTTTGCAGATGCGATGCATTCACCTGCTCTGGTCTGCATGTTGTCACCGCTCCAGAGAGAGGAAATGAGGCAGCGAGACAGGACAGGACAATGTGGGAAAGGAAGCCAGGCGAGATAACAAGTCTGGAGTCAGACATGGGCTTTCTTCCTTGTCTCCGATGGTGATCCCACCCTTGAAGGAGGAAGCAACAGCTGAATCCAGCTGTTGCGTCAGGAGCTTGGTCACAGCTGCCAGAGTCCGAGTCTCCCTCTGGATGGTCTCCCGTGTTTGCTTTCTCTCATAGACACACTAAGACGTTCCGCTGTGTTCTGCCTCACCTGGGGCAGACAGTCTGGCAGTCAGGCTGCATTAATGAAAATATTCTTATCCCAAAACAGAGTGCTGTCTTCCTTCCTTCCCGAGCAGATGTGGGAAAGCTCTGCATCCGATTACAAATCTCGCAAACGTTTGGCTTCACAGCAGTCTGCAACGATCACCAAACCTCACCTTGGTTAATTTGTTAACGATCGCTAATATTTACTCTGCAGTGACTAGGGAAGGACAGTTAAAGGAATTACCCAGTTCAATGATTAGGAAATAAAATCAATTCACTAAAGAAAGTGTTTTCTCATTCAAATCTATATTCCAAGACTAAACCATATTACATCAATTCTCTTCATTAAACACGAGTTGACTTGTGTAAAGAATGAAAAAGAAAAGGAAGTATTGCTTGAGGCGCTGAGCGAAACCTTGTCAGTCAAATAAACAAGTCAAGTGTAAAAGTTAATCCCAGCCTACTGAATTTGTTGCGCATGTCAACATGTGAAACAGCCATCTCCAAATGTACAGAAGGGACAAGTTTACGGACATCTACACACTAACAGTTGGGGAACCTCACTCCTTTGACTTTCTTTTTCTGTTTTGACTGTACGACAATATATTGTGCCTTTTTCCACTATTTAAAACTGTTCCTAAATCATAGAGCACATACACAGTACACAAACAACCTTTTACTTTCACATTCACATATTAAGGTATTTTAGAGTCTTCAATGAATTTAACACGCATGTTTTTGGAACGCGAGGAGGATGCCGGAGTACCCGGAGAACACACACACGGTGAACGTGCAAACTCCATTCAGGGATGTTCCAATTGAACCTGGATGCCCGGACTGTGAGGCAGATGCGCTAACCATTAGGCTACCACACCATTCGGCCTAAACGGCAAATCCATAAATCAATTTGACATGCCTATTCAGAACCGGTTTGGCAGGACAGAAAATCTATTCTCTTGTAGATGTAATAAGTAGTTGGAAGTCAGTGACTCTTCATATTTTGGTGCAAGACCATCCACAGCGTTGGTGGGCCACAATGCTGCCCACACGTGCCTTAAGAAGCCAGTGAATTCGCTGATGGACATCCAAGTGTAATAAAATACGCTCTGCAACCTCCAAGGGGGACAACTTTGACCCAAATGCCCATGCTTCGTCCAGATGTGCATGGGGGGCCAAGGTTCGTCTCAATGCCTCAACAAAGGCTTGCCTGAGGAAGTATTACATTTGCGTACACATTAAGTATCACATCCAGTTTCCTGACATTTTACTATTCCGTTATACCACAGAGGAGCCGGGACGTTAACAGAAGCGGAAAAAGAAACACAGACCAAGCGCAGCGTCAGCTCGCCTCTCCGGGGGATGCCGTCCAAGCTGGCAGGAAAACAGACCAGCGAGTGTTCTGTTTGTCGCAAATTCTTCACGCAAAACATCTGGTGAGAATTGATTACATGCTGTCTGTGCAAAAATACCAATTCTGGACTTATCTCCAGAACTGGCTTCATGTGTTTACACACCAAAAAAATCATTTGGCTCTTCTGGAAGACCTTTCCATTCCAAAAAGGCAGCCAAGTCCTTCGGCGGGAGGAAAAGAGTGAATGTTAAGAATGCAGCTGAGATTTTGTGTTTTCCCTCGCAGTCACCAAATCATTGCATTTAACACGGTCATTTGGCAGAATGAGCAGTTCCTCGCATACAACGAAGCTGCCGTATGAGCAGCAACTGAAAAATTGATGAGAAATCCTCTACGGAGGATCTGAGCATGAATAGAAACGAGGAAACGGATCGATTTCTTATGCAAATCCCACGTGCTTGAGCGAGGCGGAGAGGTTTTCTCCCTACCCCTCTTTTCAGGTGGATGCATTCCAGTGCGAACATACATGAAGATGTAACAAGGCAATGCTGGCATTCGACAGTCCTCTGAGGAAAGCAGAGCAAGCATAGCAAGATTAAACGGTACTGTAGGAACCATTACGGCGTGGCCGCTTGCTACTCGTTGCAGTAGCCAAGCCAACTATAACTTGAAAATGATGCGTGAATGCTGAACGATGCTGTCGTCGAGCTGAAACACCAAAGAAAGTAATAAGTTGAGGATTGGATAATACATCAACAGTATTTCAAAGCGATCCATACAAAGCATGTGCAAAAAAAAAAAAAATAAGGTGGTTCAGATTATTTTGATCCTCCCCCTGCACACATTTTTCTTTGGCCTGGTTGCAGTACTACAAAACAGTGACCTTGGATAAGTTACCACTGGACACACAGCCATTAATTTGTCAACAGAAAATGGTCACTTCCGTCTTATTATGGAAGGTAAAAAAGTGGAATGGCAAGAAAGCATGTTGTTTTTGTACTAGAAGCAGAAGTGCTCCCTCCCTAACCCCCACAAATAGCTAGTAGCTCGCTTTGTTGCAACGCCCTCATTCTCCCCCGTTCTCCAAGGTAACTATAGTCTAATAAAACAGGGGACCTTGAGACTGAATAGCCCCCCCAAAAATCTAGTAATTTCAAGAGAGGATTCTACTAGCCTCTTGCCTCAAAGAATCACCATCTGCCATCATTTGGATTCTTTTGTTCCCCCATTGACTGGCCGCTGTCATTTGGCAGGAAAGAAGACGCGAGTGCCCCTTCATCAGGCACTTTCGAATCTGCCTTTCAAGATTTGAACCGAAATAATAGCCGTGTCTGAGTGGCAACCTACATCCCTGGGCCTCCCTAAAAGCATTGGGTTGCAGGAGAGGGTTTATTATATGAGATCATAGTCATTCAGCATGCAAGGAATAACATCCCTGATGTACAATATACGTGATCAATGTATGTGATGTCACACTGTAGCGTTGTCGTTTATATCCTGGACGGTGATATCTAAGGTTATTTGATCGGTAAACTCGCTGCGTGGTCTCAAGTTGCCCTCGGTGGGCTGCTGCCATGACAAACAGCCCATTCTGCTATGAGCACGGAAGCAGGGGTGGCGATGGAGAGGGAGATATGGTCAAAACTCACACCCGGCTAATGAGAAATGAGATGAGATCAGATAAAAGTCTGGACTGAGACGTATGGACGGACAGACAAGGAGACCCCGCTTGCTTGTGTCGCCTCTCGTCACTCATGCCAGCACTTGTCAGGGCTCATTTCCCCTTCAACCATCCTGAGACCCCCTCCAAACCACCACCACCACCACCACCACCACTACTTTCGCCCTTCTAATGGGGGCCCCATGCAGACAGAGGGACAATTCTTAGAGAACCGAGGTGTGAACGAGTACCCGGCATGAGCAATGCATCAGTCAATGTGTCATGACTTTAGAAGTTAAATCACTCATACGGGAAGTGATGGCAAAGTAATCTAAAATCCAGAAGACCGCTTTTATTGCCATTTCAACATGTTGCCCTGCCACAGAGCACAATGTAAAATTATTATCAACCAGCCTTTGTGTGACTTTCATTAGCACCATTTTTCTTTGATCACAGGGCACAATGTATAAATCCCCATCAAGCTGCCTCGGCCTTTTCTCTACCGAGGTTGCTATCTGGCTATATGGTAGCATAAGAACTGTTAGAATGTTAGCATTTGAGCTATTCATTATAAAAAAAATAGTACCTGACCACAGGGCACTGTATTGACATTCTTTTCTATCTGCGTTTGTTTTCTGTCATCAGGTTAACATATTGGGAGTTATCACACGAGCAAATATTCCAGATTGCTAGCTTACTTTAAGTTAGCATGCAAACTTTTACCTTTGTAAGACTTTCCATATTGTGTAGGCCAAAGTTTAAAATAGTTCTACAAAGTACAAGGCGAGACCAAATCGCAATAAATCTTCACGGGTTACAGACATGCAACAAGTAGCAGCCACATTTCAAGTTTCCAAAGGAATTTTTTTTCTAGCTTGCTATTCCAATACAAAAGTCTGGCAGGTTGGCTTTCAAAGTCACCGTCGAGAATCAAGTTTTTTCCATGCTCAATTATACCATTTTATCACCTATTGGTTGTTATTTTCATTGGCTCTTGTCCGCTGTGTATTATTTTAAGAGGGCTTGTCACATTTGTGATGAATGCAGGCTGCTTCGGATTGAAACAGAGGTTACAATCCACTGAGTACAATTGATATATAAAGTGAAAGTGACAGTGAGTTATATTTAACTTGCGCACCATCCAGAGGACACTGCAATGGAACTTATACCAAAGATTAGAATTGGTATTGGCTCATGGATACATCTTGCGGTTCTTCAAATCGCGTTTTGCGCGTCAAATCAAATTTCCTCTCTAGAGGATGACCTATTTTCCTTGCATAGATCGAGCAGATTGAATTACAAGAACCAGTGGCTATTAACAGGCTTTTTTTTTTTTTTACTATCCATTCTTTTTCAAACTTTTTTTGGGTGGGTGGGTGATCTGGATCCTATCCCAACTAATTCTGGGCGGGAGAAGTGCGCGGGGTCCATTGTCGACTGCTCGCCAGACAATCGCAGGGCACATCGACAAGCAGCCAATCACACTCACACCTAAATCAAAATCTTAAAATCTATAATGAACCTAAAATTCATGTTTTTGCACTGTGGGGAGGAAGCCAAAGAAAGCCCTGTCAAGCATGGAGAGAACAAGCAAACACAGGAGGATCACGGCCGAGACTTGTCCCAGGACCTTTCAACTGTAAAACAGCAGTGCTAACCAATAGTCTACCAGTACCATGCAGACTTTTAATGAATAAGTAAATAGATAATTGTACTGGGTTGGATCTGCAAGTCGAAATAGGCAAAAATAACAGGCACAGATAATTGTTAACTGCTGTTCTTGGGCGAACTTTGGGGGCTAAACAAAGAAACCACTTGAAATAGTCAATCACAATAGGCGTATGAAAGTGTTTGAACAATGTTGTGTGATGACTAAAGAGGGTATTTCATGTCTGGCTAAGAAGTTTGGCTTTCTAACAGGCCCCCCGAGTCCAGGCAGTCTGTTCTCACACGGACGGCCAACAACCCAAGAGGGTCTGGAGAGCACTGCCTTCGGAGGGCCTCCTCGTACTCGGACATATACTTGGACAGCACGGGTGAACTGAGAAGTTGTGATATGCTGAAGGAAGTGCAGAGGAAGGAAAATGTCCTTCCTGGTGAGATAACTACATGCGGCTTTTTAGATATTTTCATCAACACGAGATCCAACCCACACTGGGATTCCTCCAAGACACACATTTTTAACTATTCCTTGCTTCGTGCTCCAAATTCTATAATCAATGTCAGTTTGCTCCCATCTCCCATCATCCTTGTGGTTCCTGTGATTTATAATTAGGGGGACCTCACACAAGAAAGACCTCGTAGCTTCTATTTCTGCACATCAGCCAGGAGGCGCCGCGTCTCTCTGCTACCCTCCCTCTCTCCAAGGCCAAAGCCTGGGCCAAGAGCCCGTCTGTTGAGCCCTCTGTCTGCACTGCACTCACTATCCAAGTCTTTGATCTAGGCGATATTCAGTTTGTGGGGGGGTGGGCGGGGTGGAACGTGCGCGCTCAAAAATACGGTATGCCTGAATAAAATGAACCTCAAGTCCTGGTCGAGTCTTTAATGTGCCTGAACTTCAGGTTTGCTGTGCCATTTTTTTCCCTCACGCTTAACCAGCTTCATTAGGAAGCCTTTTGTGATTGAAGTGACACTCTTTCTTTTGAAAGAATTTGTGGAAATAAAAATCATTGTGGATATGATCAAGGACATGACATCTAGGAAACTGTTGTGGGATGTAAGTGGGATGCAAATGTTGACATAAAATTCTGAAAACAGGAGTTCTGAGAATCATGCCTTCTGTTTAAATTACTCTTTGCTTTGGTTATCAGTACATGGATCTTTAAAGTTCTTACCTCCAGGATGCACGTCCCTGGAGCCGTGTCCTCATTGATGGACACATTGTAGAAGTTGGCCTCAAAGACGGGCTCATTGTCGTTAATATCCTGAAGTACGATGTTGACCACCGCGGTAGATGACAGCGGCGGTCTCCCTCCGTCTGTGGCCACTATGGTTACGCTAGGATTGGGGTTCTTTTCGTAATCCAGCTGGGACAGAGTGGTGATAATCCCCGTAATAGCGTCTATGCTGAACCAGCCAGCAAAGGCTCCTTTATCCCGAAGGATGCTGTAGCTAATGTCCCCATTGGGCCCCTGGTCTTTGTCTCTGGCAGTCACCTGTAACACAAAACTTCCAGGAAACACCACCTCCGGGATAACCTGTCGATACACAGATTGGTCGAACAGCGGCGGGTTGTCGTTGATGTCGGTCACCTCAATTGTGAACGAAGATTCGGCCCGGAGAGGAGGCGTGCCAGAGTCGGTTGCCATCACTCTCAAGTCATAAACATCTCTCTCCTCCCGATCCAGAATTTGATCCACGCAAATCAGATAAATGATATTGTCTTTGGTTGTCAGACCAAATTTGCCATCTCCGCCCTCCAGCGACACGTTGACATTGGCGTACTCGCCGTAGTCCGGGTCCGTGACAGAGATTCGGGCCACGTACTGTCCTGGCTGTGCGCCTTCTGAGATTTGAGGAGAGCCATCCTCGCTTAGGAAGATGATCGTCATGGTGGGTTGGTTGTCATTGTAGTCCCTGACGTGGATGGTGACAAAGGCATTGGTCACCTCAGGGTGCGTGGCATTGTCTTGGGCTTGGACCACCAGTTCATGGACTCGCCGCATCTCAAAGTCCAGGGGCTTGTTGAGGGTGATGATGCCCGTGTGGGGATCGATAACAAAGTAACGATCCGGGTCGCTTTGTCGCCTGTTGATTTCGTACGTCACCATGCCGTTGTCTCCCTCGTCGGCGTCTGTGGCAAACACCTGCAAGATGTTGTTTCCCGGTTGAAGGTTTTCAGATATGATGGCATGGTAGCGGCTCTGATTAAACACAGGAGCGTTGTCGTTTATATCCTGGACGGTGATATCTAAGGTCATTTGATCGGTTCTTTGAGGGGAACCCCCATCAAAGCCCTCCAAGGACAAAGTATAGGTCGACCTTTTCTCCCTGTCCAGAATGGCATTGACTACCAAGTCCAGATACAGGACTTCATTGCTTCCCCTCCTGGTCTCCAAAGTGAAGGCCTGGCCTATGTTTCCATCCTTAATAAGGTAACCCTGTGTAGTGAAATGGCCTCCATCCGCATCCACTGCCGGGTCAAGAGGAAACCTTGTGCCAATAGCCGTCTGCTCGGGAATTCTGAAGCTAGCGTGTTTTTTGGGAAATGTTGGCCCATGGTCATTTATGTCGTTCACCTTGATGGTTACCTCCACCGTCACACCTGTCATGGTTACTGCGATGAAGTTGTACCTGTCCCTCAGTTCTCGGTCCAGAACCTTGGCAGTCTTTATGATTCCCGTGCTCTCATCAATGTCCAAATCAGTGCTCACCCCAGTGCCCTCGTGGTCGGAAATGAAATAGAGCGCCGCCGTGATGCCTGGAGGCAAACCCGCACTTATGTCACCAACGATGGTTCCTGCTGGTTGCTCCTCATCCAGCTGAAGATCCAGGGTGCCTTGAACCGTTGGTGAATGGACCGAAACGAGCCCCAGGACCACGTACAACGTCAGCACAAGCTTTCTCATCCACTGGCCGTCACGTTGCAAAGGATCCATTGCAGACTTCCCCAAACCCTTGGCAGCTGTCTTCATTTTGGCTCCTTTTTCTAAACCTGCAGACACATACAGTACATATTAGAAAACACTGAACAATATCAAAACCTTACAGCGGTAAAAACAATGGAGATACGTATTATTTCTGTGTTGACATACAGAGTGAGCCCGTTAAAGCAAAAAATAATAATAAACTCTGCAAAAGACTTTCCCATATGTTGAAGAGGCACAAATCCCAACCGCGCAGAACCCGCACATAACATTTTCCCAACACCTCTTACTTCACCTAATAAGTCAACACCTTGTTCCCCCTGCGCACGGCTGAGACCGCCTTCGCAACATCAAAACCACATGCCGCAGCGCACCACCTCCCATCTCCTTGGCTGCTGCTCCGACTCCATCTAATTAAAATGGCGCGGCTCTCATTTTTGCCGCTCACCATGGCGATGGACATTGATGTAGTCTGTCAGGCCAGACCCTGGATTCGATTTGTGAGTGTACGCTGAACATGCAGCTTTCATTGAGCATATTGTTATTCATTGATATTTTCAATACTGAATATAATGAGCTTCCAGTTCTGTTTGTTTCTTTGTTACACACAAACTGTTCGTTGGTCACTACATTTTTAGCCGTAGTCCAGAAGAAGGTTTATCCTATTTTTTTGTTAAGTCTTTTCTTTGAAACTTAGAAGGGTTAATCATCCTTGCTCTGATTACTTACAACAAATATGAAAAAGTACTTTGACACAAATGATCACTTTAGTCACCTCTGGTCATCTTTGCTCATCAAGATGCACTCCATATATTGGCCCTTTTAGAATTTCTGATACTCATCAAATCTCCTCCTGGTGGTGGGACTGATGTGTGCAAATCTTCAGCACAGTGTGAAGATGTAGCGTGTCGCATCCTCAGGCCACACGGCCCGAGTCCAAAAGGCTCCGTGCAGTCTACCACGCTAACTTTTTCTGGCTCTGCACCATTGCAATTAGTGTCTGGTGGCAGCGAGCCATCCGCACACACAGATGCTTCCATGGCTAATTTCAGAGCCTTCCGAACAAAAGATGCTAATTTTAACGTCAACAACTCAGGAGATTTACTTGTTTTAAAGTACATGCACAGACTCGGGTGGTGCGATTTGGGAATGTGATGATTAGAAATGGCAGGCCAGATGTTGTACAGCAGGCATCAAACGGCGAACCCTGCAAGATATTTGATTGGCTTTTTGTTGCTCTTCCTGCAAAATGTACTTTTAAGCAATAAAATCCTAGCTTGTGGTATAATATGGGTTTAAATTTAATATAAACAGTTATGAACATTTTTAGAGGGTGGGTCTACTATTTGTGGCGTTTCGCAATTCCCTATCCTCTGTGAAAATTGGGGGGTTTACGGTAATTTTTGGTTATTGAGTATTTTAATGAAAACTGGGTTGGGGGGGGGGGGGTGTGATTGCATTCTATGTCTCCTTGAAGAGTTGACATTTTATGCAGTAAAAAAAGTAAGAACTTTAAACAGTCCCTTTGTTCCTGATATTTATATATCTTAATTAAAAGTGAGCTGTGGGTTCCTGCCACTTTGAGACTGGCAATAATGGCGGCAAATGAAAGGGTGAGCACATGTGTAACACACGCACTGAGCAGCTTTGTGAGTGCTGCTCTTGGCGGCAACAGAAGCACAGCCGGAGCTTGAAACCTTTGACAAGTGCTTGAACTTTCAAGTCTCCAGTATTCAGTATTGATTTATGTTCCAACACTGGGCATTTTTTCCCCCTTTCTCCAAAGCAACAAAAGATAACTTTCCACGGTCAGAGTCTATGTAAGAATGCCACAATTGAAATAAAGCAGCCACTTTGGTTGGGTAGAGGACCTCTGCAGAGCCAGGCAGGCCTAATGCATCTAGCAGATACGCTGGGGATAATTGCATGAAAAAAAAAAAAGCAGGTTTAAGAAAGATCTCAGGTTGGGAGGGGGGAAAATTGTGTGTAAAGAGTGAGAGGAGTCTCTACGCTTAATGTGTACCACCGGCCTCCATTACGGTTTCAGAATGTCGAGAGGTCAGTCTGCAATCTTGAGTTTTAGAGAAAAAAAAAATCGATACTTTGTACTCAGTAAAGTATGATGTAAAAAGTTCTACAAAATTCTGTTGTGTTTTTAAGATAGATCGATAGAACATTTAAAGTTGCTAGCTAACTAGTGACCGGCTTGAATCTAGAGCTGACGGGCTGCAGTGAGTAAGTCGATCCTTTTTGTGGCGTTCGCATCTCACATGTTTTCTTTGCGTCTGACAACTTTGAATCCCCGAGACTGACCGAGCGCATCCAAGGTTTCAAGGACTTAACATGCGGAATCAAAACATCTGCTCCACTCTGGCGGAGCGCTTTCTGCTGACTGTGCACGTCCTCCATCTTGATACATCACAATACATAAAAAAATACATTTGCTCTTTTATTCCTCTCACTTGCATGAGTGCAATTTGTCTCCCTGCGCCTTAGGAACATGACAAGCACATCTCGCCTTTTGGCAATACTCGCAATAGAAAAAGTACTGCACAAATACATCAGCGCTGTTGCCACCTTCCACAGGCCAAAGTCGACATTAGAAAATGAGATATGCCAAGTTGTGCATCAAGCAAAAAAAATACAGTTGAGACCTACATTTTTCAATTACAGTTCAATTATATTTTTATGCCGTTAACGCGTATTCTTTAAGTAGAAATGACACAAGAAGGGACCGAAAAACACGTAAAAAAAAAAATAATAATCAAAGTAAATCACTAACAACACATCACGTCATTCAGCAAATAAACATACATTACTACTCAACATTTGGCCAGGCTATGACTTATTGTGGCCACGATTTTCCACAAAGTCAACTCATGTTACGTTTCAGAAAACTGGGAAAGCAAAATATCACACGCACACACAGAGCGAGGACTGATGGACAGACGCACGGACGGAAGGACGGAAGGACGGACGGATACTAACCAAACACCAGCTGCCGGTTGAGTCGAACAAGCACCTGTTGATAAAGCCAATCTGTGGCAGGGTTTTTACTTTCCGGACCTGGATTGTCCACCTCCGCCAAACATACGTTAGTTTTGTTTTTAAGTAAGATCATTGTTAGCTGGCTCAAACTTGAAGGCTAACTCAGGACTTGCTTGAAACCCTTGCACAAATGTTACTTACTCCTATTAGTCATGGCAACAACAACAAAAAGCTTGCGATCTTTCCAATAAATCAACAACTTTCCAAACTCAAGCACGCTTGCACAACTTTAATTAAAGCAACCAAACCATCACCAAGCCTGGAGGCATGGGGTGGTGTGTGTGTGTGTGTGTGTGTGTGCGCGCGGGGGACGTAGGGGTGCCTACTACTGTGGTCCATTATGTAACAGGAGCCTCTGACTCCATGTCACTATTCCGGTTAGCTTGTGGTCAGAGGCCGGTGCCAGCCTGGACCAGGTTGAATGCAGCCAGAATGGAAACCACAAACAAAAGACGCAGACGGACGTGAAGATGACGAGCACAGAGCCAAAATGGCGACAGAGGCTTTCAATCACGTTTGAAAAACTCATCACAAGCTTGGGATCGCATCGTTTCCATGTCAAATGAGAGAGAAAACTGGCAGATCTGGAAGAAAAAAAAATGTGTGTGTTTTGGTAGGTCAGACAGTAGTTTTTTGTGAGTTTTTAAATCTAGCTAGCTAACTAGTGGGAGAGATGGATAGAACTGATCTAGTTATGTGTTGTGATTATAAGTTAGCTAGAAAGGTATACTGGCTGCCAAGAATGTGAGATGGATATATATATATATATATATATATATATATATATATATATATATATATATAGTTTGTTTTGGAGGTAGGTAGGTGGTCAGTCAAACATTCGTTCAGTTGGTATACATTTTTTTGTGTGAGATCTGAAGCTAGCTAGTTAACTAGCGAGATAGAGCTAATCTAGTTACATGCAATGCGCTGCGGTTATAAGTTAGCTAAAAAAGGAAGATGGCTACCAAGAATTTGAGATCGATACGATACATAGAAACAACTATGTTTGTTTGTTATTAAGATACCTGGCAAACAAGTGAGAAAGGGAGACGGACGTTTCATTTGAGTTATTCCCACAGCGTGGTGTGAGCCATGGATGGCGCAGCGGGTCAGCAAAAAAATGGGAGAGCAACAAAAGGTTCGTTACAGTGTGTGTGTGTGTTTGCCTTTGTCTTTGCTAAATTATGGAGCCCATTCCCGCGTGTTTTTCCTGGCTTGTGGGGACATTTTGGTGGTCCCCACAAGTTCAAATCTCTTTTTGAGGGACAAGACTTGGTTTTAGAGTTTAGGTTTGAATTGGGTTTTCGGATAAGGTTCGGGTTAGGCAATCAGTCGTGATGGTTAAAGTTAGGCTAAGGGGCTAGGAAATGCCATTATGTCAATGAGATGTCCCCATTACGATACAAAGACAAACATGCGTGCCTGTGTGTGACACTGCGTATTTCCACAGCGTCACACACCTCGGTGGCATCATCCAATCACATGGTGATCGCGTTACAGTGCCAGGTGTTAGCATGTGTGTGTGCGTAGGGACGATGTTTGGATATGGCCCGAGTCAAGGTCATCGGTCACCATATGGGAATCATGTGACAAGGTGAAGAGGTCGGAATGCTGTTAAAAATGTCCACAAATGTCCGTTAAAAAAGGTCTGCATAGGAAACGTCTTGGGGGGAAAAAAAACTGTTTTGTTGCATTTGAAAACTTTTTTGTTGTTGTTTTTTTACAGTGTAGGAAGGTAGGTAGGTAGAACATTTCTGTTTAGTTTTTTTTAGCTAGAGCCATACATAAATTCATAAGTCACAATAAAACCCACAGACAGGTAAGCTATGCTAACGTCACAGTTTAGCTCACTTATAGCTGGTCAAATAGTAACTAAGCGTTATTGGTGAAAAAAGATAGATGATTACGTAATGGACCGTGTGCATAACACATCGCAGTCGGCGTGCGTCTGTTTGCGTTTAATATACTGTATAACGTTGTGTTTTCGCCATACGCTCAGCTCACAGCATGCGCTCCCGTTTGAAATGGAATAAAAAGGCTAACGCGGGGGTTAATTGCATCTCATGTACCAGCGGCTGTCTGGCTCAGCGTGACGCTTGTGTGTTGTGACATTTAATTGGAATGAAATTCTTTAACTAAATAACAAAAGAAAGAAAGAAAACAAAGATTGAAAAAATTATAAAAGAAAAGCAGTTGTTTACAGAGACTCGATGCTACATAAAACGAATTCTCCGAACCTTAATCCTCTCGGGTCAAGATAGCCTCAAAAGATTCCCAAATTTCCGAGCAACAGAATGCTGGGGATTGATTTAAAAGCACTTAATGCAGCCACTTTGCATCCCAGAGGCGTCCTGGGTGGCGCGGACTCGGCCATCCAAAAAAGAGCCACATGTCATTATTTTAATCCCATGCAGGGTTGTGTATCGGCAGCTTTGTCAGGCTGCAAGGGCGTCCAGGGAGAAAGGATGGCGCCTTGTTCATGACATAATCTTTGGAGGGTTGGTTTTTTTTTTCCACACTGCCGGGAATAATGTGATCAATAACTCTGAGAAAAAATAATAAGTGACAACTCCAAAATGTTTCCTTGGCCCTGAGGCAACAAGACTACAAGGGCAGAGTTTGGAATTGTCACCGCTTTTTTTATTTTTTTTATTTTGCTATTGATTTCAAACAGGACAGACTTTTGGAGTTTACCACAAAAACGCAAATGTTGCTTTTTTTGTGGTCCATGTCTTGTCCCCAAAGAGTTTAAATAGACTAGTGTTTCCCAGCCTTTATTAAGCAAAAGCACGGTGGCGGGACAGCCACAAAGTTATGGTCGATAGCCTCATTATTAAAGAATCTCAATTGTACAATTGTATTTTTTTCTTTAGCATTTTTTAATTATTAGAAGCTTTGCTTGTATAGGGCGGAGCTAAACACGCCACTGTCCTCTGATGTGACGTGTATACATTACAATGCACGAAATTGGGTGGGCATGGCTATCATAACATAGGGTGACCAAACGTCCTCATTTGAGAGGACATACCATTTTCTTACGTCCTGTTCGGGTGTCCGGGGATTTTATAAAGTTATGAAATGTCCGGTTGTCATTAGGAGGTGAAGTACACTGCGTAACTGTGACTGGTACCACAATTTCAAGGTCGGGTCAAGTGTCCTCTTTTTGGGGGAGGGAATGGGAATATGATCACTCTATCATAACATGGAAAAAGTCTCCAGGACACACGCATGAATTGGAACAGGAAGTAAAAGTATTGTGGTTCAAAAGAGCTATTTCGGGCTTGTAATTTTAAGAACTCCTTTTAGGAAATCTCCTCAAACGATCTTCATTCGGAAGCAAGTATGTCATACGGATTGCAAAATTTGCAAAATTTGATTGCCTACAGCAACTTCAGTCCTCGAGGGCCAAGCATGCTTTGGATGTTTCCCTCATCCAACACACCAGATTCATCATTTGAATTAAGGGCGTTGGAGCAGGGGAAACATCCTGGAGAGGTGCACCAGAGTTGGTGACCCCTGGCCTACGCCATCTAACAAAGGTGAAGCCTACCATTGAAGTTTGGTGACCATTTTGAAAACAATTATTTGAGAAGAATAAATTGAACCCAGCACCACTTTTGAAACAAAATTTGGTGGTCACATCTCTCATAACAATGCAGAAAAAAAGTCTATCCCCTCCTTGCCTGAAATGTCTTAACAGGAAATCAGATATATTCGCCATTTTGGGCAAATTTCCAGCAGAGCTTGTACTTTGATGAACTCTAGCTATATTTCATCATTCTCGCCCAAATGGGAAACTTTTGTTGGCCTACGCCTTCTAATATGGGCGGAATATGGCATCAAACGCTCATTTCGAGGGGGTCACTATTCATGATTAATTTTGGCATTTTGGCTCAATGACAACATCTGTCCGCAATGGCAGACGATTTGACCGGCTGCAAACAAATGGCATATCGTGCATGTATGTCAAATGACAATGGAAGCACAACAAAGTTGCATCAAAAGGCAAAACAAAGCCAAAGTGTGCATGACGAAGCCCCTGCTGAGATGGCTTATTTACAGTAGTACAGAGTGAGACAGGCATCATCATGGGAGTACGCTCACACACTTCCACTGCACCGACAGGTGTGGATACACACAGGAAATAGGTTGGTAACAGCTCTGGGAAAAGTTAACAGTTTTTTTTTTTGTTCTACTCACAGGTATATGTTTGAGTGAAATGCATGCTATAAACTGCTGACAACAAAACTTTCAAATTCAAAATACTGTTATGCTGTATTGGGATTTAGAGCATGTATTTGCAGAAAATGAAGAGTTTTTTTCCCCCCTGAGCTGTACAACTCTACAAAATACTAGTATATGCTCCAAAAACACAACTTTTACCAAAAGGTTTTGCATGCATAATTATGCTATCCTCATTATTTGCTTAATGTTTGTGAGCATCTTACGAAGAAGAAACATGACCATCAGAAACCGAAATATTAGGAACACCTCGCCCTGCACTGGCATGGTGCAGTGCAAGTTCCATTCATTAAAACCTGCCGCACGCCAGCGACCTTTCAAAAAAAAAAGAAAAAGTTACGTATTATCAAGACTTTCAAAGTTGGCTACTTACATTCATTGGTTTCTTCTTCCCAGGTGGCTGACAACAGCAAGGCGAGATTCAAGTCATCCAACAACAACAACAACAATAACAAACTCCTCTCAATGCTTCCCAGTGAAAACCAAAAACAAAGTGAGAGTTGCATCCATCTTCATGAGATCTCCTCACACTTGGCGGTGCACAATTCCAAAACGTCTGTGCCTTTGCAAACTTGGGAAAAACTTCCTCAATTAGGTGCTTCTTTCCCCAGAAGGTCTGCATCCACTGTCGTATGTCTGCTTGGCCGTATAAAAGGAGAACTAGCGAGAATCAGAGTGGGGCTCCAGTCTCGGACTTGTCCCTCTCTCTCCCAAATGTTAATGTATTCAACACATGACTGGAGCGCAGGCTGGCAGCCGTCTCCTCCTCCTCCTCCTTCTTCACCTTGTAGCAGCCACAAGGAGGAGGTAGGGGTGAACTTAATGCTGCACTCTGCTGCCACCATGCTGTGCACAACGGAAGTGTACATTAGAAGACCGTCAGGTCCAGGCGACGTTTCGTCAGTGGGAGCAATAAAACTGAGGGATAATTGACTCATAACAGTAAAAAGTTCGTATTTTGTCTACATTAATCTGATGACTTCTTTATTTTTCATTTACAATCAATACTTTTAAAAACACGTTTTGGCACTTGCTGTCGACTGAAAATGACAACACAGGTAGGTGGGCACATTGGTTCAAGTAACAGCCAATCATGGCTTAGTTTGCAAACATCACGAGGGAACTCAGAAAAGAGGTGCGCCGTGATTGGTCGACTCGTTACCTGTGATGTCATTTTCAGTCGACAGCAAGTGCCAAAATGTGTTTTTAATGCTTTTAAACTAAGGTATTGTTGTTAGCGACATGGGGGAAAAAATTAAGTTATCAAATTAATTCTAAACAAAATATTAACTTTACATTGCTGAAAAATGGTTAAATGTCACTTTTCCATTAGCATATAATTAGTGCTGTCAAACGATTGAATTTATTTATTTAACTAATTATCACTAGTTATCACCACAAGGAGATGACGCTCCTTCTAAAGTCACCTGTGTCAGCTCCCGGAGGTGACACGGTTTTATTTCGGGTCGTGCCGCTTTGCGTTTACAAACTGCAGAACAATAGCGAGGTTGTGCTCGGCGCCTTGAATGTCGAGAAACAGCTGACATATTGCAGCCTAGCCACTCAAGTGCCGTTTCCTTTATATGTTGCTTCATGTATAAAACATGTTGAATCAAAAGAAGTCATAGGACAAGAATGTAACGATGTTACGTTTTGAGCATGCTTAAAAGTTTGGGCTGCAACTAAATGAGAACTTTTTAATGTGACCCACTTCTCTCTCCGAGACTCACACTGTGAACTCGGCGAGTCCCATGCGTCCCAGTGCTGGCACAGCACTAAGTTTTGATTACTCTGACAGAGCACACACGCACACATACGCACAAACACATGCACAAACACATGCACAAACACACAGACGGTGCAATTAGTCACCCACCACAGCATCTTCTCTGTATCATGTCACTTGTTCCAGTAAAACCGTGAGGTAGTTGCGGAACCAACTGCCCTTTTCCCATAATCATTTATTAGAAAATCCACAAAGGCCAAAACAATCCATAGACTGCCACACACAGCAAACGTTTTCTCTTTGTAACTCTTTGTCTACTGCTTTGGGTGGCTCACAGACACACTTGGCCCCGATGCAAGCAGACAGTAACAAAGCTTTGTATACTGTAACTTCCATGAAAACTTCAAGGTGCACAAAAACTAAATGTCAGTGCCGATCTAGCATTTAAAAAATTAACATAATGAGATAATGAACTCATGTGCAGGCTAACGAACTAGTTAACTAGTTAGCTAACTAACTATAACTCAAGCTGCACAACAAATAAATGTAAGTGACGATACATTAAAAAAAATGCATGAGCTACTAAAGTAACATGCAAGCTAACTAGCTAGCAAACTAACAAACAAGCTAGTTAACTAACTAACTATAACTCAAGATGCACAACAAATAAAGGTAAGTGACGATACATTTTTTTCAAATTAGCATAATGAGCTACTAAAGTAACATGCAGGCTAACTAGCTAGCAAACTAACAAACAAGCTGGCTAACTAACTAACTAAAACTCAAGATGCACAACAAATAAAGGTAAGTGACGGTACTTTTTAAAAATTTGCATAATGAGCTACTAAAGTAACATGCAGGCTAACTAGCTAGCACACTAACTAACTATAACTCAAGATGTACAACAAATGTGACGATACATAAAAAAAATAGCATAATGAGCTAATAAACGAACGTGCAGGCTAGCTCGCTAGCAAACTAACAAACAAGCTAACTAACTAACTCTAATTCTGCAGATGACAAAGCGACATAAAAAAGACAAACAGTAAAGTCAACCATGGTTGAAATCTTGACTTAAAACCCGGAAAAAAAACATGTACAACAACAACATGGAAGAACGTGAACTAGAAAACATTAATTCAGCAAGATTTTTCCCATTTATGGCCCTATTTCAAACAAATTGTTTGAAAGTGTTGACTGAAAGAATGATTCAAAGCGAATGTGTTTTGTCTTGCGTCAGCCTCGAAAACAGTTTCTGGTGTTGAAAAATTCCTCATCTCATTTGAAAAAACATAACATATAAGTAAGGTGTATTTGATATTTTTATCATTAGCTAATTTAGCTCTTTTTTTTTGTAATCAGTTTGTTTGTTTGCTTGTTAATTTAGGACAATTTAAAGGCAGTGCAGGGAGGGAATGATATCCATTCCCTTTCAGGAGGTCATATAGTTAGCACTTTTTCAGATTGACAGGAGTTAGCAAAAGTCATTTTTTGAGACAAGTATTTTTACTTCAATTCAGAGTGTGAGTACTTCTGCAAATCATCCGTCCCATCCCTTCTGAAGACGAGGTGCACCTCACATGTGCATGCAGAAAAAACGAGCTGATGAACTCCAGAAGAACATGTGAGCCGAGGAGCAGGCGGGCCACATGGCGCACGCGACGCCACAAATTAATTTCACATTGTCGTCTTGTTTGTGTTTGTTTGTGCTAAATGAAAGATTGCGCTGATACTCACGCTTGCAATCAACACTAGAAGACAAATATTTATTAAAATTGCAAAGACGATGGATGGTGTTTTTGTTTTTCGTGCGTCTTTCGTTGATAACTTATCATTTCATTTGGATTTATATTTGGGGTGGAAGTCATTAGCGTCGCATCCAGACGGGACGATGGATGTTCAAATATCCTGCAGACAGCAATCATTCTTGATGTTTTCTGAGCTGTCCGTAATCGCTTTTAAAGCCATAAAAAGAAAAGACGTCTCGAAGCTTAACGGCGGCGCTATGCTGACAAGTCGTAAATTAGCAGTAAGAAAGTTGTCCAAAGTGATACTTTGATTTTAAAGCCTTATGGAGACATAAAAAACAACAAGGTTATTATGATGACTGAGCATTCAGTCATCATAATAACCTTGTATTGAGTTCCATTTGTCACTTAAATCGCTAATTAATTTTGGTTTGTTTGTTATTTTGTTTTTTCCCTCTAGTTTCCACTTTTTAACTGAATTAAACCGTTCTGCATTAAAATTGTTTAGCATATCCCAACCAACCTCTTATTTCCTTATTTTGTTTATTAAAAATAAAACCCATATTTTTATACTTTGAAAGTAATAAGCATTGCGAAAAATGGATGGATGCAAAATAAAATTGTTGTAGTGATGAGTTGAACAGTTTAAAGTTTGAACATATTCCATCGGTCCAAATTTATGAATATTGGGGGGGCAAATAAAAAAAAATTCATTTTGGGATTTTAGTTGAAATTTAGAAAAACAATTCTATTATATGGATTAGCTGAACATTTTAAAGTTAGAACCGTACGAATTGGTCAAAACTGTGGACTTTAGAGGGGAAAAAACTAACAACAAAAGCCTTATATTTTAAGCTTTTTTTTGTTCAGCCTTTGACATCAAATGTGGGCGGAGCATTCAGTCAAATTTGGATTAGCATTGCGAGGACCATTTGCTTTTGCTTGCTGCTTACATTTTGATTATATTAAGCATTTCCGTGCAATCAAAAGACAGCCAGGGCTGTTTTCTTTTTTTTAATTACCTTTCTAATTTGACCTAATTCACCAATAAAACCAAACGTGCCTTATTTCCTATATAATCCCCAATGTTTTCATCTACAGAATGCTACGCGACTTAAGCTCAGATCGAAACGTACTCAAAAGTTATGATTTTATGCTCCTCGTTAGCTGCGTTTTCCAGGTGGATGAACATAAAAACGGCAGCACAGTTTCAGGCCTGGGGGCTGGGGTGGCTTCTCTCTTTCAGCGGGGGTCTAATGTGGACTCCAACTGAGGCAAAACACTAACCAGAGGCACCCGTGCAGCATTTCCTGAGGAAATATGAGCCGCTGTAAGAATATTGGACACAGGTAGGCTACACACTTTTTGTGTGTATCTCCGTTCACCCGAGATGCTTTGCGTGTTTTCCTGCGAGAACAGGTGGTTCTTGTTTGGTGTGAAACTCTGCTTCTTTGTCAGCTGGACATTGATCATGATTTAGAAGAACTTTTATACATTCCTGTTTAGTGTCACTCCTGCTTCCCGACACCAGAAATTGCCGCTATAAATCTTTCATCCGAGGAAGGAAAAGCCAAGAGTCTGAGCCTGGGCACTGAAGCCAAGGTCTTCCGACTCTTTTGAAGTGCAAGTCCCTCGACTTGTAGTGGGCGAGCGGGGAAGATAGCGACCACGGTCGACTTCATAGCAGGCAGTTATTCCGACGCATCAATCCACATTGTTTGTTGTGCCGCTTTCGGTCAGTCATTAATTTCCTTTTCTGTCATAACTTGCCATCACTGTTTGATTAATCTTATGTTTTTATAGCCTCAAGTAATATCTGTCCCTAATGGATCCTTATTTCCTTGTTGCTTGTCTGTGATCAAGTTACCTCAAAGCGTAAGTGTCAGTTATGGACAGCAATGTTGTATACTTTGGGTATTGCTAGACAGGGACGTAAGAAAGTTGGTTATTTTGTCACCCAGTTGTTTGGTTGTTCAGTAATCTTCCAATCGGTTATTTGGGTTCGATTAACCACCATAGGGCGCTTTGGTAAGCGAAAATGCAAACATCGGCCAAAAACGAACATACAAGATACATGGTAAAGATTCATATTTTCCTACGAAACACAAGATAGGAAATGCTAACCATCAGCATGAATTAAAAGGAATTGGAACGCTTCACATTTAATGACTACAGCAAGCTACGAGCTGAATGACTAACGGAGGAGCTGAAAACAGGAAACGGAAATATGGAGCGGACTTACAAATTAAAAACAAAGGTTTCAAAATAAGATATAAATGTAAGCTTCAGAAATAAATCAGATTTAAGTTAATTTGTTAATATATATATTTACTTATACATTTATGTTTCTGGAATTATTATTTACACATTTATATATTTTGGTATTATACAAGTAGCTAAATTGACGTGTTGAATCTGCTGTTCTCATTCGCTTGCATCTACCTAAAGTTAGCTAGCTCCTGATTGGTTCGAGTTGGTCAGCTGATGAGTGTCAGGAAGTGTTGTCTTTTAAGTGAACTGAATCTTTAGAATCAGTTCATTAAAAAGAACCGTTCAAAAGACCCCGCCCCCACCACTTCAGGAAGTGATTCATTCACTCACATTCAATGAAAAGATTCGTTCTTTTTGAATGAAACGTACGTGAACGACACACTAGCGTGTGTGACGAGTAAAGAGCAAACCAGAAGAAATCCGTCTCCATCCTGCTTTCTCATATTATAAAGTGTTCCATAAACCCCCGGCGAACCCTCACGTTACATAAGTAAACATCGCAAATAAAACAACTTGAAGAATTCTTAACAATTGTTGTTATATTTCATCTTTAAACCAAACGTATAAACAATCAAGTCTGTCGAGTAGGGGTGTGAATTGCCTCGTACCTGGCGATTCAATTCGTATGACGATTCATAGGTCACGATTCGATTCAATACCGATATGAATCTATAAATTGATTGAGATTTTTTTTTTTTACTCAAATTTAGAAAATACTAATCAGTAAACTTGTAAGATTTGTATGAAAATGTATTTACTCATCTGAAAATTCAGGCTTATAACTGAGCCACTGCATTTAACAAACAGGTTGCACTCTGTTTCATGTTTGAATAGCACTCAAATAAAATTTTAAGGCTTTATGCTCCATTAATATAACATTCTTCAATGCTTAATGTGTGAATCCTAACCCTAAGTAAGACGTTTTGTGGAATATTCCCATAAAAAAAATTGGATGTTTAAAAATCGATTCAGCCGCATATCGAATCGATTCGAGAATTGCGCGCTGTAATATCGCGATATATTGCCGAATCGATTTTGTCTAACAGCCCTACTGTCAAGTAAGCATATCTCAAGTCAATTCAAGACCAAAGTCCTTCGCTTCCAAAATTATGTCAAGTCTCAAGTGTGTTACTTTCTGGCAAGTCATCAAAGCAGTGATTCGGGTCCAAGTTGCAATCACTCGGGTCTCCGTCTCGGCTTTTGACTCACACTTGCACATACTCGATGTGACTTACTTCCATCTCTACTGCCTCCGTCCGTATCTTATCTCACGCACAGGACCGTGAGCCAGGAAAAAGACGGATACGCAACAACTTTGGCGTAGAAACATAACAATATCATCAAAAAGACAACATCCAAACATTCGCATGTGCTTTAATTGCAGCGGGCTGTTTTGTCATCGGGGCTCTTGTTCCAGTGAACAGCAGCTCTCAGTCTCAACAATGACACTTGGCAATCTCCCAGGCTGTCCAAACTGAACGCTCTCTCTAATTAATACACTATCAATCACGCCGTCCGGGCACGTTGTTCTCGCCGCGGGACGGAATTCCTCGCACATTGTCGGCAACGTCGAACTGATTCTGATGGAGATCACTCCTGCTCTCCAGGAATGCATTGTGCGGCCCCGAAAGAGGAGAAGGAATGTGCCGCATTGAGAGTGACGCTGTGGAATGTCCAGCCGCAACAATGCAATTGTCCGAGGCAAATGTTTTCCTGTGAGACGACGCGCAAAGACTAAAAAACAGAGGCCTTTAATCCCATTTACTCTGCACACTTTGCAACAATGGCGGTACTTGAGAAAGCCAATGAAGAGTCTGCTCGGACCATCCCACCATATTTGCATTTCAGCACATCACAGCCTACCACCCATCTTGATTAATATCGGTTTCTCATAAATCCTTTTTTTTTTTTACGTGTTTGTCTGCCATCAAATATGTGTGACGCATACAGAGGAAAATATGTTGCTAGTTTTGTGGTGTGTTAAAGGTGCATTGTGCAGTTTAAAAAGGTAATATCGTCGCTTTTTCTACATCACGCATGCTCAATGCCCTGATGAGTACGAAGAGCCCTGACTCTTTTACTGTGACTGCACCTATCAGCTTGTATCTTGCCTTTATAGTAGAGTGTGCAGACCCTCACACTCCACGGTTTCCTTGGGGAGGGGAGGGGCGGAGTTTTTCTTACCTTATTTGAAGTCATTCCTTTGTTTGTCAACTGTGGCTGTCGCTTTAAGATCGTGTACGTACTCGCACGCGCACCATGATCGAGCCTGACACAGACGCTGCAGTAACGTTTTGGGCCAGAGGTGGCAGGCGTGAGTAAAAAAGTGACAAACTGCACAAAGATCCTTTGAAGTGTCGTCCACTGTAAAATAAAATCTGTAGAATTAACTGAATTTCTGTAAAATTGTGACATAAAAAACTTTGTATGCAAAAACAATGAAGCATTGTGTAAGTTACATTTATATGTTGTAAAACTCTGAACCAAACACAACTGATGAGTTGACAGTAAGTCAAGTCATCTTTATTTATATAGCGCTTAAAAGATCACTTTTTTTTTTTGAAAATTCACAAATAACTGTAATTTAAACACAGCTCAACCGTAAAACAAAAAAACATTGGATTACAGTTCAAATTACATCATATGAGTGTTAAAATAACACGTTTTGCTAATAGGTTCTTTGGTACACTGTAAAAAAAAAATCCATAATTTTTACACAAAAAAATCTGGCAGCTCTGCGGTTGCCAGAATAATTCTGTAAAAATTCCAATAGAAATGTAAACAGTTTTACAGGCAAAACTGTAAGTTCTATACACACAAAAAATCTGTTGTTTTTACAGAAGCAGCTGTAGTTGCCAGAATAACTCCTTAAAAAGAAAATACTGTGCAACTGCAAATATTAACAACTTTACAGAACAACTTGTGTATATCCTAGAACTGTACTCCTAGAACTCCTTTGGTAATTCAACATGATGACCTGAAAGGGTGGTGTGGCTCAGTGGTCGAATGGTCGTCTTGCAGCCCTGAGAATGTTGGTTCGGTACCAGCGTACTGTGACTATGTCCATGCACAAGAAACTCCAGCTGTTCCTGATGCTGTGTAATAGTAGTAGTCAAAATTATATTGTACAATAAAGACAGCTAAAATTTAGGAGCAGTTACTGTTGCACATTAAATACCAGTAAAATATACAAGTTGTTCTATAAATTATTCTGGCAACAGCTGCCAGATTTTTTGTAAAAAAATACAGTTGTTTTTTTTTTACAGCGTAGTAATGTAATTTGGTCGAGAGGTCGGTAAGAAGAGAATTTTTTGGACGATAGTTTGTGAGGTGGTAAGATTGATTACTTATGAGACTGGCTGGTAAGTACCAGTAAGTGGTAAAGTTGGTCAGAAGTTAGTTATGCAAATAAAACTCAGCTAGATGCTAAGTTGTAGATGCTGTAGACATCTGCACGTCAGCTCATCACAAAAGAGGCCATCATGCCGATGGAGTGGCGGGATGAACTGAAATAATATATAAGCCGTGGAAACTTTTTTTTTTTTTTTGGTCCACAATGAACGAGATGCAGCGAGAAGATTTTCTTTGGCAGGCACTAAGCTTTTTTTTCCCCCCACCGGAAACATACACGAGCCACACCCTTCTATCAACATGTGAAATATATTGCTATATTTACGACGGCGGGGTCCTAAAGGGATCGACGTCAGTCAATCATGAGCGGCATGCAGACAAAAGAAAATCTAAGTAAACATTTGTTCCGTCTTCTAAACGAGACCCAGATGGGGAAGCAGAACGGCATCCAATAAAAAAAAAAAAAAGTGTTGAAAAAGCTGCAAAATTCTCAATGACAAGTTATACATGTATTAAATGTTCAGCTTTTAATTTTGGAGGTTTTTTTTTTCCCAATTTGTTTTTGCTTATTGTTAATTGACACACAGCGTCATGAAGCACAGGAACATGAAAGCCCAGTTTTGGTGCAAATCCAACAAAAGGTGCAGATTGAAGCGCATCTGTATTCTGTAGAGATATTTTTGTACCTTTAAAATTAACATCTGTTGACGTTTGTTTCCAGTGAGAATGTCACATGCGATACCTTAAAAAAGCTGAAAGCTCGTACACTAAATATTGATTGAAAGCCTCAGCGATAGAGTTGATCATGCGATAATATTTGTTATAGCAAATAAGAACACTTCCATGTGACCTCGGCATAACATGCCTAAGTCGGCTAAACTAGAAATAAACTAACTGTCGATTAATTATGACGAATTTTGGTGACCGCTTAGCAACGGCGTATCGAAACAACATTAACATAAAACACAACAGAATACAGTAGTTTTTTTTTTTTAGTGGGGGGAAAAAAGCAACAAGTGAGTTTGAGTTAGCAGGTTATCTGTGGCGAGTGCTCGAACCGAGATGCCAACTCAAGCTCATTTGGAGATTTTCAAGCTGTAATAGCAAAACATAATTCTATGACAACATTGACTATTCAACATACAATTTTGTGTGTGTTGCTGTTAAGTCCACAAAAAAAAAAAAGACAAACATATGTAGAACAGGCCATATTTCGGGGTCAAATTGACTTAAAAATCTAGAAAAATAAATGCTTTTAACTTATTCTATACTGCAGTGGTCTATTTCACAAAACAGGTTTCGTGAGAACTCTGGATCAAGAAACCCTGAAATGTGGGGAAACTCTGCGTTTCGCGTTTCAGAAAGGTAACTAAAACCAGAAAAAGAGGTAACTCTAGCCTGTTTCATGAAAAGCGGTCATTTAAACTCTCGGTCAGTTACCGTAGTAACATGTTCCATGAACCGAACCTGGTCGGTTGCAGGTTTTTCACAATGAACCTCCAGGTTTTCGCTGTCCCCGCCTCCTCTTAGCAACACATGTATTCATTTCCTCATTCATAAAATCCGCTTTTTTGCGTAAATACGCCTTATAGTCTATAGCGTAAAGTCCACTTTTTGTCACAAACATGGCATGTCCTTTTGACAATGACCCAATTGATGAAGGTGCCGCATTATTGCGCAGGGAATTAAATATTTGTCTTGAGATTGTTGTCAGACCGCGCATAGATATGCTGGCATTTCCTTTCAGTTTCACATTGCAGTCCATAATCTACATACACAACTTCATCCGTCCTTACATTTGCAACATAACCAGCCGTGCAGTATACGCGCTCACATCCCAGCAAATATTGTGTGTTTGCGCTGTTTTTTTCCTTATAACCGTTTGAATAATGTTTTTTTATATTTCATCTTAAGTCAAATGCGCTTCTCCCCCGCAGGATTGCAGCCAGATTACATGAATTAATAAAATTACCATTCAACAGGTTTCCCCTGTATTATTATTGTGATCGCAATGGACTACATTTAAATGCATGCATTGACCCGACACCCGAGCAGCAAAGTTCTCCCACGCCGCCTTCCTCTATGGGGAGCCGCTGCGGTGTTGCGCGTTTTTTTTTTCTAAAGATATGTTCAAATTCGCCATATGATCACATTTAGCTTTTCAGTTGAGAAGGGTAAAAAAAAAAAAAAAAAAAAACGCAGAAGCGGAGGGCGCCGCCGCGTTGTGCGCTTCCCCGTTGCCACGGTGACTCAACGAATCAGGGCTCCATTGATTTGGACTTTTTAATGAAACTACTCTGCGTTGATATAACGACCTCAAATCAACTGTCCTGAAACCGAAAACGCAGAGTTTCCCATCTCAGGGCACGTCAACTCGCCGTCCAGGGTTAGTCTCTGTGTTTGTTGAACATGCTTTGCAAAATGGACCCCTGAACATCTTTTGAGATGTTTAAATGTAGAACAAGTCACATTGACAAACACACAAATTGACCCTTTTCAAAGCCTTAACATTTTTGCTGTTCCTGGGAGACTAACACAACAAGAGAGTTGAAAAGAAACTTTAGTTTTGGCAAGTCTGCTAGAATCCAAGGTCACGTGGTTTGTACATGCAAACATGAACAGAAGAAGCAGAAGCACTGAATGCATTGTTAGCGACGCTAAACGCTTCCTTATGGAGATGCGCAATGAACAACAAAAGAAGTTCTTTGAATCCCGACGCCAACCACACATCAAAACAATAAAACAGAAGATTTACGAGGCTTTTTTTTTTTCACAAGTAACTGGTCATTAAAATATTTATACATCTCGTCGAGGATGTGGAAGCTGCTTGCGGCTCTAATTATTGACAAGACGCGAGCCAGCCAAACAGAGCAGAGCTGTTTCAAACTTGATGTGGACCAAGTTTTTATCATCGCCCTTGAATTATTACCACCTGTCTGTCTGTCTGTCTGTCTGTACACCGCTCATTTGTTTCTGTCAAAACATATACTGTACTGTACGCTCACTTGAATCTTCATTGCCAACACATGTTCAATTTCATGAGAGCGTATCGAAAACATGGCGCTTTTAGAAATGCCATTGCTTAGCACTATTTTTTTTTTTATTTACACATATTTGAACTGAAGTAACATAAATATTGTATTAGTACTATAATTTAAAATTAAATTTCTTTAGGTACATGTTAAATATCGCAAGAATATCGCGATCGCTATATTCAGCATCAATATCGCATGTTCTTCCAATGTCGTGCAGCCCTACACAAAATAAAGTAATGATTTATTTCAAATTCAGTTCTATTCGGTCCTATTAAAGTTGGATACAATTTTATTCAAAATGTATGTTTTTAATGAAAATGTTAATAAACCAACAAAGTATGGAATTTGTAATATATCAACGCTGTTTTGTGAAAATGTCCGTTTTTGTCATTTTGTACATTTTTATTTTTGGGATGAAACTGAATGCAGACGTCCCAAAAATGCAAAAATGTATTTATAATATTTGTATAATATTTTTCATTACTGTAATGTACAAAAGCACAATATCCTCTTTTTTTTTTTTAGTATGAGCTAAATTTTTTTTACAATATTGTGACCTTTTTTTTTTTGTATCATCAACCTCCCCACAATATCGTGATAATTATCATATCGTGGCCTTCATATCGTATCGTGATGTTTGGATATCGTTACATCCCTAACATATATACTAAGTGTTAAGTATTCTTCAAGCTGTTTTGTGTGTGATGTTTAAATATCTTATTTTGAAATCTATGCTGTTAACTTGGAAGACCGCTCCGTTCTAGTTCTGTTTCCTGTTTCTCGTCATTCAGCTCATGCATTTAGATTTAGCTTGTGCAAAACAACGTTAACTTTATTGATGTCTGTCCAAAACAATCTATCTGAACATACTGTAAACGTGATTTGAAACAGTCACTCACGTCTCACGGGGAAACCAACATGACATTGCCAAAAACATCGGGAGATTCTTCTTCTCCAGACTCTTAGTGTGGTAAATAGCGCCAGCTACTGTGCAGGAGGGGCATAACAATTAGTAGGCGTCTGATTGATAAAAATTGCTGGCAGGCTGCACTGCAAAAGACGATAGGTCAATCATTTGGCGCCTGCGTGGTCCGACGACATTTGAGCAGGGGCACCTGCCACCCCGGCCGCAGGGCGACGATGTGGACTTTTCCGAGGTGATGTGGAATCAATCCCGGCTATATGGAGGACCTCACATCAGCATGTCATTGCTGAGCGTTAGTCATGAGCACCACGCCGTCGTAGCCACATGTGCTTTGGTTTGCACCGAGACTATAATCAGCCGCTCTCTCCTTTTATTAAACGGCTACCAAGGCCGCAGCTAAAACTAGCGTGAAGGTCTCACATCACAACTGACACACGTGCAATGATTTTAATCATGAGTGAGGTAAATTAATTCGTAGCCTTGTGAATAACCACATCCTTCTTCCTCCCCTTCTTTTTTTTTTTTTTCTTTTTCAACCTTTGATGGCCAGTTGAGGTTTGGCGGACTCATTGTGTGACTCATGCGTTCAGAAGCCTCGGGCCAGATCGCTCGTAGTAACTAACGGCCCCGGCTGACGGCCCAGATAAAGTTGTGCTGTGATCAAAGCGCTGCGGGACGAGCAGCAGAGGAGTGGAGGGCAGGTCGGCCTCTCTGAGAGAGAACAGAACGTGGAAGTGAGACAATTGATTGGAAGCGTGATCTAACAGCGGCTTTGTAGCCTCCGAGTCGTAAGCTTGGCAAGAGAGCGCTGAGAGAAAAAAAAATCCAGTTCCCACATGGAAAAGATATTTAAAAAAAAAAGGCCCTATTACAATTTCCACCCAGGGTGAACGCTAACGATCTGCCACCATCACTGACGGATAGGCGACACTGAGACATTGTCAGAGGTGGGTAGTAACGAGTTACATTTACTGTGTTACATTTACTTGAGTAACATTTTGGAGTTTTTTTTTTTTACTTATAAGAGTAGTTTTACCACACAATACTTTTACCTGAGTAGATGTGTGAAGAAGTAACGCTACTCTTACTCCACTATATATATATGGACTACACTCGAGTCTTTACACTTTCATACTTTAGATTTACCGTATTTTCACGTAAGCGCAGGGCCGTGCCCTCGGCAAAAGTGTAGATTGCAGCCCCCCACCCCCCCCAGACAACTACAAGTAATACAAATAAATAGCATAAGTACAGTGCAATAAATACAACAGTTTAGTGCAATCTGTGCTTTATTATTAACTACAAAATGTTTTCAAACTATGTACAATATATTTGTGTAAGATACATATAAAAAGTAATAAAAATAATGAGGTCAATGACGGACGCCCATTTTGTTAACAATTGACGGGAAACTTCGAAAAATTTACGATAATTAACGCTATTTTGATGTTTATTTTTATAGACAATTCTGATTGACTGACATAGATGTCTCTACCCTGGGCCCGTTTTTCCTCCTCCTCCTTTCGTCGCTTTCTTAATGCAGTACCCGAGGGCTTGGACCTTTTCATTGTAAAGGTTTTTGATGTATAGACAACAACATAAGCGAGCCATCCATCTATCAATAGCGCTAACACTCCGAGATGATGCGCGACCCCTCCCTCTACCTTTCACTGTAAACAGCAGCAGCGGGTCAGATTCAGGGTGCCAGGTCTTGATCTCATATTTATTTGGACTAGAAGTCATAAAAAATATATTATTATTTTAAATATATATATATAACATATATAAATAATGCAAAATAAATAAAATATATATGCTCTATAACATTTTGTAACATCCTCGGTTGAAATAAAGGTGGTCGATCAAACTGATGGTTCACAACTTTTATTAAACCTTCCTTTGTGTGAACACACTGTAAGAGCTACAATACAAATCAACTAAAATTGCCATTAATAACTCAAACGGTATGTTTTGTGTATCCTTTTTACCGTATTTACTAAAGTGACCATATTCCCATTTTAAAAAAAAGACGACACTTGCCCCGGCCTTGAAATTGTGGTACCAGTCGCAGTTACACAGTGTAATTCACCTCCTATTTGTCACGCAATGGCAACCGGACACTTTCATGAATTTATAAAAACCCCAACAGGACGTAAGAAAATGGTCTGTCATCCCAAAAGAGGACACATTTGGTCCCCATATACTATAAATGAATTGCCTTAAATGATTACCTTTTATGGCCTTGACAATCTCTTGAGTACAACTTATATTGTAAATAAACATTTTAACCTTGCCTATTGCCTTAATAAATACCTTCAAACAAAAAACAATAAACCGTACAGAAATACAGATTCTTAGTCACTAAAACAGAATCTTGAGGAATAGCATTGCTAAATATTTACCAAGGAGCGTTAGTACACTCCAGTGGACGAAAATGGTAACGTTTTACTATGAAGTAAATTACACAATCAACATGAAATATAGCAACATTAGTTAAACAATGAAACATTTCTCCAATACGAACCTCGTTCCCTTCTCAGCCAGTTGCTAAAGAATTATTCACTGAATTAGTTGTAAACTTTTGTTTTCTCTGATTTCCTGTGGCGCGCACACGTCTTCTCTGCACTTGGAAAACGGCGCTACTTAGTACGTACGTCAGTTCCTACCGCTTTATGATACCTTTTCCTGTATCTTTCAAAATAAAAGTATCAACTATATTATAATAGCACAATAAAACAACACAATTCTGCAATACAAACATGCAACAACAAAAATAATAGCAGGATCATTTACATGTTATATTTTAGAAAACCTGAGAGGGGAAAATATTTGTTATCTTTTTTTTTTGCCCTGCAATTTGACCCCCTTCCACTAGATGGCGCCCTAGGCAACCGCCTAATGTGCCCGGCCCTGCACTTCGTTTGCCTGACTGTGTGGAAGCATTTCTGCGGACACTAGTGATGTGGCGTTCACGAACGAATAGAGTCTTTTGGACGGCTCTTCATTGTGACGATGGGAACCGAGTCTTTATTGAGACCCCTTTAACGCTTCACTAGAGCCCGACCGATCATCACCCTTTAAACATAGGCCAAAACAATCAGCCAATTTGGCCAAATGGCCGATTATTTTCCCCTTAAAACGTTATCGAAAGAAAACGGAAGTTTCCGACACTGTGAAAGTACCCTGAATGTACCATTTTGTTTGCGTAACATTAGCAAAGTACATTTGGCAAAATATTTCACAATGAAGGCGGTAGGATTCACTTGGAATGAACAACACAGTCAGTCGAGGGTATCGTCACATCCCATAACTTCCTCCGAGACCTCCCCGCCGAGACACTGCGAGGAGTCGGAGGGAGCCAATGAAAACACAAGGCCTGGCTTTGATTCACGGAGCAAGACCATCTCATTCATAGAAGGAGGAGGAGGAAGACGAAGAGGAGGAAGGAGGTCACGGCGAGGTCGCGCCACCAAACGACGCTTCCGACGCTCTCCCGGCGATGTTGTTTTCATGGCGCAAGGGGAGGGGGAAAGAATAACAGGGTGTCGTTTCGGTGGTTCTCAACTCGCCGCAGGGAGGAAGGAAGCTCCTCTGGTGAGAATCACCTCTCTGGAATTGACATCAACTCAGGTAGACCTCACGTTGACGGTCTGCTTAATGCAATTTCTCCTCTTTCGCTCAAGAAATAACGAAACTGTTAATTACAATAATAGAAGGAAATATTGTAAGTACATAAGTAAACTATTGATATATGATTATTCAGAAATATCCCAAATCCTCTTTAAAAGCACAGACAGGCAACGTTTTACCATTCAAATAAATAGGGATGTTCGATACCGAGTACCGATACCTCGGGTACTTTTGATGTACATAATTTCATTTAACACAAAAACATTGTGAACAAAGACCTTTCTTTCAGATGATGATTCGCTGTATCAAACTGCAGCCAACTACAGCTGAGGAGGACTTAGCAATGTCAGATGCCTTAAGTAACGTTGGCTGGTATCGGCAGTCTCTGTGATAAAACGATACCTTAATATAAAGCCTGCATCAGCTCGATACCCATCCCGAAAAAATTAATGGCATTCATCGTGGAGGATACATTCGAGTCCCACTCGCGATAGGTGACAATCAGCAAACCTTGAAAACAAACCCTTCCGTATTGTGAAAATGCACTTTAGTGGGGTTTTCTATCAATAACTCATTCCCTGCCATTGACGGCTATAGACGTCAAAAATTCATTTGAACTATTTCTATTCTATTCATTTTTTTCCCACTTTTGTTAACAAGAGTATGAAAACCTCGATTTTTTTTTTACATTTAGAGCAGATATAAAATATGTGATTAATCATGAGTTAACTATTGAAGTAATGCGATTAATTACAATAAAAAAATAATAATCGCCTGACGCGACTTAAAGATTATAAAAAATCAGGGGTGTCAGGCAATTACAATTTTTAATTGTAATTAATCGCATGACTTCACTAATTAACTCACACTTAATCACAAATGTTATATCTGTTCTAAATGTACAATAAAAAAAAGTCTAGGTTTTCATACTCTTGTTAACAAAAGTAGAAAAAAAAAATTTAACTAATAGAAATAGTTGAAATGAATTTTTGACGTCTATAGCCGTCAACGGGAGCGAATGAAATAATATGCATCCCCGGCCTGTCTACAATCCAACCAGGTATGAAAAAAGTCCGTCGGCGACTTCTTTAGCTTTCTCCTCCCATATCTAAATTGTGTGCTTCAGACGAATTAAACTTCCGTAATCGTTTGACGTCACTAAGTCACGGAAGTGTTCATCTGTCTATGCCAAGGCCAAATTGAATGTTCTTCTGGTATGGTGTGTCTCATTGGTAGAGTGGTTGTCTCCCAAACCCAAAGGGTTGTGGGCTCGATCCTCAACCCTGACTATCGAAGTGTCCTTAATGAGCAAGACGGAACCATAAATGTGACGCATTGTGAAGCACTTAAAAAGTGCTATGTATAAAATCCAGTCCCTTAAGGTGACAGACAGTCTGCTTTACCAAATACTTCTAATTGGATGACTACCGCACCCGATCCCGATGCACCGGGTTTTAAAATTAGATTGGGCCTTCGAAACATCTTTGCGTAAGTAAGGCTCAGTGAGGCGTTGCTGTGCGGCCGCAGTTGCAGCCAGCCTCTCCCGGAAGTTGCCGATGGGGCCCCGCGGCATCTGGCGGGAGGACGATTGATCCCGTGCGTCGTCGAGGGCCCGCCAGGCTCGGCGAGGGACCGACGGAAACTCGGCGAGCCTCGCGGAGGAAACCTGCGGTGCGCCAAAAGTGGCTTCAGATGCAGTTGGGGGGGGGGGGGGGGGGTTAGTGGAGGCTCTTGGAAGCCTCTTCGCCACCTCCGAGCCAGACCGAGCTGGGCTACTTACATTGTAATAGACGCACTAAACACATCAGTTTGATTTACGGGCCAACCTTGTGACTTACATCCGCGCGCCCAAAATAAAGGCTTGCGGACCATATGTGCACGAGAAGAAGATTCCTAACGCCGTCGCGTGCTCCGCTGCGTGCGTATCCGTGAAGTCTTTATTTATTTATTTATTTATTTATTTATTTATTTTTTACTGTCTTTGTACACCCGCCCTAATTGGAGAGGCATGATATTTTGAGAAGGAGGAGGACCGTGTGCGTTTAAAAATAAACACGGCGCTTATGGTCCAGAAAACGGCGGCGTCTATCTGCCACTGGTCCTGTTTCCCCTTAAGAATGTCAATGATGGCATACGCAGCCAGGAAGTTTAACATGGAACATTTCGCGAGGAACCACGATGAATCGATTTGATGGTGCAGGGTTAGGCAAAACACACACACACACACACACACACACAGTTGGGTTTACATGTCTAGTGGGGACATCTCATTGACATCATGCCTTTTCTAGACCCTAACCCCAACCATCAAAAATGATTGCCTACCCCCTATTCCTTGCCCTAACCTCAACCGTAAACCAATTGAAACCTAAACTCTAAAACCAAGTTTTGACCCTCTAAAAAAGGTTTGGACTCATGGGGAAACCACCAAAATGTCCCCACAAGGACGCGTGGTCCCCACAATGATAGTAATAACCCAGAAAATGGTCCCCCATGATGTGATATAAACACACACACGCACACACTGACACACAATATTTTACCACCAATAGACTTTATATCTCACTAAAACCAGAGAAAGTACTCACTCTGTTTCAGTACATACATTGCAGGTGGATATGAAAAGTCTACACACCCCTGTTGAAATGCCAGAAATTTGTGATGGAAGACAAACCAAGACATTCCATAAAAAATAAATAAATAAATAAATAAATAAATAAATAAATAAATAAATAAATAATAATAATAATAATAATAATAATACACCATGAAATGTGACGAGAAATATAACTGAAATTGTGTGTTTGCACAAGTGTGCACACCCTCTTATCACTGTGCACACAATCAACCCATCACGTTCAAATTCAAGTCAGCTCACGGCTGCCAACAGTTAAAGCTACTCTGATAAACCCCAAATAAAGTTCTGATGTTCTAGTAGGCTTTTCCTGGCATGCTTTTCCTTTCAGCTGTAGCCTGAACTGTTTTTGCACTGTAGTATTTGGAACTGTTCATAATTCCCTCCAACTTGACAAGGACTCCAGTTCCATCTGAAGAAAAACAGGCCTATCACCCAAAATGTTCAACCTTGGTTTCATTGAACCTGTGTTTAGACCAGTGTGTTATGGTCCAAAAGCATCCTCTGCAATCTAGTTCCTAAAATATTTAATTTTTTGATTCCGACCAATGAAAAATTATTTCAGACAAATTAATATATGCATACAATGACCACATACTGTCCCCATGAACGTTTTGTGGATCAGTGGTCTGTACTATCATGATTATGAATCCAACATCTAAAAAGTCAACATATAAAATAAGGCCATGGATGGCGAATTAATCCTCCCTGGTTCAAATTGCTCCATTTCGCTGCTGTCCCTCTTTTATTCCACCCCAAGATCTCAATCAAGCAAGATCACAACCACGTTTTTTTTTTTTATGTCATATCGTCGTCAGTAATGACCCCATTTCGACAAAGTAAGTGGATTAAAAGGTATCAGAAAAATAAATGGTCAAATAAAGGACAGAGACCTGAGAAATCTACGTTAGCAATAAAGTATTTCTACTTAACGTTGCTTCCCACCAGCTAAAGTGGAAAACCTTCAAGCTTTCCACATCAGGAAGTTTGCCACCAAACGTTAATGATGTAAACTTCATAAACAAGCTTGTGATTAATACGTTGTAATCTCCTGCAAATATTTGCACATTTCAGTGTGATGTGACGCTCATGCTCTTTGCCATGTAATGCAATGTAGTCTTTATGTGAAATGTAACCTTAATATGAATACATTTGCTCTCGCCTGGCTTGCACCTTGAAACAGGCCTTAAAAATAGTTTGTGTTGGTTTGGGCTCTGCGGGCAGATGTGTTTTTATAGCATGCACAGCTGCGGGCTGTAACTCGCTCACATCGAATCGGGAGAAACAACCCAGACGAGAGCAAATACCGGATGCAAGGACTAACTGTGTAAGTCGCTTTGTGTGAAAAAGTCATTGTACAGTATTCATTAAATGAACTTGAATGCAGTTTGTCTGATTTGATTCAATTTGAGGTATGAAGACTGTTTTCCAGTGTGGTCTGGAATTGGAAATTTGATGGATGCCAGTTATGTCTGAGGCTGAGATTCACTGTTAACATTACAATCCCAAACTTGCAGCAATGGAGCTCAGGTTGTCAACTTGATAGCTGGGCTGCATGACGTCGTCGAAGATCAACCTGGTTGAAAGTGAGTGTCATCTGCCCGACAGCTCTGACAAGTGCAACATTGCCCTCTGCTGTCAATTATATGTTAGTGAATCAGAGCTTTTTGCTTTGCGATTGCAGCGCCATTAAATGTGATAGTTACCCCTATACTACACTAAAAGTTTGGATATATTATTTGAAATCACAGAAATTCCTTGACTTTATATTGTATTTTAAATGAAGCTCTTTTAGTGTAATTTTCTTTATTTAGAAGAAAAAGTCTTGGACATTCCTCTAATTTATATTAGAATGTACTATGTCTTTATTTAATCTGTCTTGTTTTATTTTCTGACTACTACTACTACTACCACCACCACCACTACTACTACTACTACTACTACTACTACTACTACTACTACTACTACTAATAATAATAATAATAATAATAATAATAATAATAATGTATATTAGCCTATTATTTTCTAAGGGTATCATTTTTTTCAGGACGTGTAGGTCTAAAGTTTTAGTTTTCTTCTTCTTCTTCTTTTTTTTAAAGTTTTTTTCTCGATTTCTCAGTCACTGTGCGGAACCAATCTTCAGTCGGCCAACGTTTCCAACCGGGTGCCAATTCCTTCGGACGGGTTGTCTCTGTTTACACTGCAACGTGGATGAAAGTTTCCCTCTCAAGACACCCGACCTGGCCAATAGTTTATTTTGTATTATTTAGCCATTGTAAACATTTAAAAATGAATAAAAAGCGTCCGAGTGAAGACGCGGCGAAGCCCAACACGGCGGCCAAAAAAGAAAAGATGACTGAGTTTACCGGGACTCTTTTTAAAAGCATGCTGAATGACCCCACCACAGCCATGAAGGGTAAGTATTTTACCTAACGATTAATAAATAAATGTATTATTAATCATAAGAGCACAAACAAAATGATGTTTATTTTTGGTCGCCTCCAGGACTTGAGAGGTTTGTATCAACCGCCAAGAAGCTTCCGTCATCTGAGTTGTATGATGTGGTTGAAGGTTTCATTAAAATCTCCATGGAGTGTTCAGAAATATTCAAATTGCTGGAAGGAGAAAAACAAACTGAGAGAGAGGTAACTTTGACTCAAAATCTTACTTCATGGTCCTAAAAGGAACGCCAAATTAATTAGCTGATCTTCGCTGTGCAGATGGTGCTGATCTTCGAGAGTCTGGAGATGATTCTCCTGAGGACCGCCAGTGACCTGTCCCACTTCAACATGGTGGGCAACGTCATTGTGAAAAAGACAGTTTCCGGTCACATGAAGCTGATTCAAGGATGCTTACATTCAGAAAATTACAGGTCTGTCGGTTTAACACAACTACTGTAGTGTACATAAAGGTAGCAATGGCTTTGCTTTAAAGAAGACCCGTTAAGTAGTGATGGCAAAATGAAGCTTCATGAAGCACTTGTAATATTTTTTTGACTCCTCTAGATGCCACTCTTGGTTGAAAGATGCCGTGGAAATGTAATCAATTTCCTTTGCACTAGCCTTTATATTTAAATCAAGAGCACCATCTAGGGGAGTCAAAAAATATTACAAGTGCTTCATGAAGCTTCATTTTGCCATCAGTACCGTTAAGCACTCAACAAAAAAATTCCCTGGTGTCCGAATAACATAATATGCTAGGGATTGTGTGTATTGCAGCCTGGAAACATGCCATGCCTGCTGGGGATCATAGTGGAAATGTAGCATTAGCTTTTGCTGGATATCAAATCTTCACCCTGCCTATCTACCAGGTCCTAAGCGGAGAAAGTCAGCATTGGGGCAGTTATTATGTGAAACAATTGGGCAAAATTGCAAATGCCTTGCTTACAGATTTATTTCCAGAAATAGGAAGCCCACAAAAGATTTTACTGCCAAGACCCAACTATTTGTATACAAACGACTGAAAAGTCAATCTTTAATTAATATGATCCAACGGAACCTCTGAAGTTGAAGACAATTTGTCTCCTGGGTGCTCATCTACATTCAATGATACAATTTTTCCACACAGATTGGTTTGTCAGTGCCTGAGCCTCCTGTCTGCTGCCATATCTCAAGGGCCCGAAGCTGCCAGAGTGATCCTGAGTCACATTTATATGCATAAATCCATCTCTGGGCTGGTCAGAAGGAAAGATAAGAGGGTGAGAGGACTAAAAAGACATCTAATAAAGAGCATCCTGTACATGCAAATACACTCTCTGCCGAAAGATGACCAATTCCTTGACTTTAGCAATTGACTGACAACATTTGGGTTTGAATCGAGAGATCAACAGTTCAGCGTTTATTTCCGGGTCTTGCTTGTGTTTCCCAACCAGACAGATTTCTTGACATTTTTACTACTTGGAAGTGTAACCCACATAAAAATGTTGATTATTGCCAACACAGCTATTTGGAATGGAGCACGAGTGTGCTAAGTGTCAGATGTCAAGGTATATATGAGGGAAAGGCTAGCTTATGTTGTCCGTCAACAACAGTGAGTCCAAACTCTGGCCTGTGGGCCGTTTGCTGCCCATGCGTGTTTTATTTATTTAAATTTTATAAGCCTGTTGTGTATTTGAGCAATGAGTTGAAAACATGACCCTCATCAGAAGATTAGAAGAAAAGGATGAATGATATCACAGTCTTAAAAAAAAAAGTATATATTTTTAGAAGTAGAATATTACACGATGTTGTATTTGAAATTATTTAGATAAAAAAATACACCTATAACACAATGTTCCATTTTTAATTAAAAAATCAAATACATTTTTAACGTTTCAAGATATCACATTAGTGTTAATACCTTTTTGTATTGTCACCGATAACCCAAAGCTCAAAAGTAGCCTATTTTGTTTTCCTTTTAATACGCTTAACTGCTTTGCATCTATTGACATCTAGTACACTGGATTGATTAGAGCAGGTTTTTACAAATTTCTCCCTTCCATTTTGCTGTGTGTGGCCCTCAGGGGAAAAAGTTTGGACATCCCAAGTTGACAGCGAAAACAAAATCAATGAATTGGCCTCACTTTGCCACCTCACAGGAGCGCATATCTTCATCTTCTTCTTCTTCTTCTGCTTCTTCCAGGGAAGACCCGACGTTCGCATGGCCTTTATCCAGTTTGCCCTCTCCTTTTTGGTGTCCGGGGACAATGTAACAGTTGGACAGATACTAGAGGTCAAAGGTAAGCATGGAGTAATAATCACCAAGCAACTTTTTTTTTTTAAGCATGTTGCTCATGTGTTAATGTGTTTCGGCAGAGCTTCTGCCTGAGATTTTGAGTACGGGGCTGAAGGAGGACAGGATGTCCGTCGTCAATCTGATCTTGTCCACGCTGAAGACCAGAGTAAGCACGCGATCATCAATTTCACCACTGTTCCGATGTTTTTGCGAGATAAAACCAAGATCAGTTATGTTAAAAACCTTTTCCACTCAATGTGACCTATAACCCATACTAGCCATTTGGACAAAAATAACTCTTTTTACACGTCAATTAGTGTGCAGACCAATGCTGCTAATCAGAAGCCACGTTTGCTTTGATCTCCATGTACGCTTCTTGATGATGTTTATGCGTTTTGTCTTTTTGCAGGTTGTATTAAACAAGGCCATTAGCAAAACACAAAAAGTGCGTTTTTTCACAGCGGCAATGTTGACCAACATCGCGTCCCTGTATAAATGGAACGGGATTGTGGATGCCACCACGGAAGTGAACGAAGTGAGTTTTTGTCTCATTTGAATTAAAGCTTTGCTAGTGTTGGTCTAAAGCAATAAGGGGGTGTTCGAGCTTGGGAATTTTTCAAAAGGTGGAAACTTTCCTTGGCAATTAAAATAAATAAACCAGAATTACTAAACTTGAAGTTTGCTCGCTTGTCTAAATGATATTTTCTATGTTGAAAGATGGAGGATGACTCTGAGGATGCTGGGATATGGGTGGTGCGGGAGATGGCTCACAGTTTCCTTCTAGAATTGTGTTGCTCCCGAAAGTACGGCATCAGCTTCCACGATGGCAGCTTCGGCACTGCCGGCAGGCAAGTATTCCGTTTTTACTATCGACATTAGCACAGAACATGCTGTTTGTAACGACCTCGACTTTCGCCGCAGAGCCGGCAACATCGTGCTGCTTCAGTTCCTGGTCGGCCTGAAGCAGGCGACGGAGGACGCGCTGGTGGCCGAGCTGGTGGTCCGCACGCTCAAAGCCAGTCCGGACGTCCTCACGCGATTCTTCAAGGAGACGCATTACTCTTACACGCCCCGCCTCAAAAGTGCCTGGCAGGACAATGTGAAGCTGCTCAAGAAGGTGAATGTATGAGAAAATGAGAAAACAATCTGCACAAGAATTCCGTTTAGTTTATGCAGAAATGTGATGTAAATAGAAACGGTAAACAGTGACATTAATGTACTACAGGAAAGTAGAGACAAAACTAAAAAGTAAAACTATACAGAAAATATATATTTATATTTTAAGTTAATAAATATTGAACCCGAATGAAAATAAAGATATACAATTTAGGATTTTTTATGATTATAATAATAATAATGATATTAATAACTTTTTTTGTAAAGCACTTTATATTTGACATCAAACCTCAAAATGCTACAGTGAGTAAACATAAAACACATGTTTAATTGTATAATTTGTATTTTTATATTTGTATTTACTATACATATAATGTATACACAATCACATATTGTATAGATGTATTTTTATTGTAAGTTTAATTAATTTAAAAATAGCAAAAATAAAACAATATTGAAAGAGGCAATGCAGAAATTGTTACATGTACATGCATTAAAAATTAGGAGTTAGCAAACAAAACAAATTGATTAATTTCTCTTTCTTGGCAAGAAAAAAGAAAATAGTAAATGAAGAAAATACACTGAAAACATTTAAATTAATACATGCTGTATATAATATCAATGCAGGAAAAATGGATAAATTTAATTATAATAATAAATAAATAATAAAGATTTTATAATGTGTTCGACAAATGTATTGGCAATTAAAATCTAAAATCAGTTTAATATTCTGAACATTTAAATAAAAGAAATGTATTATTTTCCCTTGGTATTTTTTTTTAATCATTATTATTTATTTGTAATTTAAAAAAAAAACTTTTGGGCAATTTTATTTTTTATCATCATACAGTGCAGTTCTACATCACACTACAATTACAATAATAAACATATTGTATGCAACTCTTGTATTATTAGCACTTATTTGCTGCTGTCGGTGCACCCAATGAAGAGTGCTGTGCTTTTTTGTCGACTAATACATCCTATCTCTAATATCACATCAGATCTACGAGACTCAGCCGGACATCAGCGTTTTGTTCCAATCCTGTGAGCACGTTCCTCTCCCGCGCCTGCTCTCCATGATTACGGTGGTCTCGCTGCCCCCCGTCTGCAACAAGACCTTCTTCACACAGGGCCTCAATGTAAGCGCCTCCTGCCACAATCGCAGTACAGTAAATAAAAGTTAAAAACCAAACAGTTGAACAACTGAATGTTTTGTTTGGAGAGAAATCACTGATTTGTGATGTGATGCTGTCATTATTCCTTGCTAAGAATTTCACTTTCATTTGCATACTAAAATACCACTAGAGGGAGCCTCAAACATTTAGAATCATTGAATTCAACCAATAATCCGCTCGTCTCCTTTCTCGATAGTTTGCCAACACAGCGGTGCAATTCACCACTTTCAACATGATGAGCTTCATTTTAAAGAAAGCTGACAAGAACATCGAGTTCCTCCTGGACCACCGCTCAGATGCGTACACGCCGGACATGATGGCCGACCTGGTGCAGCAGTACAGAGAGATGCTTTGCAAGGTTAACGCAATAAAATGTCATTTTTCATACCTTCAAATTTAGATTCTCCTGCTTTTAAGGTCATTTTGTTTTGCTAGATTTTGCCGGATATGACGAGTGTCGTCTCAAACTGGCAGTCACTCAGCAAGAAGGACAAGACGCACGGCGAAGGAAGTAAGACGAACAAGGAAGCGAGCGCAAAACGGATAGATGAAGAGGACCAAGCCACTTTATTAGGTACACTTGCATAGTATGTGCCCAATAGAAAAGCTGCAGATGAGAAAAAGCTCCCTTTTCGTTGGGGTTTACAGTGGCGTGCTGAGATCTTTTTCTATACCACTGAAAACTACAACCACAATAATAACCAAATTTCTTGAATGAAAAACATCAATTGTGAGTGCTTTTATACTTCAAAATTCAAATTTTTTATACCACTTTGCATTACATTCTAGCAAATATATTTGCATATCCACAAATTCAACTAGAAGAGTCCTCACAAATTCCCTGGGATTATTATTTATTTTTATACTGTAATTTAGCGGTGTCTAAATTCCCAAAGTAGGATATGAAAAATATGTCAATATGACATAATTCCGGGTGTTTTTTTTTTAAAAACGTGACCTCATAAAGGGCTCTCAAATTCAACTGTCTTGGATTTGCTTTAACTAGACTAAGTGCAATTTCTGCAGAAATTGAGTGGGAATGCTGAAACCTGAATGTGAATAGCTAAATGCTAAGATGAATGCTTTTTAAGTAAATTGAAAGATAAAATATGTGAAAATTACAAAGTATTAATTGTAGTTGAAAGATAAATGAATAAAAAGAACACAAACTTGAGAGGCATACATTTGTGAAGCAAATAAAAATTTATTTTGTAAAGTGTTACTGAAAGTACCCTCCATTCATTTAGATGGAAAAGTGGACCTGGTTTGCATTGCAAAAACAACTAAAACAAGCACTCAATAGTGCCACCTAGGCATGCAGTACCCTCCATTCATTTAGATTGAAAAGTGGAACGAAGTATACCCAATAGAAAAATGCAACAACAACAAAAAACACTTAATAGCGCCACCTAGGCATGCAGTACACAAAAAAATCACTCAATAGCGCCACCCAGGCATGCAGCACCCTTCATTCATTTAGATGGAAAACTGTAACTATGATAGTTGTTGTACATGTATATCCCTTAGCAGAATTGCCATGGATATATTTGCAATGTACAGTCGGAGGTGGGATTCAAACCCGCGACCTCCTACTTACCGGGTTACTACAAGGCACTTTACCATCTGCTTCATTGAGCAGTATCAGACAGCTGGTAATGATGCTCAGTTGTATGTATGGAAGTGGGCGTGAAAAGTGGGACTTAGAAAAAGTTTAATGTCAGTCCCATTGAAAATGAATGGGTAAATGTTGATATTTATTGTTAAATTGTGCGAATACTGCAAGTAATGTGGAATCAAACAATAAATACCCAGGAAGGCGTGAATTTTTGAAGCAAGTTGAACTTTGATCGGTGTAAATCGGAAGTATTATGTGGGAGTTTGTTTCACGGCAAAAAAATTGTGGAGAATAAAAATCACAATAACCACAATGAACTAAAGTCCTTTCAGCTCCTGAGACACCCGAGGTCATCCTGCTCAAAGCGCTCATCCTGCAGGTCGTTTGTCTCTACCAAAAAGTTGTGCCGCACTTGGTTACTCAGTGCAAGTTTGACTTCAGCAAGCTCCTAAAAGGTAATTTGTTTTATTTTTAGGCTATTGGACGTGCCTGTCGGAACTTCAATAACATTCTTTATTGCCTAAAGGCATCGTGTCAGAGGGCGGCGTGAATGAGGAAGTAGCTCCCGTCTTGCAGCATCAGATACTACAGCTGGCGTTAGACCTTCCTGCAAGCAAGTTCTCGTGGTTCCGTCTGCAGGTAAGAAGCTCCCAGCTGTCTTACGAACGTGTCATTAAATATCACGAGGATCAAGATGTCATCACGAGTTTGTTTGAAACAGCGGTCCTGTCACGCTCACTCCAACCCCCGTTTCCGTAAAAGAAAACGTCAGCAGACTAAAATTGGCTGTAAATGCTCTCATCTTGCTGCCGCTTTGGTTGTACCTTTTCTCGTTCAAAAGGAATCTGCCGATAACAACGAGAAGTCTGTACTCTATCTGCTCCTCAAGATGTTCGTCGGCAGCCGCTGCAACCAACTGAAGACCTCCACTCGAATGCTGGTTCTTAAAGTAAGGAGCCCAATGTGTACCGTATAGGTGTCGTGCGAGTGGCTCGCAACCTGTCTGGGGCGTATCTCGCCTCTTGTCCTTGTCAGCCGGGATAAGTTCCAGCTCGAGTAAGCGCTGGCTGCAGAGTGTCGTTTGAGGCGTGCCTCTGCGTGGGGGGCACCGAAACGTTTGACTCCACCCACGCGGATTCTCGACCTCAAAGCTCCTCCTTCATTGAGTCTGTGTGTGTGTGTTTTGATTCATGACTCTGTGGATTCCCATTGGATTAATGACATTTCAAGTCATTTTAATGGAGGCTGTTGATTTGATAGTAAAATGTGTGATGGGCTTGGTCATGGTACTACTAAATGGAGAAAAATACCCCCCCCCCCCCCCCCCCCCATAATGTGGACAAATCCACATCACTAACAAAAACTGTAAGTACTACTATACTTATGTTGCTGGTCTTGTGTGGTGTTCAGGTGCTGAAGGACAGCGGCGTGTTTGAGTACACCTGGTCTGAACTGGAACTCTGGCTGGACCAGCTGGACCGAGTAGAGCCTGGCCAACAAGAGACGGTCATCCAGTTTTTGGAGAGAGTGAGCAGGGTGTATTTACGTGACCTCGGAGAATGCTCATGATATCGATATTAGGAATAAACAATCTATTTCTTCTTTGGAGGTGTTTGTCAAGATCGTGTGCCATTCGCACATATACACAGATAAAGTTGCCGGCCTGGTGCAGGAGGCGGCATACCAGCAGTCCAACCTGAGTAGCCAGGAGGGAGATGCGGCCAGTGTCTGTGTGTCTCACATTGACGGTAAGCCTCTTAACTTATTCACTCCCAAACCATTTTCACAGAAGCAATCCCCTCCACTCCCGCCTGTTTTATTGGATTTTGACAGATTTAGCAAGGCCCACAGAATATTGTGTTCTATAGCTACAAAAACATGGAACCTACCAAAAGAAAGATTAAAGTCTCTTATTTCTTAAGGAAAAAAAGTATGTTTCTTTCTGTTTCCGTTTTGCAGCAATTAGCATTGCAATATAGCTAAGTTTCATCCTTATTAACAAATCTATTTAGAATTTTGAGTAAGTAAGCTTTTTTTCAACATGGCCCTGGTTGATCTCCGTTGTTCTGCTGCCACCTGCTGGCTGTTTGTGTAATAACTACCATTTCTTCAATCGTTCAGAGGCTGCATCAAAGCCTTGTGTATGCTCGAGCATAAAAAACCGTAAAAACATATAAATATGTCTTTGGGACACTTAAAACATTTACAATAGAACGTATTTATTTGTTTTTGCAAGCAAATGAGTTAAGTGTCTTGTGTGTGACACCTTTTCACTCAAAGGTGGGTACAGGATAGGGACAGAGCCGTAACATTAATTCGCAATTGAGCTGGTTGACACCCAGCTCCGTATTTTTTTTTTTCGTTTTGTTTTTTTGCTTATAGATGCCACATGATTGCTGCAAAAGTACTTCAAATGGAGCCTGGTATGTGGTAACTGTGAGTTTGTCTCGTGACTATAGTACCGGTAAATAGAGGTTGCAAACTCTTTTTATTGTAGTCAATGACTTGTGAGACACATTACAGTGATCCCCCGCTCATCATGTTAGTTACGTTCCACACCCACCCACGATCGGTGAAAATCTGCGATATAGAGCAACCATAAAATATGTACATAAATACTTAAAAAAAAAAAAAAGTAAACGCATGTGTAAAGCCGACATTTTCACTTTGGGGTGTTGTCACTTTTGATGCCAGCAGTTTAAGTCCAACAATCGGGGGGCTTTGATCGCAAGGCAGAGCAAACAGTACTCAAATTTGGGTTCAGTTTCAGTCTCTCCCTCTGCCGCCAGATGTTCTGGACATGCTGGACGTCATCATGGAGGGCAGCGAAGGTGACACTGAGGAGTTGGGGCTACCTCTGAGTGAGGAGCTTGTCGTTCAGACGTTTCCCTTCAGCGTGGCCGTCCCTGCCGCTCTGGAGGCCCGCAACAAACTTGCTCCAGACAAAGGTGACAAGTACTTCCTTTTTCAAAATTATTATGATTTCCAACCTGTCTCAACTGTTCAGCATTCTCAGCCAATCCTTTTATTGTTTTCTCAGAAGATCGAAAAAAGAGATTAAAGTTACGTAATGTTTTTTTTTTTTTAAACCTTTCTCCGGGTTGCCATTCTTAACCCTCACCTTCCAAATGTTCCAGAATTTTTCCACACTTGGAGATTTTGAACGAGAATGTGTGTGTGTGTTACCTCCTGTAGTGGCTGTGTTTGAGTACCTGTCGGCCGTTTTAAGTCACATCCTGCACAGCCAGCGTGATCCGATCCCGCTCTGCATGGGTCTGCTGCAGTACGACAAAGAGCTGATGTCCCCCGAAGGTTCTGCACACATCTCCATCGTGCGGCTTTACCACTATTACTCCAAGTGGCTGCCGCAGCAATGTCAAGTAGAGCTGGTCAGTTTGCCCTCGATTACGTTATGTTCCAAATTATAGGACCTAAGTTAAATATACACAGGGCTTAAAGTAAAAAAATATATAATAATAATAATAATAATAATGGCCCGGGTCTCGGTGCTACGGGGGCCGGCGGGGGTGGCTGGGGTTTGATGTCGTGCCCGCCCCGCTCCAGTGGGCGTCCTGGCACCTCGGGCGGGACCCAGTATCCGGGGGGGCGAGCCCTATCGCCCCGCCGGACGGGTCCCATATGCCCGCCGGGGTCCCGGTGGGGTGGGTGGGGGCTTGGTGGGCCGGTGCGCCTCCTGCCCCCGCCCGGTTGGGGAGGGCCCCGCTGGTCGCTCCTCTTAACTCACTACACTAGGTTTGCACAATACACTTTTATAGACATATAGGGCACATAACACACTTTGGGGGGTGGGGTAGGGTGGAAAAAAAAAGTAAAAAAAAAAAAATCCCGAGCCTGAACTTTTTCCGGGGAGAGGTGGTGCAATGTCTAATGTGCCGATTCGTTGTTCGACTGACATCAAGTCATTACTATTCGATTTGTGGCCGTGGATGGACTCTGGCATTTGGGAAACTTATGAAATTCCGGATGGCCAGTCCTTCCCAAGTGTCAGGTCATCTCTTTCATTATCAATTTATATTATGTGTAGCACTGCGGGTTGCAATCCCCTCTAGTGCCGCAACTATCGAATATTTCGGTATTCAAATATCCAAACGGAAAATTCTATTTATATAGGTTTCAGTTTCTTTTTTTCCCCCGGGGAAGTTTTTGCATGACTGTTGTTTCTCGATAACCGTCTCAGACAGGTTTGACAGTGAGTTTTCCAGATGATCAAAAACCAGATTTTTTTTTTAAAGTCCCCATTATTGTTGTAAGTTAGTACAACTGTTAATGCTTGAAACATTTTACTCAATGTGAATCATATTGACTATTTACGACATAAAACAAAAAATAGCATCAGTGTCGCATCAAGTACATTATTTTTTTTTCTTACAGTTTAAATCATCAGAATATCCGCCAGACAAAACGTCAACACCATCCTTCACTGCTCTAATGATAGCCGCATACCTAGACGGCCTGAGTTCCGTGCTGGCCGACACCTTCAGGACAAAGGTGGAGGTCGCCTTAGGTTCCATGTCGATCGCTGACCATCCACTTTGCATCAAGCAGATTTTACTCTACATCAAATCGACAGTGGACAACTTTGGCACGGTAAGAGAGCTAAAACAACAACAACGTCTAATTACACTCATTCGCATTATTTATTTTGATTCTCTTCTGCTCAGTTTCCAAAAAACACTGGCGCCGCCATTTTGAAGAGCTTAATGCAAATACTCCAAGATTTGCTGTTCAAGCTACAAGGCTGGCAGATGACTTCGGACCCTCAACCCAAAGAACAGAATAACCGAGATGGATCAGAGCTCTTCCTGGAAATGAACCAGTCGTCCACTGTGGAGGCAGACAAAGAGCAGGTCAGGAACAAAACATTTAGACCTAAACCAGAGACTGGTGGAAAGTGCTGGTACTGTTGTAATTTTTCTGCATTCCAGTCAAACTTGTGCACTTTTAGGATAGATATTCTCAATGGTGATTGTAATTTACAGTTCAACAGGTAAGTTAAAGAAAAAATAGAGGTGATTAAATTTAGACTTAGTTAACATCATCATTAACCGATCAGTTAACCGACTTCTCTGTTGCTCGAATTAATGATATGGACGTGCTTTTTTTTACGCTGTAATACGCGTAGCGCGTGAACGCGCAGCGTTTGAATTAGCTAAACACGTGAATTGAGCTTCAAACGCTGTGTCGCGTATATGCACAGCATTTGAAGCTCAATTTACGTGTGCCATTAATTAAAACACAGTTGGCCACCCTGGCTACTTGTTCCCCCCGCCCCTCACTCACTCTCTCACCCTCTCAAACATACACACACATTGCTTGTGAAATTACGAATTTATATGCTTTGATTGTGCCTGCTGATGAGTTGGTCCGGCATTTCTTTCTCTCTTTTTCGCTCTCTTTTTTTCTCTCTCTCTCTCTATTAACTTTAGCGTGAATCCTAAGTGAGTCAAAAAACAGGAAAATAAAATTGCTAATCTCATGGTCATTAAAAACAAACAAACACCTTTAAGCCTTATATGGTTGTTTAAAAAAAAATAAAAATAAATAATAATAATATATATATATATATATATATATATATATATATATATATATATATATATATATACACATATACATATGCACGAGTTAGAAATTGCACTTTTTTAAAAATGTTGACAACAATATTATTTTCCATTTAATTGAAAATGAATATCCGTTATTGGCCTCCCTGACTACTAATAATAGGTATCGTATCGGCCCTAAAAAAAACAACCCATCAGTCTATCTCTAATTTATAATATCCACTCCATTTATCCACCTCATCCCCAGGTTCCATTAAAAAACAAAATCTTAAAAAAAACAAAAACTTTTGTGGTATATTGCCGACACTGTATCTGCCGGTGTAACCTTTAACACAACACGTTTGTGTCATTCAGTTGAAGTTAGCGGTTATCACTTGATTTCTGTCACCTGGAAGTACCCCGTTGCCTATGTTGACTGTCGATAACAGTTTCCTTCTGTGTTTTTTTTATTTTATAATTTTTTTCTTTTTTTCTTTTTTTCTTTTTTCTTTTTTCTTTTTTCTTTTTTTCTTTTATAAAGAGCTCAGTATTGTTCATTCGGAAATGTCATCATCATTGCTCTTTATTCCTTCTGTGTTTTTAGATGCTTCTCTCAGCCCTGAACTCCATCTTCAAGCATCCCTGCGTGGAGCAGTGGTATCTGTCTCTGGAAGTGGCCACCCCGCCCCCGCACTCTTTGAGAACATTACAACTGAAGCACATGTGCGCTCAGCTGAGCAATGGCATCACCACCCTGTTGGCGACGAGTGCCCCGACCCTGCGTGAGTTGGGTCACACGGAGCTTATCGCGCCCTACGCTGGCGCTATCGAGAAAGCCGTGCACAGGGAGCTGCAGGAAACGAGATCCAAGACTCCCAAGGGGCAGTCCAGATCATTCCATGCCCTCCTGTCCTTGCACGGCTACATGGACCCCTCCAAAGTGAGAGACGTGGTGTCGGCGCTGCTGCTCCTCCCGCAGGAGAGGCTCGTTACTACACAAGGTCAGCTGAGTGTTTACGGCCAGGCCACGCTGCAGATCATCACCGAGAATCAGGACCGGGACGACGGCATCTTCCTGTCGCAGGCTCACCTGGGCGGCCTGGGCACACTTCTGCTGTCCTGCTCCAGCCCGACACTCGAGGCCCTCCTGCTCCAGACGCTGTCCCGCGAGCCCGGAAGTGCCCGGCTCGTCCGCACTGACGTGCTGCAGGAATGCCTCCGCGGTCCTCTTCGTGACTCTTTGGCTATCGCAGACCTGCTGGTGAGCAACTGCTCCACACAGCGTCTCTGCTTTGAGAGATGGTGTCTCCAGCCGGATAACATCAAGACGATGACCAACATGATGGACAGCTTCCTCCCGCTGATCAGTGCGTACTTGCTGGTGGCGGGGAGGGAGGATCCGGCAACGTCCAAAGACGGTTTGTATTAAAACGGCAAGAGAATGTGTGCTTGTTTGATCTATTATTACCTCCACCAGGGAGCTTTGTAAGTATCATCGTCTATAACAGTAATATTGTAGCCCATTGGCGCGCCCTGAGAGATTGTGTGAAATGAACCAATTTCGTTTAACAGGCTGGAAAATGATTATGTATTTACTACAAATAATGTGTCTTTGTCCATCTGTCTATGCTAAAATCTCTGCCAAATACAATTTAAGTGACGTATGCCAAGTTTGATTCAGATCTGATCCAAATTGTACATTTGGCATGATGGCAATAATGTTCTGATCGTTGCACCAATCCAATTTGAGTTCAATTTGTGAATCCGCAGTCAGAAGCGGTAGTATGAAACAAAGTAGAATCCAGATCTTCAAATTCTCGATATCTTCAAATCGAGTGTTGTAGGTAATGTTTTTTGCTTTAGAGAAAATTTGGTGTAAATTAATTAAAATATGAACAAATTTCACATTTGGTAGCAATTCTAATTTAAAATGAGAAAATCATGTTACTATGTCTAATTAATTCAATCTAATTTGAAGAAAAATAATTATGCAATACCAGAAACTAATTTAATCCAGATCTGATCAAAATTGTGTATTTGTCAACAATGTTTGACATGGAAAGAAAAAATCCCAATTAACATGTTTGTTTAGATTTTTCGAATCTCTTCCAATTCATTTTTTTTTTATGAAGATGGATTCTGATCCAAATCTAATTCAGATTGGGGATTTTGAAGTAATATAAATGTAAAGTGGTGTTTATATCTGATAAATCATCTTATGCTTTATTGTGCTCATGTATTACTGAACTTTGTTATATTTTTGTAGTCCAACAAGACGTTTTAAAGGCCATGAAGGAGAACCTCCTGTCCAAGTTGAGCCAGTCTGCTCTCAGAGACATGACAGAAGCCGCTACTGTGGTTGGAACACTGGCAGCTCTCATCAAGCTCTCTGCCGACATTCGAGACATCGGGGACTTGATGAAAAACCTGCCAGATGCCCTGCAGAGAACGGACAGTTTTGAAAGGTCAGTTTTGCCACAACGTTTACAAGGCTTCGACTCAGAACATGTCAAATTTTAGGCTGCTTTTTTCCCTGTCAGGTGGCAGCTGGTGGACGTCATCACGGAGAAGCTCGCCGACTTTCCAGAAGAAGAAGTAACGTGGAGGAAGCGTGTCACCACATCCACCCTCAAGTGTCTGATTGCGTCTTTCGGTCACGTCAGTGATCAGGCCTCAAGCACCTCTACTCAAGAGCACAGCCTTTTGGGAAGACTGCAGGCACTCATCGTAGGTTAACAAATGCCAGTACGATGGTATATTAGGGCCACGTACAATTAGTTTTTTTTTAGAGGGTAGGGGCAATATTCCCAGAAAAAAAATCGCAAATTTGCGACTTTATAAAATGGCAAATTTGCGACTTTATAAAATGGCAAATTTGCGACTTTATAAAGTGTCAGATTTGTAAGAAAAAATCGTAACTATAGTCTGTGAGGATTTGTTGGTGGTTAATGGAACGATGTTTGTGAAATGAAAAGGCAGGATGGAGACGGATCCATTCTTAATTTAAACCTTTACTCATCATACACGGCAGCTAGAGCGACAACACTTCCTGATCCCCTATCAGCTGACTAACACTAACCAATCAGAAGCTAGCATACTTTAGGTAAATGCAAGTGAATGACGGAGAGCAGCAGATTCGACACATCAATTTAGCTGCTTCTTCTTTTCCTTTCCTGTCGCTGGCAGTACCCAACACTTCAAAGTGGGAATGTTTAACATGATATGGTTAAAACCTCCTTATTTGAAAACCTGACTGAAAATTATTGGCACAAACATCCAAGTAGTACGCTACATGTATTTCTCATAAGTTTCTGAGTTTTTTTCTCGCAATGTAATCATTTAACAACGTTGTTGTAGCTTTTGGAGTTCAAACATTTGCCATGTCTGCGCAGATATCAAGTGACGACATCGCTGCAGCCGACTGGAACGCTTTTGTGCGCAATGGACTGAAGTGAGTGAGTCATGACTTATACTTCAATTTCTTTACAATGAATCACCAATGTGACTATGTGCTCTTCTGCAGGTGCCGCTACAGAGATGTGCATTTCCTCAACACCCTGCAGAGCCTTTTGGATGTGATGTACCATCCCAACGGCATCCCAAATGGTCTAATCCCTTTAGCCACCCTCCACATGATGACCAGCAGCCACTCCTTATTCCTGCCCACCATGTTAGACTGTGACGATGACGATCCGAGCAGGAGTCAGGCTCAAGGTACGCGAATACCTCAAGATGAACAGAAAACTAAAAATCCTGACTGGTTGGTTTTCAAGGATTGGTTGGCCTTTTTGTCTGTTGCTTTTCAGAAGCCGTGGTGTCACTCCTCCTCAGTCTGGTGAGGAAATGTCCAGCAGTGTGCAACATGAATCATTTCTTAGTACTTTTGGGAGCGTACGGAGCCACGCTCAGTAATACAGGTAATGTCAAACGAGGTTAGTCTGATTCAAATGCCACATGTTGTGGGTCAAAATCACCCACTTTCAAGTTAAAGAACAAATTGTCAGCTTTTTACTATCAAACTTTGCACCAACAGTCATTCTAAAAAAAAAAGGCTAATTTAGACATATTTGCAATGGAAACAGTTAAGATGCTTAAGAACAAAGTTTTTTTTTTTTGTCTGAAACTTCACATCGACAGACTAAGAAGTTGTTATGTTGATAATATGTGCAGTAAAAATTGTTAATAATAAGCTATAAAAATTTTTATTGGGTTGGGTTTGGAATATTAAACATTCCTGGTCAAATTGACCCATTTTAAGAGTAGAAAAAAGTACAAAGTATAATCAAATGGACCCATTTTAAAGTTAAAGATACAAATGAGTCCGTTTTTCTATTTTGCTATGAAACTTTAACTCATCAAAAAAATGGTTCGCTTTGACTTTTTTCAATTAAATTGATTACTAATGTTTATCGTAATGGTAAGTAGTATATTTCAATAAATTGTATATTTCATGATGAAACTTGTTAAAAATTGTTCATTTCAAATACGTGTTTATTGGGATATTTATCATCAAAACACTGTCAGGGTGTTGATTTAGCTCACTGCGTTGAGCACCCACAGCATGTGTAGAGAGGCTCATCCTTGGAGCAAGCGACCCCGGTTCGATACCCGGGCTGTGCAGGTCATTCTGTCTCTCTCCTGTTTCCCATCAACTCTTCAGCTGTCGTGTCAATTGAAGACTAAAAAAATTTTGTATTCTATTAGTTCACCACTAAATGTTACTAAATAATACACTGTACCTTTGAAGCTGAGTTGTCCTTCCGTCTCCTTTTCGAATATGTACAATCTAATTTTATTTTGAATTTTACTGTTATGTTAGTTAAATTTTTGTCTGTTATGTTCTTGTGTCATTTTCACCCATGTTCCAAGTCTAGACTACAACAACAAATTGTGTTGCTGGTTGTCCGATCATTCTTTTTTTCACTGCATCTCGTCCCTTCAAACAGATCAGACAATACTGCTGCTCCTTCAGGAATACGAAAAAAATCATGTCAGTCTTCTCAAATTTCAGTGAGTACCATTTTATTTCTTCTTCATCTCACTAATTGCTCGTACATGCTTACACTTTGGGAATTCCTGCCACAGATCCATTATTTGGGGTCCGGCAGCTTTGGAGCACCACAAAACCAGGAAGAGCTTGGAATCATCTCTGTGGAAGCAAACCCACTCGGACGACATCTTGGCGTTGCTCAACGCCGACAAAATGCTCCAAACCATCGCACGCTTTCCGCAGAGCCGCAAGATTATCCCGCAGGTGTGCTTGGGAATTTGTTGCATCGTCATTGGCACGCTTTTTATTTGAAAAAAAAAAAGTGTTTAAGCCACCACTAAGAGTTTTAGGTGTAAAATAGTTGAGGAGAGCGCCGTTGGCACTTGGTGTGTTTTTCTTTCTTCTTCTTTTTTTTTTTTTTTTGCAGTGGGCGGAAAAAGGTCTTGGGGAGCTCTGGTTTCAAAATGAGCTTGAAAAAAAAGTTAAACAAAAAAAATTAACTATGGTGGCATTGTATCTCTTTTGGATGAGCTCATGCTGTCTGAAGCAATGCAGACAGTCATACCAACATGGCGGATCTTAGGAAATATGTGTTCACGATTAAAGTGTTTATGTTAAATCTACTTCAGAGTGTTAAAAAAGAGAACAGTTGGTGGAGATTATTTAAATTTAGAAGTAGTAGCATAGCAGTAGTATGACTTATGTACGTGTGTCTACACACGTACTGCATGTGCAAAAATATACTAGTAGTACTTCTTAAAATAGTGTGGAAAAAAGTTGGTTCAAGTTCATCAAAAGCACATTTTCGTTGTTGTTGGTATTTTATAGAACAAAACAACTGTTCAGATGTTTGAGGCTTCAGTAAAGCAAAAATTATTAGCATTAAAAGTCACTGTTGCCAGAAAATAAATCTTTGAACAAAAAGCTTGTTTTCCACAGTTTTTTTGGTTCAAAATAGGTGATTTTTTGTGGTGGAAGAAGAGAGTCAAGGTCTCATGAAACACAATATTCTGTGAGCCTTCAAAGATCAGTCAGAATGCTTGAAATTGGCTGTTAACTCTTGAGTTTTTTTTTTTTAATGCATGGCTCAATCTGTTTTATTAAGAAGGATTAACAGCGCCATCTGCTGGATCTATTGAGGAAAAACGGCTTCTCTTATATCAAACAATTTTTGGGGGACAATTTACAGGCAGATAAAGTGCAGCTGTTCGACATCAAAGCTGTGAACGACCTCAGCAGTTTGTACGACCCTTGCTTTCTCCTTCCTCTCTTCAGCGCCATTCTCCAACCAGGTGAGCGAATTTCACTCTCGCTCCTATCCCCGCTCGTCTTTCCCGTTCACCGTCCGTTGTGTCTCCCGTGGCAGAGGCTGTGGTGGACTGCTTCAAGTTCGTCTCTACCCATGCCCTCGGGCTGACCTTAGCGGCTCTGAGCAGCTACGACGCCAAGGTGCGAGCGGCGGCGTACTACGTGCTGACCTGCTTCTACCAGCACCTGGAGGCCGCCCGCTTCAGAGAGAAGAGACAGGTATAAAAAAAAATTAAAAAAAACTACAATTAAATAGCTGTCAGTAATCTCAAAAGTAAAAATAAATAAATACAAGCACTGATTGAATTCTCCCGGCCTACAGCTGCTGTACTTGCTGGACATGGTGAAGAACGGAGTTCGAAAGCAGAATCAGCGGCTTCCCTTTGTCTTAACCACGTACATAAGCAAAGTGGCTCAGCAGATGCTCAGACCTGGTGGGTGACCTTAAAAAAATCCCGCTTGGAAGCATGAAAATGACAATTTTGACAGATTATTTTAGAAAATGACCTCTACATCCCAATACAGTATTGTCTTTTTCTTAAAATTGCATGAAATATGAATGAAGTGCTTTTCAATTAATTTTTGCAATGCCCAATTAATTCCCTCCTAATTATTTTTTGGGTGATCCTCTAAAGTTGAATGTGAGATGAATTGAGTGGATATAACTACAGTAATTTCTGACCTATAAGGCGCACCTGACTGTAAACTGCGCTAGCTTAATTTGCGGAATGCTCGAGTTTGTTACACATATAAGCCGCACTCGACTGTAAGCCGCAGGTGTTTTACTGTTACCTTACCGGGTTCCCGCTACTTTCTTTTCCATAATTAGGGCGCAAATTGTCTTGCTCTTGTTCTGTCTCTCCTACTGTATTTGGTCTCACTTGATTTGTTTTGCTCTTGCGCTTCCTTTATAGTGCGTTCTTGTGACCTGGTGGATAAGCCGCACCAGTTTGTATTATCCGCAGGATCGAATGCAAGTGAAAAAAGTAGCGGTTTATAGTCTAGAAATTACTGTACTCATTATGTTATATCTTCATATGCATTATGCATTGTTTGGGAATTTATTGTATTATATATGTAGGGTGTTACTTTCTCTTTCTTCTTTACGCATGTGCAATAGATAAGGGCTTATAACTCATACCAATCTTATCCGTGCACTTATAATGAGCATGTTTTGTTTTATTTTCCATTGTTTAATTTTATCCTATGAGGTATTATTAAATAAGAGCAACTTATTAGTATATTAACATGATAGAAGTAACGGGGAGTAGGACTAGATAATGTTCTTGTACTTCTTCCTACTCCTTTTGAACATGTACTGCATATGGGGTAGATGCCATGGACTTCCGACTTCCGGGTTTCACACATCAGCGCCGTTTCCGGCCACTGCTGGCCGCGTTCCAACACTCGCACCCCCACCCCAGCGCCCCCCAACCACGCGCTCCCGCCCGCAGGCCGTCTCAGATTTCTGAAACGCTTCGAACAACTGAGACGGACACACTACACACTCGCACCCGTCGACGGGAACACGCAAATGAGGGACGCGGCCCACACGTCACAAACTGGAACCGGAAACAAAGCTGATGTGTGAAACCCGGGAGTCGGAAGTCCCGCCTCCTCTGTGGCATATACCCCATTATGACACTATTGCTGAATTATTTTAAACTTTTTTTTTAATATACTTGTAATGTGTCTATGTTTATATGTTCAATAAACCAAACCAAACAAACAAACAAAATTAGAAGATGCTAAATGGTTAGCAATCGCGATTAGCATTAGCGTGCTAACTATTCGGCAAACTAACACTAACTACCATTTAGTTCCTACATACATCATTATAGCGACATGAGTTGACTTGACTGGATATAAGTATTAATTATTATCTTTTGTGCATGAGCATTATTAAGCACCAACAAAATTTGCTTATGCTAACTGTTTAGCGGTCGCGATTAGCATTAGCACGTGAGCAATTATCATTTAAGGTAAACAAACTCCAACCACCATTGTGATATTACATTTCACAAAATTGAGCAACAGCTCGCCTGCAGATTTGTTTTTACTAACAGACAGGTAAAAGATTTCCTTGGTTGATTTCATACGTGGTAGGTTAATTGGCAGACAAACAGTCAAGTTTCCTTTACTGGTCAGGCATGTCCGTGTTTGTTTATGTTTCCCTTTCTGTGTTGCCTTTTTTGGCTCAGAGGACTACATGTACGTGGTCCTGAATCGCTTCCTGCTGTCCCATCAGAGTTTGGATATGAGGAAGGTTCCCGAGTTCTTTAAGCTTTTCTACAGCTTCGACCTCGAGGTAAAGCGCCCAGCGAAACTGCTTAAAGACACAAACAGAACCCGCTTATGTCTACAACCTTGACGCGTTTGTTTTGGTTTGTGGGTCATGGGGAGGTGGACTGATTGTGTTTGTCTGTCTGTTGCGAAGCACAAGACAGAACGCGAGTGGATCCTGAGCGTGCTGGAGGAAGGAATAAGTGACGGACACTGCTACGACGTGTGCAACCAGCAAGGCATCTTCCACAGCCTCCTGGGCTTTGCCAGCGGCCCCTTGTGTGACGAACACGCTCAGGTTGTTGACCGCAGTTGGCATGCATTCTTCCATTGTATTGCTGGCCATCCAATTCCATGCGGAGGTGAAAAGTGACTCTGTCCACCAGGCGCAGATCATCAGGGTGTTGTGCCAGGCGGCACGCGTAACCAGAGCAGCCTACGACCTGAGCAAGAGCTGCGGCCTTCTGACGTGGATTATACAGATGGTTGAAAAAAGGTGCACGCTCATGTGGGGTGGTTCGTTCCTTATTTCCGTCTTCAAACCATTCAATTTGAAGATAATAAGGAAAAAAATGGTAGTGATATGAGTCCTAATAAAATTTAATTTTTTATGTTTGGTTTGAATATCTGGTGGTCAGAAGCATTAGTCAATATATGTTTTATATGTAACTGAGTAGGGCTCGATCTGGATCCTAAAGTAAACTCAAGTTTGATACGATTTGATTCAGTTCAATCCAATATCAATTAATATACATACAGTATCGTTATGGAACATTCAATATTCTTAAATGACAAGCACACGATAAAAACTCCACAAACATTAAATTACAAATTAATTCATGTGGAGGCTGTAACTGGTCAAATGGTGTTCATTTCATCCATTCAATAATTGTAAATTAAAAATATTGTGAGTCAGTCAGTTCATTAGTAAATGTAAGAAAATACTTTGAAATGCCCGTAAACAGTACATTTCAAGAAAACAGCAAGATACGAAAAACTAAATGTATTCTCTCATGAATTTATAGGAAAAAGACATTAAAATAATCAATTTATATTTTTATGAATCCATATTGGGCTATGAAAAGGAAAATCAATTTGAGTAATTGACTTCTTTTTTTTAAACCCAGCCCTATAACTGAAGCATAATTTATTGTCTATCGACCAACCAATATTTCATAAACATGATTTAAGTCTAAAATTGAAGTATGAAGCGTCTGGCTTTTTTTGTGTGTTAGATATTGAACCGAATACCAAAATCGGTCACTCATTTGACAACTGATACACGGATTCCCGGCCCAGAATGAACCCTTCAATGCGTTTACGTGATGGTTACGATTTTCTTCTTCACCCTTAGGAACCTCGGACAACATTTGCTCGGCCCCATCATAGATCTGCTCCACGTGTTGTGGTTCACAAACCTTGGAAAGAAGGAGAAGCCCATCAACACAGGGGAGACATTGGAACAAGAGACAGCCAAATGCCTCCCGCTCACGCTCATCAACGAATTCCTATGCTTGGCTTTAACCATCAGCTGCCGCTTGAGGTAAACATTGCGCCGATGTAAGAAGCGCCTCTCGGTCAAGGATGCTGATGTTTGTCTTGTGTCAGGTTGGGCGTGAAGGCCGCCCAGCTCGGCGCATTCCTGCGCACCCTCTCGTCCGTACTCGCGCATCGGACGAGCGCTCTGGCCGCCGGCGAACGGGCCGAGCGGATGACGCTGCGAGCTCAGCCTCTGTCCTCCGCTCAGGCTCTCGCTCTGCTGCTGTGCTGGAGCACCCTGGCTGGCCACGCGGCGCTCCTGGGCCAGATACAGGCCTTATGTGAAAAGCACAAAGTCAAGGAACTGTTGGGTGAGTGCACTTTATTGGAACACCTAATGACAACTTTGGCAAATGTTAATAAGAATGCAATCAAGCAACAAGGAAAATAGACGGGAAGATCAGGAATCTGCAGCAAAACTGAATAAAATTAAATACGTGACTACCCCGCCACAAACCCCCTCCCACCCTGACCCCCGATTTTATACTAACTGCCTACGAGCTGTATGTGTCTCATCTGTATGTATACTGTATAGTTTATACAGTAGTCTGCTCCCGAGATGGGAGGAGCAAGATGGCCGCCCTGTGGCTTCAACGGCTTGCACGGGCGTGTGTGGGCTACTGGCTATCCAGTCATAATAGTCAGATCGGTGGTTTTGTGGTCTCTTTAGACTGAAAAGGGAGAAAATTATCATCGGTACATGTCTGATGTTCGGAACAAAACAATCTGCGTCAAAATCGCTAAAGAAATAAAAGAGTTGTAATAAATGTATTGCAGCCAGTCTGCCAGACACATTTAAGATGGCGGTTGGCATCTTCTATGATAAACATAGAGCAAAACTCACTCTGTCAAGAGCCGCCGTGTAGCCCATACGCGCCCTTGCAAGCCATTGAAGCCGCAGGGCGGCCATCTTACTCCTCTTATCTTGCGGGTAGACTGCTGTATAAACTGTACAGTATACGTTCAGAAACTTAAGAAAAACATCAGTGTGGCGGCGCGGGATCCTGGAGCATAGAGTAGGTTATTTAAAAAACCTTTCCGTGCGGTTGGTATGCTGTGTGATCCAAGTTTATTCTCCGCTAATGCTAATCGCGATTGTTAACCGTTTAGCATAGGCTAATTTTGTTGCTGTTTGTGTGATATGTGCATAGAAGATAAGGAACAATTCATATTTATATCCAATAAATTCAACTCACGTTCAACCGTAGTGGACTTAAAATAATCATATTAATAATGTATTTTATTTTATTTTATTTGGGGGGGGGGGGTGTACGGGGAATCGATTAGTCGTGGAATAATGAATAGGAGACTCAATTTAAAAAATTTAATAAAATAAATAAACATTTTCTATTTTAGTGACAGCACTATAATGAATCATATAATGAAACATATTTTTGAACAAATCATTTAACAGCCGAAAAAGGAATAGGTTGAATCACCAGGCTTATTTTTGCCTATCCTATACAGTCGTGTGAATGACATGTATATTTGGAATTTCAGTGTTTGCCATCATTTGTCCTCTCTCGTGGCATTAATACAGGAGGGTCCGTGAGGGACAAGACCCGGGTTAAAGGCTCCCAAGCCCGCACTCAAAAGAAGAACCTGTCAGGCGACACTGAAACAGAAGAACCACAGCAAAGTCTCCTAACTGAGTGCAGATCATATCTCGGCAGCATCTTTATGCACTGGCGACCCGCGTTTGTCCTCGGTGAAGCGCAACGCGCCGAGAGTCCCGGTCTGCTGGCTGTGGAAACGGCCGACCTGCTCACCAGGTGGACCCTCAGGTGGCTGGTGGAGAACGCGTACGACGACGAACGCTCAAAGTGCTTCCTGCGCTGGCTCGAAGAGAACTTGATGGCGAACCAGGAGATTGTGGACGCGCTGCTGCGGGATCCCGCCCCCAAGGCGGACCTGCTTCGTCTCTACCATCGCACGTGCCAAACGCCCGCGGGGGAAACTTTCCGCTTGTTCACCCACGTCATGACGCGCTTGCTGGAGAGGCGGGGACGACTTCCCGAGATGCATCGAGCGGTCATGTCGGCTTGTCGGCCGGAAGATACGCAAGATGAGTCGAAATGCGGTAAGACTTTTGACCCTCTCGTTGTGTTTAGTTGAATCCGCTGTGTTTAATTATTCAAAAGCCTGAAATGGCATTTATATTTTTTTAACGTTTCAAAATGATTGCGTTCATTTCAAGTTCCTTTAACGCCACAAATTTTTTTTTACACGCGATTAATGACCGTCCCTTATTGGAAAGCCTGTACTGGGGGGATTCCCGTCGCAACGCAGCAGAGACGTCCGCGTCAAAATCTAGCAGTAATACATTTAATAATAATGCATATATTTATGGAGACTGGGGTATAATTTCAAAAAATTACTGAATTTCACAAGTTACTTCGTGTTAAAGATGAGATAGCTCTTAATATAAAAAGAAAAATGCGCTGAGCTGTCACCGTCTTACAAATGCAATTATGCCATCTAGTGGCAGAAAAATGACCTTAACACAAATCAATATCACACTTTAATTTTAACTCAATTTTATGAATTATTATAAAATTACTGTATCAATGACAATGATTTCTATCAGTTTAACATGTTTCCACTTTCATGGTAACCATGAGTATGAAAAATATATTATTGTACATTTTAAACAGATATAAAATTAGCAATTAATCATGAGTTAACTATTGAAGTCATGCAATTAATTACGATTAAAAATGTAATCGCCTGATACCCATAATTTAATTTTTATTTTTTCATGATTAACATTGTTGCAACCCTGGTCCTTAGTCAGAAGTTGCGAAAATGTCGGAACTAAAATTTTTGAATATTTCAAACTTTAAAATTGTTCAGTTTGTCCAACAGCACCACTGACGCACATTTTCTTCACGTTCCCTTTCCTAGAAGCGGGCCTGTCGCTGCTGTCTTTGTACGTCCAGGAGGTGTGGAGCGGAGCCGATTCGCCGCAACTCTTCCTGTCTCACATCGCCATGGTGACCGCAGGCGAGCGTAAGCAGACGAAAGCTCATCAATCGGCCATCAGAGCTGTCTGTAAAGACTTTGTAGCCATGAAGACGTGAGCGCTACGTCGTATCGCGTGCAAGGTGTTACCATCCTGTTCAAATGTGACCAAAGCAATTTCCGTTTGTACACTTGGAAAAGGTCGTTTATTTGCTTCTTTTATTCAGTGATTATTCATGTGGGTTCATATTAAACTGGATGATGTGTTTCTCCTTTGACTCCTGCGTCTGCGTCTCCTGCAACGACACGAGACAAACGTGTCACCTGCGTTTTTATGCATTGGCTAATTATTGTACAGTCTATTCGCAGGTGATAGGGACGAGCCCTGCAACCTTCAAAGTAGCAACGCATGTGACAGTAGGCGTACGCTCTTTATCCTCTGCAAAAAAACATGACTACTCTTACTGCATGTTAGTTGCAACGGTCTTCTTCAGTTTCATTAGTGTAGTATGTCTATGCTGCCCCCTGGTGGCCAAGGCGCGCACACCAGAAGGAGTAGCACATTGTCAATGAAACGAAACATGAAATCATGATTTTGAAACTCTTGAATTCTTTACACCAATGTTAAATTTTGATGACCATATTATCATAGTGTTTCAAAATCATTCCAAAGGAATTGTTGGCCATTTTAGTAGGGCTCGACCGATATGCATTTTTTTTTTTAGGCCGATACCGATAAAATATACACAATGCATAAAATAAGTCGCACTCACCATGGCAAGCGCCTGCTGCCTGACATGAGATTCAACGAGAGGAAGAGGACCCCCACAAAGGCAGCGAGAGTGACCCAAAATGCAATAACGATAGAGTCTGAAAGAAAGAGGCCACGTGAGAAGGACTGAGCAAAATAAATAATCAAGCAAATGGACTCACATTTGTTGTATTTCAGCTTGCTTTCGTCCACAACCACTGGATCCACGTAGCCATAATAATATTCCCATCCGGTGAAAGCCACGCTGGTCGAGTTGCGCATCCTAAGTCTTGTTCCAGAGCGATGCTGCTCGAGCAAAGTTTTGGACGGAATGGACCCGAGCTGTGTTGTCCCAACGCAAAGCTGTCCTCGACTCTTTGCAAAATAGGCGGGGTCCCCTCAGGCCTGTCAACATGGCTACTTTGACCTTTTTTTTGTCTTTCATAAAAACATCAAAAAGGTTTTATTTATTTTTTATAATCATTTATAAATATATATCTTTACTCTCCTCCATCACCCATCATGCCTTTTTACATTCTTTCTTCTGTTTATTCCTGCTTCTCATCCTTTCTCAGTGCCTTTTTTTCTTTTCTTCCTGGTCGCCTTCATTCCCTCCTACCTTTCTGCCTTCTTTCTTTTGCTACTTTTCTGTCTTCCTTCAGTAACTGACCAATAATTATTCAAGGTACCTGTAAAAAAAAAAATAGGGGGGGGGGGTCGAAACTTACATTTGAGGGCCACATACAGAAAAATGGAAGGATGCAATGGCCGCTTTGAAATTCTTTTAATCTCCATCCATCCATAATTTATTAAATATACTGAAATCAACCAAGCAAGCAATAATATATTGTTTATATTCTCTAGTTATTAAAAAAAAACGTGCCACATTTAGTCACCACAGTCTTTTGAAGTAAAATTTGATTATTTTAGTCATAAATACTTTATTTGTACCATTGCATATCTAGAAAAGCTCATATTAAGACAGCTACAGGTTTTTATTTTATTATTATTATTATTTATTATTTTTTTTAAACACCCATCTTACTTTAGTCGCAGGCCACTGAAAAATGTATGGTGAGCCGTAATTGCCCCTTGGGCCATAATTTGGACACCACTGCAGTAGACGTTCTCAAAATCAAAATGGAGTCCCAGGGGCCACCAGAGGCACGCACATTTTTTTTCCACATTATTTCTTTTTTTTATGTATGTATGCGGAGCCATGTGACAATAAAACATATTCAACAATTTTTTTAAGGGCAAGGGCATTTTTCCAGAATATAATTCTATATTTTAGAGAATGCATCTTTTCCAGAAAAAGCTACAATATTACAAATACTTTCTTTTGCTTTTCTTTTTTTTTACTACATTTATGAAAATATGACTTTATTTCTTTTTTAAACTGGCTTTGACTTTAGTGTGAGAACATTGTGACGTTGGTGTGGAATAAATACTAACAGTACAATACTCCGAAATATTGTACAGTTATTAAATAAACTCCACTGGAGTTTACACGCCAACCTCACGATGGCAATAGTAGTCCAACCTCGCCTTGTTGCCAACAACCAAAGACGTCAGAGAAGAAGTCAGACGCGAGTGTGACGTCAGACGCTTGTCAGCACGTATTTCGGGGCGGTATGAAGCTAAAGCTAAAACGCGCTAAGCTAAACGATGTTATCCTTGAAGAACCCGTTTCTCGTTTTTCTTTCGCGTAGTGACGTTATTATCTCATTTGACATACATGGTGACGAATAACAATAATATATAAAAAAAAAAAAGTCGTATTTTTAACCGTGTTTGTGAACGCCAAATAAAGAAGAATGGAAGCGGTGAACGCGTTCAACATGGAGGTAAAGTTTGCTCGTGTTACGATCCTAGCTGGTCCAAAGGGCGACTGTAGCTAACGGGCAGCTATTGCTAATTCTGTGTATGAGTATCGATGGACAACGTACATCGAAAATGTACTTGGTTTAGCAATGAAATTCTTCTTCAATGTGCTGTGTGTTTCTTACAGTCGTCGATTGTTTGGAATCGTTAGCGACTGGTGCGTGCCAGCCCGTGAAGCGAGCTAGGCCTTTCGGGTTCTGTGCTAAGCTAACTGCTAATCGAGGTCGCACACAGGCCGCGTGATGAAATGTTGTTTGACTCCTGCCTGGTTTATATTCTAGTCACATGCAAAAGTAATACAACACGTCGTTTGTTTTCACCGTGGCGTGTAAAGGAACCGTTTGTATTGTGGCAATGTCAGACATGTTCGGAATTGTCATTATTCGTTGCCTTATAAGCGTTAAAGAACATTTTCAAAGTCTAGGGCGTGCAAATTCCATGCAATTGTACCATTATTTAGTATTGTCTTGTTACTAATCTCGTTTCAAATCATATGAGTAATCTGAAATAGTCTCAACACAAATGGGTCGATATTGTAAATAATTTTCATTTTCACATGTGCAACTCTGAGATCACAATGGCTCTACAGTACCAAATATAAAATACAAACCCAACAAGTATTTGTTTAAAAATGATAATAATAATAATAATAATAAGAATAATAAGTTGCCCTGGGGCAGGCTGACGGAAGCGTGGCTGCCACCACCAAACATTCGCACCTTCCATACACCAATGTGAGTAGCACTAGAGGCAACGTGCGTCAAGTGCCTTGCCCAAGGACACGACGACACATGGCTTGGGGAGAGCCGGGATCAAACAAGCCAACCTTCTGGTTACGGAACGACTGTCTACTCCCTGAGCCATGGCCGCCAAAATGGATTAGACTACAATAATTATACTGATTCAAAATCAAAAACATAAGCTTTGAACATTCATTGCTTGTTCAAAACTTGTTTAAATGCCACAATTAAATAGTAACTATTGCAAACCATCCATCCAGCATTCTGCCATTGGTGCAAAATTACAACTCACAATAACATTTGCATTAAGCACAATTTAAGAATAACATATTTTAATAATCCAGAAGGAAAGTGTCTTCATCCATACGTACCACAATTTCCCAATTTAGCTAAATTTCACGTTGTTGATTTAGAAAAATTCTGAATTAATAGAATTCTTTTGATTTATTGCCCAGCCCTAGTTTGTACCTTTTTATAAAAAATGAGAGAGATCAATATTATGAATTGTTTATTAAATAACTGAGCAACAGTGAAACAGTTGTAAATGAGCCAACAACTCACTTAGCTTGTTAACACAAAATATATAACAAATATCAACTAGGGGTGTTAAAAAAAAAAGATTTGGCAATATATCGCAATATTACAGTCCGCAATTCTCAAATTGATTCGATATGCGGCCAGATCGATGTTTAAACATACATTTTGTAATGGGAATTTTCAACAAAACGTCTTACTTAGCGTTAGGGTTCACATGTTAAGCATAGAAGAATGTTATGTTAATGGAACATTAAGCCATAATATTTTATTTCAATGCTGTTCAAACATGAAGCAGATTGTGACAGATTGTTTGTTAAATGCAGTGGCTCACAGTTAAAAGCCGCAAGTTTCAGATAAATAAATACATTTTCATACAAATCTTAAAGTGTACATGTACAAGCTTACTGATGAGTATTTTCTAATTTTGAGTTTTAAAAAAAAATCGCAATAATCAACGTATAGATTCGTCTCAAGATTAATCGGTATGTAATCGTGACCTATGAATCGCGCTACTGATCGAATCGCCAGGTACTAAGCAATTCACACTCCTAGTATCAACTAACAAACCCTCTTTATAATGGATTTGTCTGTGCAAATAGGATCGTTTGTGGATCAGGACCATTGTCAGAGATGCCCGATCCAATTTATGTTCTGATATCGGGGCTGATACCCGATACAAGTATCAGATCGAGCATGCCTAATTATAAATTTAGCGGTAGTACGAGTAGTAGCAGGGGTTTCTGTATTAGAACATATTGATTAGGGTTGTTTTAATCGGCCAATATTAGCTCTTTTAAGATGGGCCCATTGTTGTCAATTAGTTTTATTTCGCTTTTTTTTTTTTAAACACGCATTAACACATAAATTGTCATTTTTAGCATAAGACAAATATAATGAATACAAAAATAATAATCTAATGTTTGCAGATTTTGCTCAGTTATAATTTTTTGTAATTTGTTGTAAGTGATAAGAGACTAAAAAAATAATTTAATTAATTTAATTAAATTTTTTAAATGAATTGGTGATTGGCCCATTAATTGGTTATCAGAATTTTTATTCTGACAAATATCAGAATCAGTATTGACTTAAAAAAACAACAACATATTGGTAGTGCCCTACTTTAGCTAAACCTTATTTACTTTTCGCTCTCTATATTGATTGGTTTTGTTTTCTTATTTGTGTAACTGGAACTAGCAAAATAGTTGTCGTTACATAGCAATGTTTCAATTGCTAAGTGCAATGTAGTGTATTTGTTGCAAACTGAACATCATTTCAGAGACAATTTTGCCATTTGCTGCTCCGATTCAGCTGGATTAGATTGCATTTCCGCAAACTGATGGTTTTGTCTGTGTGCAATGCAATCCCTCAGTTGTTCTCCATGATCGACATGAAGCCTCCGATATCTCGGGCTAAGATGATGTCCGTTACCAAGGCGGCCATCAAAGCCATCAAGGTATAGCCATTGCTGTAACATGATATCAATGTCTAATTTGATCAAACCTTATGTGTCTTTGGTAGGCTGTTGTGGATTTGTCCGCAGTGACTGATGTCACCAATTGTCTTTTTGTTTGTTTTTTTATTAGCTCTACAAACATGTCGTCCAGATTGTTGAAAAGTTCATCAAGAGGGTATGTAGCTATTTTGTGCGAGATGGCATCGATGATGCAATCAATTAATTTCTGCTTTGTCTCTTAACTCATATGCTCCCAAAAACGTATAGACACGTTCTTTTTTTAAATATTGCCACGGTTCCATGTTTTTTATGCTAGAGCATACAAAAGGCTTTGCTGCAGCCTCTGACCTGAAGAGGTCGCTTAAAGAAATGGTAGTTATTACAAAAAATGGCCAGCAGGTAGCAGCAGAGTATAAGTGATCAACCAGGGCCATCTTGCAAAAAGCTCTTTCTCCCAGTGTTTTGAACAGGTTTGAGAATAATGATGAAACTTAGCTATATTCTTATGCTAATTGATACAAAATGGAAACAGATAGAAATATGTTTTTTTTCCTGAGGAAAAAGAGACTAATCTTTCTTTTGGTAGGTTACATGTTTTTATAACCACAGAACACAATATTCTGTGGGCTTTGCAAAATCGGTCAAAATCCAGTAAAACAGGAGCGAAGGGGGCTGCTTCAGTGAAAATGGCTGGGAGTGAATGAGTTAATTTGGTTTCTTGTCATCAGTGTAAACCAGAGCTCAAAGTGCCTGGCTTGTACGTGGTGGACTCCATCGTACGCCAGTCGCGTCATCAGTTTGGTGTGGACAAGGACGTCTTCGGGCCTCGCTTCTTGAAGAACTTCACAGACACCTTCCAAAATCTTTATAACTGCCCAGAGGACGATAAGGTATGCCGTCTTCATGCTTTTGCCGTGGTCAGTAATGACACAATGTGGAAAACTGAACTTATTTCTTCTCTGTTTGTATCAGACCAAAATTTTGCGCGTGTTGAACCTGTGGCAGAAGAACGCCGTCTTTGACATGGACATCATTCAGCCTCTGATGGACATGGCTGATAGTGTCCCGTCACCCATACCTTCTAGTGAAGGTAAGAAGGGATAATAATTGGAAATGGAAAAGGACACAAAGAGATGCTATTTTGGGGGGGGGGGGGGCAATTTAGGAAGTAGTGGAAATATCTTTCCCATGCAATATTTCAAAAAGCAGTTGAGAATTGTAAAATGTTATGTTATTATTGTTTATTTGGTACATCAATAGTGCTTGTGGCTCATCGTGACTCTCCCAAATAAAAATAAAAAAAGAGAAAAAAAATGTTCAAACATTTTTGTGAATATTTGACAATAAGAGAAATACCTACAACTTAAATGTTGTTTTTAAACATGAAGTCCCCACCGATAGTGCATGAGTGTCAAACCCGAGGCCTACCGGCCAGATGCAGCCTGCAGGAGCTTGAAAGGCCCGATTGACTTAAAATAAGAGTCTAACGTCTGCAAAGTTTGCCGATCCTGTTCCATCCTGTGTTGACGATATTCTGCCACTAGACTGCAGTGTAGGCTACCTGTCCGCAAAGCGATTTTCCCAACAAGTGGAATTGAGCAATGTAAATGATTAGAGCTGAACGATTAATCGCATTTTCAATTAAATCGCGATTTGACAAAACACAATCGCGTAAACTTGAAAAGCTGCGATTTAAATGCCCATTGACACATAGCGGAAGAAGAGAAAGAGGGTGGGGGAGCAGAAACGGCACCGCTGTAACGAAAGCCTGGCGCCTTAAGTGCACGTCATTTTGGTGAGTTTTTTTGTGTCGCAAATGTTATGTTTGATCTTGGTTTTAAAACAACACTTCACCACTGTGAGTTATGACTTTTCGGCTGCCGTACTGTCGTGCGTTTTGTTAACCAAGTGTCCACGCAAATGTGCGGCACCGGCTGATACATTTGAGTTGTCCTATATTTTGAGGTTAAATAGGTCTGTAATGTATGTGGCCATATGTTGCCGTCCGATTTCATGAATGAAAATTAGGACAGACGAAATGATTATTGCTCGTCATTACTCGGCGTCATTTAGGAGCCGCCGCCGTAGCCTCTTTTAATGTACATGTAATGTAGCGTTGGTGAACTAACCAGGCCAATCGGCGAACAAACGACAACTCTTTAATGACAATTTGCAAGTAACTGTCGGCCGTAACCACGCCAGAACACAACAGCTCCGAACGCGCTTAACTTACCAAAACAAAAGTCTGTGTTCCGTTCACGGGACCGTCCAGACCATGGAAAATTGCGCAACCTGCGACCCACCCAAAACGATTTCTACAGAATGCTAGTGTTTTTTTTTTTATCAAATCGGAAAATGTTACGTCATATAAGCAAGTATAATTTTAATTTGCCTACACTTTAGCATGTGTGAGTTTACTGACTGGAGATCGCTAAGTTTTAATTTTTAATATGTATATGGAATTTATTTATTGATAAATGCAGTGTTTAAAAAGTGCAGTGTTTACATGCCATGTTTCATGCAACATGAAAAGTTTGATATGTTGAAGTGGTAAATTGTAACTGTAATTGTAGTAGAAAAAAACTGTGATATAATTAATGGCTTCATTTGCCTTTTATCTTAAGGTCCTGTAATCTATAATAGATCTGATATTGTTTCTTATAATTAAATATTTAATAAATAACTTTTTGTTGGGTCAAAATTCATTCAAAAGTACCTTGAAAAATATAATCGCCGATGATGCCGCAATCCGTTTTACCGCCCAACCCTAGTACGTATTAATAAAACTGACAAAAGCTATAGCCATACCCTATCGAATCAAATTGTAGTCCATGGAATGTTATTAGAGAAATGCCCACTCCTACTAAAAATCCACGATGGAAAGTTTATGCTGGTATACCCCCACATGTGAACAGTTCCTAGAGAGCCACAGCCTCCTCCCACGACAGCGGCCCCCGTCGAACCTCCATCACAGATGCCCACTTCCGATGCCTTAGCTGCAGTGGCCCAGCTGTTCCAGTCCCCGCATGGTCAGGAGGTGAGTGTCAACTGTGAACTGTGCCACCAGCGATTCAGACTGCTCTCAAGAATTGTTCACGAAGCCCAAGTTTGTGTTCCTGTAGCTCCAGCGGATGCTTCAGAATTTGCAGCAGACCGAAAAGACCCACGTGGCCAACAATACAAATGGGCCGCATGCTCACCAGGTGAAAGTGGCCCAACCCGAAATGCATAATGCACACAGAGAAGAAAGAAACACCCTGGCCGAGGTAGTTGCATACTGTCAAAACATTCATATGCTTTATTTAATGTTTTGTAGCTGAAAATATGATAACATGTCCTCAGAAACTGCTAGACAGGTTCGATTACGATGACGAGCCTGAGGAGGTTGCAGCAAATGACACAGCATGCTCTTTGTGAGTAACCCTTTTGGATCCTATTGTAAAACATTAACAACTGATGCATGGAGAGAGACATTGCAAATGTTAATAATCACACTTGTTAACATGAAACATTGAAGTGAATATGTCCAATCACACCAAATATTCCTGTTGTTTTTTGTGCTGATAGAGACCTCGCTGGGCAGATGCACAAGATGGGGACTTTCCATCCACTTCCAATGGGACAGAATACAGGCGCCTTTGAGGTATGGACTCTTTTAACCCATTAAGGCCGGGAGCGCGCTTCTCCCTTTAAACCCGAGAGAGCGAATATGTCATTTTGTTTTGTTTTGACCAATTCCGTGGTCTCTTAGCCGATTAAATTCATCAAAATATGCACGAGAGGGTGATGTGGGCTTCGTAGGATGTCCTGTAATTTTATTTGTTTATGGTTGATGCGGATTCACGGGAGTTATGAAATAAATGACGCGATTGACAACGGCGCGGGAAGAATTCGAATCGGTGTAACGAGTCCACAGTGACATTGTTAAGAAATATGTTTGTAGATAATGAGGATGTTGAAAATGTTGACGGCTTTGTAACTGAACGGACGACGAATAATTACCACTCGATTACAACTGCTCTTCAGTGTTGAAGGTAGATATATATGGAGTTATATACCCGCAGATATGACATTTGCTTGTTGATTTAAAAAATATATATATTTAAGGTTTGGAATAATAAACTTAGGTGTGTGTGAACGCCTCAGGTGTAAGCTCTGAAAGGCTTTTGGAATTATGTTTCTATTTGCTTCAGGAGCTGAGATCAATTATTTTTAATATTGTTGAATTTCAAGTTTTCGGGGGGGGGGGCTCAAGTCACCCTTAGGCTTTAGAGGCATGTTTTGCCAGGCGCTTTAGGCCTTGATGGGTTAAGGGGGATTAAACCCAAGATCGCAAAACTTTAAACCTGTATATTTTCTATATCAGCTGCTGTTTACTTAAATCTATATAATACTTATACTTAAAAAATACATTGAAAACATTGCATCTACTCACTTAAGGGAGCAAGGTCTTCCCACTCGTGTAAGAGTGCTAATTCATGACAATGCTCTCACCAATTCCAGTCTGTAAACTATTCAACAACGAAAAACTGCATATTCAGTTTCATGACATATACAAAAACAAACATATTAAAACCATGATCATGGCCACCTAGTTGTCATGCCGATGAAAGCTGTACTTGATGTTATCCTTCAGTAGAGGCCAGGTGGGTTGAGCATTTAATTTTTATGAGACAGGATCACCCCCACAAAACAGGCTTATTTCAGGGTGGCTGGAAAAAAAAAACGTTTTCGCAATTTCTGGACATACTGCTAATACACTTGTGTGTGTGTATTTTTTTTAAAACCAGTATGGTGGAGTGGCAAGTGATGCCCACCGTAACATGTTGCCCGACGACGCCCAGAGCTCCAATTCAAAGGTATATCCAGTGGATGCAAAATGGAGGTGACACTGGCTACCATCTTGCTGTGTCATTTTGTCATTGTCTTAACAGATGGATTCAAGGGAGGAGCCATCTACACACGGAGAAGGCAGACACGGACCCTATGGCAAACAAACAAGATCCGGTTCCATGTAAGAGAAAGCAATTTCATAAATAACATGCCAGTTAGTGTAGACTCGGCCATGTTTTCATCATTCGCTGCAATGGACGCATGGAGATTATTCTGCGCTAAACCGCTTCAATCTCTCATGCAGCTCTCCAAGGAGAAGACGGTCACGCTCGTCGTCACACTCGAGGAGGAACAGGCACCGGAACTCCAGATCGCGCTCGAGAGAGAGCCGCTGGCGCTCCCGTTCGAAGGACAGAAACGAGCGAGAGCGCGACAGGCAGCGCCGGCAGAAAGGTCTCCCGAGCATCAAGAGCCAGACGCTCAGTGGTACGTACTCTGTCAGCAAGACATCCAATGAAAGTTGACTGATTCTATGTTTGGGTAAAAAGGCTCCCGTAGAGCAGCATTGATTTTGTTTTGTTTATTAGTGTGCAGCACAACACTGTGGGTTGGTCAGCTGGACAAGAAAACACAGCAGTCGGACGTCATCTCCCTCCTGGAGGAGTTTGGCCAGATTGAGTCTGTCAACGTAAGTGCGCTCCACGGAAAGTCCAGGTCATCACCAACTTCAAAAATATTTGAACTCGGTTAAAAAAAAAAATATATATATATATATATATATATATATATATATATATTTGAACTCTTATTAATCTATTTTGTTTGCAGATGATTCCCCCGAGAGGTTGCGCTTACATCGCGATGGTCCACCGACTTGATGCCTACACAGCCTTGAACAAGCTCAGTCGCGGCTCGTACAAAGTCAACCAGAAGCCTGTGAAGGTACAAGCTACGCCATCTAACCTTGATTTACAATTGTCGGCTAATTAGCCATCACCTTTTGATTCAATTTTGGATTTCTTTGTGCTCTCCTCTAGATTGCCTGGGCCTTAAACAAAGGCATAAAAGCAGCGCACAAAAAGTTCTGGGACGTGGAGCGAGGAGTCACCTTTATCCCCTGGGCCAAAGTGAAAGCCGAGGAGCTGGACAGCTTCCGAGAAGGCGGAATGCTGGACCCGGACACGCTCAGCGACGGTAAACAAAACTCTTCTTTCGTTTTTTTAGCCTATTTGAGAGAGTTATGCGTTCCTCACGTTGTCTCGCATTTCACATTATTCAGAGTGGATAAGCGCTCTGGACCTGAACAAGATACAGAAGGCGACTGTGAACGGCGCGCTTTGCAACGCGCCAGCAGACAGGACGGCCGAGGCTCAGATTCAGGTAACGCTAATGCAGTTTTTCAACTCTGTCCTTTCTCTTCCTGCTGTTGTTTTGTTTTTTAATAAGGCTCACTTCATCAGCTCGTGACGTGTTGGGGCAAATAAAATGTAGTTTCTGACAAGTAGAGAAACGTATGTGAATCAAACTCATTCTTTTGCACAGAAGTCACACGAATTTGCAAAACATTTAACTTGGTGCCATAAACTGTCTTCAGTACTGAAAATACAGCACTGTCGCATCCGGTCCCGTGGTCACACAAATGCCATTTAAAACTGGAAACAAGGAACCTTGCATTTGGGTTGCAAGACTGAATGATTTGGTGACGCATTTTCTCATCCAGACGCTCCTTTTGGTGAAGACAATATCGCAGTAATAGCCTCTCTGGAATTTCTTCAAATTTCACACAAATGAGTCAATGTCACAATGAGATGCCTTTTAAGGCATCCTAATTTCGCCAAAAGAAATCTGATCTTTTTTTATTCATAGTAGCTGTTATGAGGTTAGAAAGCGCGTTCGTCAACCTCCCGATGTTTTGTTTTGTTTTTTAAAGTGACTGCAAGTTGACAAGGTGGCCAGTGACATTATAAGCGATTGAATTTTGATTGCAGACTGCACTGTTTAACAAATCTATGGAATTTCTCAAAGGGTTTTATCATTTGATATTTCGCAATGAGAAGTAGACATGGTAAGCTTGGTAACATTTCACTACACACAATGAAAATGACAAAACCGTCAGCAGTGTTTCTGTTCTCTTCATTCATCGAGACGCCACTCCTTTGAGCCAGCGTAAAAAAAAACAACAACAAAATACCTCACTCGCGCTGAGCCAAAACGGCATTCCTGGGTTCGGGAACCAATTCCCTCTTTAACGTTTGCATTGGGACCTCTTTGAAATCCCACCAGCACCTACATGCCCCCACCCCCCCTTGTCGACCGCCGGGTAAATGTTCGTCGGGATTCCGAGCTCTGTGAACCAATTACTTGGTTATGGTCAGACCTTTTTGAAATACAAACAGCACCCAGCCCCCATCCCTCTGTTGACCGCAGCTGTTGGAAAAAATCTTACTGGAAACACTGGTAAGTGTTGTAAATATTTAGTTTGTGATGGTTTCACCCTCCATTGAAGGATACCATAGCTCATAGTAATGTCACTGAAATCAGCAGAGGTTTTCTTAAAGGGGCAGTTGCACCTTAATAATAGCATATAAAGTGCTTAACACAATAAATTAATTGCATAAAAAAAAGAACAGTTAACGCCATAAAACACAAAAAATACGGAGTCTCATGTTGAGAAAAGCTATAGAATAAAAATGTTTGATGACGGGTTTTAAAAATGTAAAGAGATGGTGTTATGTTAAAGTGCTTGACAATAATTTTGTTGATATTTTGTCAACAATGCATGTGTATATGCAGTAAATGGGCACATTTAAATAGACATTACTCCATCTTGTGATTGGATTGGTTAGCGTTTTTTCGAACCTCGCCAATCCAAAATGTTGATCATGTATTCTAACTGTAATGTTTCAGTGCAGAAAGTACTAGTCAGCTCAAAGGTAAATGTGTGTGTGTGGAATCTGTAAATGAATTTATGTCTATTAAAACTGCTTAGTCAGCTCATAGTTTATTTAGTGCATCGATCAGTCATATGTCAAGTTTGGGGAAGATGATGTAAACTGCTGTTTGCTTTTGTGAAGTATGAAAGGCTTTTTGTCTGGGCGCAGACTTTGATGTAGACACAGGTGACATGCTGTACCAAATTATCTAATGACAGTTGAATAATTTTATTTTTATTCATTTTAGATAAGCCATTGAACATGATTTTGGGGTCGAGATGATGTTTGTCGGCAACGGAATAGGATGCAATGTAAATTAGAATACCACCTTGAACAATGCGGTGTTCAGCGAGCTTAAGCAAGATGGCTTCTTTTTTTTTTCTGGACAAATTGTGATTTTGAACATGTGATGATTCCAACCGACAGCGACGATATGTAGGTATGCTCACTTTTTCAAAAGTGATACAATATAACAATTTGTTGTAAATTATCACGTGGACTTCAAAGCGCCGATTTGCGATCCCTGGTTCAGTGGTTTGAGAACTACTGCATTAGTGTAGTTGGTGCACTCCCATGACCATTTAACTAGCAATTAAGTTAAATGATATTCTAATTGTTGTATGTTATTGATGAACATTATTGCACCCATGCCTGTAATCGGAGCAAAAAGCAAGCTTATTTGCCACAGTCATAATGTTATGAAGACGTATGTGTTTATTCTTTGTGTGTTACAGTTGTGCTTGAAAGTTTAGGGTATGTAAATTTATTGAGTGCACTGTATGGTGAGAAAAAGGCTTTATTAGAAATTTGAAATGAGATAAATACAATGTTGCCATTAACTTCATGAAATTTTAAGGAAAAATAATATATTGGGATATATATGTCTTTCTTTAAAATCATGTGTAATTTATGAATTTATTTTGATTACTTGTGGTATCCGTATTTGGTATCGGTAGCAGTGAGTACGTATCGAAAAAGTGGTATCGAACATCCCTAATCCTGACCATACGCCATGACGTGCATGTGTTCTGTAAATGCAACTGACTCGCTTTCATTTTTTACAGGCAACTTACAATAATTCCATGTTTCAATCATAAGAATAATAGCTCCAATAAGAATATGACTTAATCATGTTAAAGCATTCATTCATTATCAAGTCACGTAGGCTAGAGGTGGTGAGCAAATAAGGTAGATGTGATTTTGTACACAGGAAAAACCCTGACTACGTTTTGTGCCAATAGCTTTTAGGCTATCATTCTATTTTTACTACAAAGTATAATTGTAGTACATTGGAGGTTTTTACCAGCCCGCTTTGGTTTCCATGCTAACCGTTAACCGTGCAGTTCAACCACACCTTGCAAATAATACTTATACAGGGAGTCCTCGAGTTACGTCGTACGCGACTTGCGTGCCTTGTCCTTATCACCTTCTTTTTCGTTAATTTCACACCGTGATCACGCCATTTTAAAGTTATTTAAAGTTGTGTTGTTGTTACCTCCAGCAACGCACGTCAATCAGTCTGCTCGACATCAGGCACGTCACGTTTCCATGTTTTAAGTTTGAATTAGCTCCGCTCTGCCGTCCATCAGCAATGAATGTCCATGCGGAAACACGAGATATTGGCTCCGGGTTGCTCAAATATATATTTTTAAATGACTGTACACAGTATTTTGATGTAAATATCAACTTTAACGGGAAATCCGACTCGAGTCGAAATTCGGGTTACATCGCCAGCGTAGGAATGGACTTGAGGACTCCTTGTACATTTTATACCACTATTTACCGTTCTGAACTCGTATTTGTGCTCGCAAGTCGTAAAAAAATCGTCCGATCAATAATTAGAAAAGTAATTAGAAAAATGTTGTTGATCGGCTCACTTTAAATCATGGTACCATTATTATGAAATTGGCTTCTTGAGTTGTGTACCGCAGGTTGTCAACTGAACTGCCACCGTATCTAAATTTGCATCTACTGCCACTGGCTGGATTTCCCCACTCATTTTATGCAGCGTAATCATCTATTAACAATTGAATACTGTACTCATATTTTGTCCACAAATATTTGCCTTAGAGTGATAGAAAATTGAATCACAATCCAGTAAATCATGAACAAAACAAAAATTATGGTTGAAGCCTTTGGAGAGGTAGAAAACACATTTGGTGGAATTTGAGAAATCATGCATCTGCTCTGTGGATTTGCGATGCAATTTCATGGCTTCCTTCTTGGTCCATGCTGCGCCTCTCCACAAAGTTAAGCGGAAATTCGTTGTTTTGGATTCAATCAGGTAATGCACACACAAAAGCCCAGACCTACAAAACATGGGGACGTTCAAGTGGCACTCAGGAATGGAATAGTGCAACAATTTGAATTAGTGCAAAACTTTTTCAGACAGCAGACATTTGCTTTAGATACCAGTTCATATAAGTCAAACAAACATTACATAGCGGCGAGCACTTATCCTCACTGTGGCTGCAGGTGAGCTTAAGTCTGACTTTGGGGTGAGCAGAGGATGGCAAAATACCCTTGACTGTTTGCCAAGAACAATATAGGCAAATACTCACCTTCACAACTACGCAAAATTTAGTCTTGTTGAAGCTACCATACAGGTTTTTAGAACGGGAAAGGAAGCTGGAGTACCCGGAGAGAGGATGGAAATCTCCACACGGGGATGCCGGAGCTGAGATTTGAAACCTAGAACTGTTAGGAAGACATGTTAAGCAGTAACCAGTTGGCTGCTCCAAGAAAAAGACTAAAATGCAAAATTGTATTTCCAGGAGAAATAGCGAAACATTTTCCGCCATTGTAAAACACGTAAAAATGTACACGAAACAAAATCGTAGACATGCAAGCAAAGGAACTGAGTTGAGGTGCCTTGCTCAACGGTACCTGTACACTTCTCAGGAAGACCCAAGAGGAGAGAGAAAAGCTAATACTTGTAGTCCATTTCATCAATAACAAACCTTTCAAAAAGGAAACCTGATGAGGCGCGAGGCACGGGTTGAACGTCACAATTGTGTCCCTGTTGCATGAACTGGCACGTCAACCAACGTGATGTGCCGCTAGCGGTCCGAAGCACAGAGGAGGCTGCTGGACAAGGAAGGCCCAACATTTGTGCTCCCCTGTAAGTACAAGCCAGCTTTGGGGTTTGCTGGGATGGATCCATACCAAAATATGAAATGCACAAGTCATCAACTCATTTTGCCGAGCTCTAAATTGACATTGGTGTTCTCACTGGTGTCGGTTTTACCCGAACTCGGCAACGTGTTGATGAAAAGCGTAATGATCAATGCAGGCCTTTCTTGAGCTTTTCACGCCATTTTAGACTGACTTCAACAAAACGCTGGCTCTGCTCGTCAAGTAAGCACCAAGCGGAGTTTCCGCTTGTTCTGATTGGACCCTCAAGGATCGCGTGACACCAATCCTTGGTCCAATCAGTGTCTGGTTTTCAAAACCTATTGACTGAAAATCATCCACATTTCCCTATAAAACAAAAAAATGATGCTCCTATTGTGTCGATTAACCATAAATTCTGGAAAAGATGTTTTCTCTTCCAATGGCCCTTTTCAACAAAATTCAAGATGGACGCGCGATGTCTGCCTGTCATGAGCTCGTCTTGATTTTACAACAAACGATGTCATTAAAAGGACTCTACTCTCCAAATCACTTCCAACACTGGCTGCTTGGAACAATTGGGATCATATATCATGTAAATGTATGTTTAGTTCTTTGCGGAATCACAACTGGCTCATGCAAACTGTCGCATCTTAATTTTTTAAGCTGCTATATCCTCTTTTCATGGAGGAAAAGCTTAGCAACCACTCTTCTATCTAGAATACCGAACACTGATTGCGGCTCGTCTGGGCGAATTTCTTAGTTGGAGATCGCTGAAGTGTGATCCCTGACACACGCCCAAATTGGCTACTTCCAACTAAAATGGCTGACTTCCTGTTAAATTTCGTGCATGGGTCCCTGACATGTTTTTGTGGTAGCAAATATCGCATTGGTTGGCAAAACTTCTGTCAGGGACGTTTTTTACCCCTAATTTCGGGTTGCAATGATTGTTGGCTCTTCTGGAATTTTAAGAGCCCTACGATGAGGATCCATTCGTCGAATAAAGAACAACTCCAAGACAGCCTTTGCCACTCCTCGGTTCATAAACTTTCATTTGAATGTCCTACTTTCCAGTACTTAGCTTGTTTTCCCTTAAGCCTGGAGAATAAAAATAAATAATAAAAGCATTTGAAATCTAGACTTAGATGGCAGGTGTCCAAACTATGGTCAACCTTTTTTGCAGTCCACCATCCTTTTATTTATTTTTTATTTTTAGAAGCCCTTGGCATACTAACTAAACAAGTGAGCAACATTTGCTGACGCTTACTATAATTATTAATTAATATAATTAATATTGTAAGTTCATTGTGTGATGATGGAAACTTGGTACTCTTCTGAAAAAATCTGAATACAAAAAAACCTATTTATTTTACTAGCTGTCTGGGACACCAGTTGAGAATCACTGCTTTAAAGATATAAAATGACTACAGTCCTGAAATAGTAACATTTCTGCCAAAAATGAAGTCACAGTTGCCTTATTAGCATTAAATACAAAGCTGTGATGTAGCAGTCACTCAAAACTAAAAGATGTTTTAAAATAATATAACGACTTGACGGCTCCGCAAACTAAATGGAAAAAAACCGTGCTGGTTTTTACTTAATTTTAATCTTAAAACTGGAGGTGAATTTGTTGTGCAGCTGCCTGTTTGAGTGAACAAAAGTACAAAGGAATACCGTTGAAGCTATGTTGGGTTTTCGATCAAAGAAGGGGATGCCCTGCCCTGCCCTGCCCGGCTGGTGGGATTAACAAGGAGCTGCCGCTGATGGGATGAGACAAGCCTGGTAAGAGCCGACGTGGCATGAAAGCTGATTCACTTCACATCTCTTTTGCGAAAGCAATAACAACCGTTGATAACAAAGTGTACAGTATCCATTTGCAGCTACGTTCTTTTGTGTGTGACAGCCCACATCATCTAACCCTTCTTTTATGCCATCCGTCATAATTGGCCCATTCTAGTGATTTTCAGTAACAGCTTGGGATGGCTCCAAGATTTTTTTTTTTCTCTCTCCCAGAGCTAAGGTGGTGCTTGACTGATACACGAGGCGAAGAAAATAATTTCTAAATATATTTTAGAATATGAAACAAAATGCTGAATTTCTGACAGGTATAGTCCCACTTGGCACTAGTGTAGTGTCATCACTGGGGAGGAAAAATACACATTTAAAACATGAAACATTATTTATATATATATATAATGTGTATGTTGACCAGCTACAAGGTGCTACATAGGTCTTTATATTCACAAAAACAAAGGTTTAAAGAAATGCTGTAAATACTGGCAGAGTAGAGAGGTAAAAAAAAAAAAAAATAATCCTAAACCATTTCAGGGGGTGGCCATTTTTCCACTTAAGGTGACTGAAAATGACAAAACAGTTGCTCAGAGTTGAGATAATGAGCAAACATGCTCACCTGGTTACTGAGTTTGGTCATGTGATGTTCGCGAGATGAGTCATGATTGGTTGTTAGCTGAGCTCTGAGCAATTGTGATTTCCAGTCCACAGCAAGTGGCAAAATGACCGCCCCCCCCCCCCTGAGGTGGCTTTTGCTAGATTTTCCACAAATGTGACATTAATCAGAATACCGCGTTTAGACGAGTGGGGCTTCATCAAACATACTATTGTAAAGAACATTTTTGGGTTGCCTTCCCCTTTTAATGACATTGCAATGTGTGTGTTTTTGAAAGCAGTTTGGAGAATGGATGGATGTTGAAACATGCAGTGGGTCAAATTGACCCGTGAATTTTCCAGGAACGAACATAAGAGGAGGGTTAAAGAAAACAAATCAAATCTGGATTGCAGGTTTTGGCACAAATGTTGCCGTGGAGGTGAATTTTAACACACACACACACACAGTAGTTGCATAACATTTTGTATTGTGACTCAACCTCATAAATTAATAGATGTCATGCATATTCAATACAATATGACCCCCCCAAAATGACTTTTACATTGGCTTATTATACTTAAATTTTTACAATTATTTAACTCATTTTATAGGATTTAATTGTTAAGTTCTCTATGAGCAGTTTTCAACGACTGCTGGCTTAATTGATGACTTTTTTTTATGTGTATTTTATTACAAACTTCAATTGGAAATGAAACATAATCCCCGCACCCAAAATTAAAAAAAAAACTTCCCACCATATTCATCTCCATAGAATCTACAATCTTTGGCTCATTAGGCTGAATTGACTCTTGTTGCTGAGATGTTAGAGGGTTGAGGCACGCGGATGACATGTGCATGTTTTATTCATTGAACTTCAGTGACCTTCCGATTCCGCTGTGTGAGCGTGTATGATCAGAGGGCATTTGTGTGTCAGGCCACCCCGTGCAGGAGAAGTCATCCTTGCAATGAGAGAGGATCTCTGCTCTGCCTCCACAGATGAAACCTCTTGGTTGTTAAGTGATGTCACCGCTGAGCTTTACAGACGTGGTTGGTCTGTTGGGGGGGGGGGGGGGGGGGGGATACAATATTAGTGATCTAACACCCACCAAAACATGATTTCACAGGATTCAATTTGTATGCTGTATATATATTTTCTCTATCAGAGGTGTCAGATCCAGGTCCAGAATGTAAAAAATCCTGCCACAGTTTGGCTTTAGCCTCAAGTGCTAGTTAGCTTGCGAGCTAGCTAGCTAGTATGGAGGACTAAAACTGCCAAAATTCAAAACAAGTGACTAAATAAATTACTAAAAGTAAAAATACAAACTGATACAGAAAATATAATTCATAAATTAAATTGAAAAATAATGCATAAATTAAATAAAGATTCAAAAACTAAATATAAAATAAAGGCCGAAATAAATAAAAAATTGATATATAAATAGAATAAAATACCAATCAATAAATTAAAAACGCTCTGCTGTCACATTTGTTATTCAAATGAGGGGGCGGTTCTAAGCTTGCCTTGGGTTGGACTCCATTGCAAACTGCCTTTTATTGGGCGAATGAGCAGCCCGGCAAACAAGAAAGTCTTTCATTGCAGAGTTCCAGCAATGGACGACTATCTTTTCGCTTTTAGTCATTTATTTATTTATTGAATCATTTTATTTCATTTGAATTTTGACCGTTTTGGTCCTCCATAGCTACCACCCAATGGTGCTTGTTTAGCTGCTAGGGAGCTAGCTAGCTAGGGAGCTAGCACTAGGTGCTAAAGCCAAACTGTGGCAGAGTTTTAACTTTCTGGACCGGGATTTGCCACCTTGGCTTTCTACCACATTTTAACCTGTAAAGTATCAGAGCTTGTTTTTCTGCAGATTGGTCAGTTAAAAAATTAAGTCACAGATCATATATAATAAGTTTTTTCTAATATAGTAATACTTTGATATGAATAACCCACCAGAGTGTGGCAACTAAGCAATACTATCTTTTTTAAATACAGCTCTTCTATTGGATTTCATTAAATTGTGCACATATGTTGTAGATAATTGTATTGTGTATTGCAGAAAAGAAGTACTTTGTACATGTATATCCTTTTAACAGAGATTTGACTTTGAAAGTTAGTATTTAAAATATAATGTTCTTGTGAACCGTAATGAAATGTATGAAAGCAAGAGTGTAAATGATCCATTTAACATCTGGGCAACATAAGTAGGAAATTGACTCATGGTAACAAACTGACTTATCGACGCCTTCTTAAAATAATCATTGTCATTTTTCCAGAAAACAAAAAATTTAACCCTTTGTATCATGAGATGAATTTTAAAAAATGACTTAGCATAATGTCATCCTCTTAAAATAATTGCCTATTCCAATCGTTTATCAGATGAAATCAGCAGCAGACAAATACAATTGAAATGAGGCCAATCGTGATTACACAGCGAAAATTAATATTGAAATTGAGTTCATGTTTATGACCAAAATATGCACAAAATGTTTTCCCACTTCGCTCCATATTTCACTAATAAAACAAAATTTCTGACGTGAGCCCAAAAGGAAGGCAACAAAGTTGCAGCAAAGAAGAATCTCACCATTGAGGTTGCTTGCACGTGAACGCGAATCAATTCAAATTAGAGGCACCGGCACAATCTAATGAGATCCAATACAAGAGACGTGAAAATTGTATTAAGGTGCTCTTATTGTATTGTTAAACTTAGGACTGCTCGATTAAGAAGAAAATATTCATCACTATTATTTTGGTAATAATTGAAATCACGATAAGATTGATCGTTTATTTTTTGGGTACAAACAAGAAAATTAAAAAACGTTTAAAAATTTTTTTTAAGACAAATAAAATTATTACTAAGTTACTTTTGGATTAAACCAAATGTAATAGTTATTTAAAATTTTAAAAAGGTCCAAATTAATCAACTCAAAATTAGTGTTGTGTGTATTTATATATATTTTTTACGATTATGCTGATTTTGTAATTGCTGAGTGTAATAATTTAAATTGTAATTGAATTTTGATTAATTGACCAGCCCAACTAAAACTTTATTAGTGTTATTGTAGTAACAACATTAGAGGACATGAAGAAAAACGTGTCTTTATTCCTCATTTTTCATCTATTGTAAATGTATCATGCGAGTGATTAATTGCGTCGTGTTACAGGCCTTGCGTTTTATTTTTTGGGTCTCGTATAAGTGACATCTCCCAAAAAGGCCTCAGCGAAAATGCAGCTTCTGGTTTTGACGGGTGTTTGGCGTGATAACCATAGAGCTGGAAATGGAAGTTCATGCAACACAACAGCTTGTCACTGTCATGGTTGCTCACAAAAAAAAAAATGGCTTCAGCAACAATAAAGCTAAAGCTGTCTTTACACACTGAGCTGGGACTTACAAAGCCAATTCCATGCAATGATTGTGTTCAACACAAAAACGCAAAACAACGATTTGCAAATCATGTGCAATCTATATTTCATGCACTACAAAGACAAGATATTTCATGTTCAAAGTGGTAAACCTATTAAATAATCTACTTAGACTTGTTATGGCTGCATTAAGTTCCAAAAAGAGACTGGGAAAGTTGAGGAATGCTCATCAAACACCTGTTCGGAACATCCCGTCCCGCAGGTGAACAGACTCTTTGGGAACAACGTGATTGGGAATAAAAGGAGCTTCCCTGAATTGCGGTCATTCGCAAGCAAAAATGGGGCGAGCTTCACCTCTTTGTCAACAATTGCGTGAGAAAATAGTCAAAGAATTTAACTCATTCACTCCCAGCCATTTTCACTGAAGCCACCCCCTTCGCTCACGGCTGTTTTACTGGATTTTGATTGATTTTGCAGCGCCAACAGAATATTCTGTTCTATTGCTATAAAAACATGAGATTTCAATCTGTTTCCATTTTGCAGCAATTAGCATTAGAATATAGCTAAGTTTCATCATTATTCACAAATTCGTATTACAACACTGGGGGAAAGAGCTTTTTTGCAACATGGCCCTGGTTGATCTCTTATACTCTGCTGCCACCTGCTGGTCATTTTTTTGTAATAACCACCATTGCTTTAAGTGACTTCTTCAGGTCAGAAGCTGCATCAAAGCCTTCTGTATGCTCCAGCATAAAAAAACGTATAAATACATCTTTGGGAGCATCGTAACATTTAAAATAGAACGTATTTATACGTTTTTGGGACAAATGAGTTAAGGGCAATGTTCCTCAACGTACAATTGCAAGGAATTTAGGGATTCCATCATCGACGGTCCTTAATACCATCACAAGGTTCTGAGAATCTGGACAAATCAAAGCCGAAAACCAACATTTAATGGCCGTGACCTTCGATCCCTCGGACGGCACTGCATCAAAACCCGACATCAATGTGTCAGGAACACTTCAGGAAACCAACGTCCGTAAGTACAGTTTGCCGCCAAAGATGTAAGCGCAACTCTACTATGCAACGCAAAAGTCATTTATCAACAACAACCCAAAAACGCCGCCGGCCTCATCGAAGATGGACTGATGCAAAGTGGAAAAGTATTTTGCGGTCTGACGAGTCCACATTTCAAATAGTTTTTGGAAATTGTGGACGTTGCATCGTCTGAGCCAAAAAGGAAAAGAACCATCCGGACTGTTGCGGACGCAAAGTTCAAAACCGGCATCTGTGAAAGCAGTATGGGGCTGCGTTCGTACCAACGCCGCCGTCCGAGCATCGTCATTTTCATGGACGACCCTGCTTATTTCGGCAAACCCCATTCGTCGTGTTGTCACAACAGTCTGGCTTTGTAGTGAAAGAGTTGCAGGTACGAGACTGGCCTGCCCGCAGTCCAGACCTGTGGCGCGTTATGAAGTGTGAAATACTCGAACAAAGACCCCGCAGCGTAGGAAGAATTCTTGAAAGAATCGCAACTTTTTGGCCATAAAATGATAAGTTAATGATTATTTGCTACAAACAATAAAGTTGATCAGTTTGAACATGACATTTGTCGTCTTGTATTCAACTAAATATAGGTTGAAGATGATTTGCAAATCATTGCATTGTTTTTATTTATGTTTAACACTGGGCCAGGGTTTTAAAAATCGAAGAATCGATATCCAATCGAGTTTCCTTTTCGAGCCTGATATCGATTCATAAAACCGTCAATCGGTTATTTTAGTATCTCTTTTCCCCATAAATGTATAAGAATAGAATTTTAAAGGCCAAGGTTTTTTTGTTTTTTTTTTGTATTTCACTGTTTTCTTGACATTTGTTTAATTTGCTTCCATTTTTCCTTTCGGACACATTATTACAGGTTACATCGATCACGTGATATCATTTGCAACATTGACATCCGCAAGAAGGGCTGACGGGTCGAAGCCATGACTTATTAGTAACCCGTCCCCATCGATTCTTACTACACGCATCAGTCGTATACATTGATTATGATTATGATTATGATTATGATGATGCGTCCTTTATTCTCTTGAATATCTGTTCACATGAATTTTTATTAAATATTAAATATATTAAATATTTTCGTACATTTATGAAAAAACAAGATTTATTGTACTTTAAGACAATTCAGAATCTTCTTCATTTATATATATACAATTATTGAATTAGAATTATGAAAATATTTTCATCTCATCCTTGCTGATGTCAATGTTTGTCTAACATTGAAGTGATTATACCACTAATGAATTCAACCTGTTACTTCCTTCACACAATTTAATTGGGAATTTAAAGGGATATTTGACTCATTGAGCCATTTTCAGCAGTGAAAAGTTCATATTTTGTCCAGGTTTCATTTCGATAATTTCATTATTTTTCACGTACAAAAAATACTGATACTAATACGACCAATCATTGCTCATTTTATTGACCAAACCCAGAACACAGGTGAGCCATGATTGGTTGTTACCTGCTTCCTCAGCACAGGTGATGTCATCTTCAGTCGACAGCAAGTGGAAGAATTTGTTTTTAAAGGTATTAATTGTACATGAAAAATAATGAAGTTATCACATTAATTATATAAAAAAATATTAACTTTTTACTGCTCAATGAGTCAAGTATCCCTTTTTGTTTTTATCATGTCCTTGATATTTAAGAAGATTTGATGTTCCGTAAGTGATCGATATCGGTGAATCAAAAAAATCGAATCGAACTGAACTCTTGTGAATTTAAAATCAATCGATTGAGGAAATTACAATCGATACCCAGCCCTATTTAACACCGTGTCCCATCGTCATTGGAAAAATCCTGGTCCAGAAAGTCAAAACCCTGCTACAGTTTGGCATTAGCTCCTTGTGCTAGCTAGCTAGCTCGCTAGCGGGTATCCAAGCACCCGGGGAGCTAGCTAGGTAGCTCGCTAGCTAGCAACTGGGGCCAAACTGTGGCAGGGTTCTGACTTTCTGGACCTGGATTTGCCACCTCTGGTCGCCAGCCAATCGCATGACACATACAGACAAAAGAAACATTAACTCTCACATTCACACCTATAGACAATTTGGAGTTTTTGGAATGCGAGTGCAAACTGGAAAACCCACACGAGCACGGCAAATTCAGCAGAGGAAGTCCAGAGCCCGGATTGGAACCCACAACCGTAGAGCTGTGATGTAACGCGATGCCGGGTGAAATTCCTTCCGTCCTAATGCACGGCGAAGGTACTTAATTCATTTGCTCCCAAAAAACGTATAAATATGTTCTATTTTAAAGACATATTTATACTTTAAAAAAAAAATGTTTTATGCTAGAGCATACAGAAGGCTTTGATGCAGCCTTTGAACTAAAGAAAATGCTTGAAGCAATGGCAGTTATTACAAAAACGGCCAACAGGTGGCAGCAGCGTATAAGAGATCAACCAGGGCCATGTTGCAAACAAGCTCTTTCTCACAGTGTTTTAAATAGATTTGTGAACAACGATGAAAGCTGTATTCTAATGCCAATTGCTGTAAAACGGAAATGGATCTTTCTTTTGGTAGGTTCCATGTTTTTATAGCCATAGAACACAATATTCTGTGGGCCTTGCAAAATCAGACAAAATACAGTAAAACAGCCGGGAGCGAAGGGGGTTGCTTCAGTGAAAATGGCTGGGAGTCAATGAGTTAAAAAAGTGAGCTTTTTTTTTTATGTGAGTCTCACCTCCCACGCACAATTTATGTTGTCATCAACCGGCAAATGTGTTGCTTTTGTCCTGCCAAAAACGAATTTGAGTCAGACAACAGAAGTTCGACATCAACGAAGTCAGCTAATATTCAACAAGCTTTTAGTTCTCGGCGCTTGTCGCTCCCGTCAGTCACGGCCTTCGCAAAGTACTACCGTGGAACTACATTTCGACAACTCACGACGTTCCTCCAAATATTTTCGAGCTTCGCGCTCGTGTGAACCTTCGCTAAAACAAAACCTGCACGCGATGGAACAACAACAAGGGTTTGGATAGTTGCCACAAGATGGCCGAAACTTTCAATGAAGTTCCTCAATTCACGGCAAGTTGTTCGCAAGGCACGAAAGATGTCACAAGATGGCGGTGGCACAAAAAACAACAACACAGAACTGCTGAGTTCTTAAGCACATATGGAAAATTGGTAACCCCCCCCCTCCCTCGGGAAAAATAAAGTAGAAGATTTGTCATAAGACTTTTTCTCAGTGACTTTTTAATCTGGCAAATGTGTTTAAATTGCACCCAAAGCAAAGTGGATGCCTGAGACGTTCAGGATTATGATGAGCCCTTAAAAAATATATATATATAAAAAAAAAAAGAGTGGGCGGGAGGCGTTGTGGACAATTTTTATATTGCCAGCATATTGCTGCTATGCTATAGTGACATATATACCCCCCCCCCCCCTCCTTGATGCAGAAATGCAAATGTTGCACTGGATGTCCGCCATCGTGGATGCCCGGAGCCTCGTTGGCCCCCCACTTTTCTACGGCCCTGCACAAGAGCAAAGTGTTTTATTGTACTTGAAATGAGTTTCGTAAAGCGGAGCAAACCTTTTCCTGCACGTACGACGGTTGACTTGGTCAAGAATAACTAAATGAGTTTTGAGACACGCCTGCCAAACACAAATGGCCGACCGTCCCTGCTTTGTTTTCATGATTCTTGTTGCGTTTTTGCATCTTTTACCTTTTGATGTTTGAACGATAGGCCAAATGTTACTTCAAAGAAAACAACTTTTGGAACATTTTGAATGTCGATATTAAGACAACTGTAACGTTGTGGTGCATCAACTGTGATGCTAATTCTATTGTTTTAAAATGTGCATAAATAATAAATGTATAATTTAAAAAAACAATAATATAATAAATAAAATGTATAACAGTATTTGTATTCAATTTGACATTCATAATATCTGTTGATCCGAGCGGCACCTGAAGAAGTTCCACCGTATCGTCGTCAACGTTTCTGCTGCAATCGTGACTCGAGGCTTTAAATTGCACTCGTCTGTCTTGCAGATTCCTGCCGTCCAGCAGGAGGCGCCCATCGGAAGCCCGCCGCCCTTCCTGTCCCCGGGAATGCTGTCTCCCGTTGCCTTTCCTCCCCTGGGGGGCTCGATGCTCGTGCCCCCCGAGTCGAGGCCTGAAGCCACCGCAGCAGGTAGGACATTCGCAAAGGTCAAAGGTGTCCAAACCGCGGCCCGGGGACCTTTTGCGGCCCGCTACCTGTTGTGTAATGGCCCGTGGCATGTGCAAAAATGAACTATTGACATGGCTCATGCCAGCAAATGTAGAAAAATTGACATTTTGCTTTATCACGTTAGTGCACATTTCAGTCGTGGGTTTGAGGCCGGCGCGCGAATAGCGAAGATCCACCAATAATTGACAGCACTGAATAAAAAAAAAATATATAGATTTTATTAATTTTTTTCCCAAAAACTCTGACATGATCGGGGAATATTTGGTACATAAAGAAATGTGTACCATGTTAAGTTAAAATAATAATAATCTTAACATTCTTCAGTGTCTTCGTTGAGCTCTTTTTGAACAGATTGTGGGCTACTCAGGTTGTCCTTGATGCTAACTAGTACAAGCTGGCACCATGTGTTTGTTTGTTTTTAAAGACAATGCACATGAATCAAAAAACATCGTTTGACAGTGTCTCTTTCGTCTAACCTCCCTACGCCCCCCCCCCCTCCTTTGCTCACCCCTCCCCTCTCTGCTCACGAGAAAGTGGGGGGGAAATAATTGGAGGCAATTGACTTCAAACTGGTGGCTCGTTTACTCAACTCTGCAGGCAGCCAATCATATTGTGCCTTGCTTAGATGTCCCCTCGTAAAAATAAAAGAAGAGCTCCTTACGAGTGACGGACAGCTTTTTCGATTATTTGAATCCTTGACTTTTTAAAACCACGGTAACCCGTCAAGCCATTAATCGGTGCATGCCTACTTTCAACATTTAAACATGTTCTCGTACCCTTCGATGCAACTGTGACAAATGTGATCAATTGAAGAAAAGAAAAATCCCTCCCAAATCTCTGATCCGATGTCTTTTCCGCGCAGCCGTCAAATCGCCAACGGAGTCGACGCCCACCCCCGCAGGAGACAAACCCTCGGACCGCCAGCTCAGCTCCCCCGCCATCCGCTTGCTGGCCCCTCCGCCGGGACTCCCCCCGATGCGTCCGCCTCATCATCCTCCTCCGAACCTGCCGCCCTTCCACTCGCCCCCCATGATGCCCGCGGGACCCATGTTCTCCCCGGAAAGGTTCCGGATGGCCCTGCCCTACCCCCCTCGCGGCCCCATGCTCCACCGGCCCCCCTTTATGCAGCAGGAGGGCGGGATGGCGAGGCGGGCGGGGCCGCCTTTCAGAGGGAGGCCGGGCTTCGGAGGCCCGCCCCCCCACCAACCCAGAGGGGGCTGGTGATAAACCTCACGTTGCCCATCCTGGCTGTAAATATTGTACATGCTTGCCATCGTTTGCTATCTTTTTGTATATTTGAAGGAAAAATAAATCTAGTTTAAGTGTTGAAGTACAAAAAAAAGCTTTATTGACAAAGTTTCCGTTTAAAAGGAGCCAAAAGTGTGTTGTGTTTAGTCACCTGCATTCTTCTTCACCTTTTGATGCTGAAAGTTAAAAGTTGTTATGTTGTTGGGGCGCCCTCCGGTGGCAGAACTGCCATGATTGACCAGCATCATTATGTGACTATATTAAAAAAAAAAGAAAAAAACACATTGTTTTTAATCCACAAATTTTCTTTCTTTTTCTTTTTTTTAATCCAATGAGTTTGAATGGGGCTTGATATTATTGCTAGTTGGTGTGATATAAGTAAAATAACCAAATTGAGCAAGTCGTGGTCCAAGTTCCGCGATCATTTAATGAGAGTAATTAGAAAAACAAAAAGGAAAATTTTAACATCAAATTCAACATCAACAACTTGAGAAAAAAATATAAGAATTTCAATATATACAGTCATGCTCAAAACAATGAATGTTTATATTACAATCATTTTGACTCGGACTGTTACTGTTTTGTGGATCTCAATATTATGGAATTTTATTGTTTTAAAAAGTGAAACTCAAAGATTCGCTGCACACAGAGTGAATTATTTCTTAATTTTTTTTTTAAATATATATAACAATAATAATAGTCACTTAACATGCATTGACTAAATTAATGAATAAATAAATGTAAGATGAATTCTTAAATTGAATAACTGAGTTAAAATGATATGGCGTATTATTATAGTGCATGAATAAATAGAATCAATCCTAGTTCATGACCTTTAGTCGCTATTTTCAGGCATGTTGTGTCACCTGACCACATTGATGCACACGACTCTGATTTTAAATGTCTCTTATTGGATTATTAGTGACAACGTAAAATGAAGTGACGTTTAGAGAGGAAAAATGTGGTCACGTTTGAGCTGCTAATCATTTCAAAATGATACTGTTGATATAAACACAAATATTGGAACTCCTAAGTAAATGTATTGCACATTTTTTTTCTCCATAAAAGCTAATTTTGTCATCATGGAGGACAAAGGGACACAGAAAAGAAAAGAAAACCCTCGTATGTTTTTTTTTTCTGGGGGGGCTAATAAGAAGTTTATCCCTTTTTTAGAATCATTTGGGGGGACTTTTTTTTCCCCTTTTTTAAAAATGCAATAATAATGGCGGTTTTTTTTGCTATTCGCAGACAGGCCCCTTTATCCCGCGAATAGCGAGGGAGTTATATTCGATTTTTATAAACCATAACAATTAAAGCTCTGTTTAGGGATTCGTTTATGCACGGTCTTCGAGGCGGAATTATGGGATGCCGTGTGTTTATGAGCCACAATCAACAATTGGTTAGCCACGCCCACCAGCAAATCAATGAGGATTCGGCGGCTCGCATCTGATTGGCTGCGCGCGCCGAGTGACGTCCACTTGCATCTACTTGCACGCATCTCCACAAGGGGAGGGGAGGGAGGGAGGGAGGCGATCCACCACCTCCTCCCGCACCTCCCGCACCTCCTCCCGGCCGCGGCGTGTGATAACAACACGCGTGGAGCACAAGACGACACCTTTTGGCCGCTTCGATGTCACGATGGACGCCGGCGCACCGCGACGCGGGTGACGGGGAGGTAGGCGGACATGTTGGCGCTGCACCCCGGAAGTGCGACGTCCCGGTCGTGGCAAGGATAAATAACCCGTGTGCGCGTGCACGTCTCTCTCTCCCCGCGTGGCGTCGAGCTGGAGCGCGTGCGCGGATGCGTGGACAAGGTTGCCCCCCCCCGCAGTGCAAATTTGGCGTCCACGCACGCCAGCAACTGAAGTCGCGCATTCATTTGGTGGTTCGGTGCATCTCATTTGCATGTGTGGAAAAGCAGTGACGTCGATGCTGATTGATTTTGGGGAGGGGGGTAAATAGGGGGGGGGGGGGGGTGTTGCGTGCTCAGCCTGTGTGAAATTGTTGCATTTTTTTGCAGAGTCATGTGGCTAACAGAAGCTCGAAGCGCTTTGATGCCAATGCTGATGATGATGATGATGATGTTGCTCTTCATCTTCCTCTTTGGTTCACCTGAGGAAAGCCTTGTTTACCACCGCAAGTGTAAAAAAACAAAAAAAAACAAGTTGACTCGCCTGAACGTGTCCCGACTATCCAGTAATTCACTTTATTACCCGCTCCCGACTGTTCGGTAGAAATGGTGCGTTTTCAGAAAAGTCACAAGATGCCGCCAAAGGCCAGTCTTCAAATAGGAAAGTAGTATACTACCTTGTTGCCTTGAGATAAGAGTGACCTGACTTCAGAGTTAAAGGTACCAGCTGTTTTTTGACAAATGTTTTGTTAGACTAAAAAAAAAAAAAAAGAATCTTCAAGTTGTTTATTGAACTTTACTCTCAAACAATAACAAAGACATGCTAGCTTAATGCTAACACACTCAGCAAAACACCATATACAGGCTAACAAATAGCATTGCTAGTCACAAGGTATTTTTTCCAAAACCGTTCAGTCTGTAAACCATTTTCTAGGATAAAGTTTTAAGATATAAAAATGTGTGGGCTCCAACTGTTAATATAGGTAATTATTAGGGCCGGGAATCTTTGACTGTCTCACGATTCGATTCCGATTTTTGGGCCTGCGATTCGATTCAGAATCTATTATCGATTCAGAACGATTTTAGATTCAAAACGATTGGATTGACAATGATTTCTGCTTCATTTTTATAGATATGCAAAGAATTTTCATGATCTACTCCAGTCTGACTCGCTAATGCTAATTAGCGCGCTACTCGTGACACTTTTATCACTCAAAAGAAGGACTATTCATACAAAAGAAGAAGCATCTTAACATCCTACACTGCAAAAACAAACAAACTTTTATTGGAATAACTTAACAGTGTATCAGCACACGCGGAACCGCACTGCCTCTAAGTGGCCAAATCGTGTACAACATGAACAGCGCTCCCAATAAAGGCACACACAATCAAGGGCAAGACAGTATAAAATAATTGAACATTTAAAATCGATTCTGAATCATACTAAATGAGAATCAAATTTTTTTGGGGGGGGGGGCACACCCCTAGTAATTATAAACCAATTTAGTGGGACTTCAAATTTGGGCTATTTGTGGCAGATGGCGTGTACCTGTGAGGCGAGTTGCGTCACATAAAACACATCACACCTTTTCCCGATTATTGTTGATCATATCACAATTATTGTGACCCCCGCCGCTTAATCGCAATCGAAACCTCGGTTGCGAAAATTGAAATCCTCCACAGAGTGGGCCGATGTTGGCCTTTTCACCGAGTTTCTCCGTACGCATTCGAAGCCCCGCCCACCCGCCTCCCCCGCCGCCCGTGTCATCACAAAGATGCCGAGTGTTGTCTGCCACACACGCAGGAATGTTCCCCGTCGCGTAATTGTGTCACACGCGCGCACGTACAGTGCACAAAAAATGTTGTTGACTTGCAGACAAGCGCGGCGTTGAAGTCCTTCGCGCCTTCGCGCGTTCACGCGCGGCCCACTCACACATAACGGCTCGTTCTTTTGCAATTGGAAATGACTCCCAAGTCAACTTTGCACACGAGCAGCGGAGTGGGGGGGGGGGGGGGGGGGGGCACTCGAGTCACATGACAAGTTTTAGAACTCGGCACTTGATTGGCTCAAACGTATGTAAGAATTGACTTGTCTCGACTTTGGCTGCGTTTAGAATCTCTTTCCACTCTATTGGCACCTAAATAGTGAGTTTGCCATTTTTGTAGTTTTTGTTCAAACGTGTCGTCGGCTTAAAGTCAGGGATGTCCAAACATTTTCCTTCGAAAATAAATAGTGAAGGATGCAAGGTTCTACTTTGACATTGTCCAGCTTTATAAAAAAAAAAAAGTAAAACCAATCAATCAAACAATTATTTTTGTATATTAGTTTATATATATATATATATATATATATATATATATATATATATATATATATATATATATATATATATATATATATATATATTAGGGGTGTGCCCAAAAAATCGATTCTCATTTAGTACAATTCAGAATCGATTTTAAATGTCCCAAAGTCGATTTCATTTAAATGATTTGATACTGCTTCGGTCTGTGTGCGCCTTTTATTTGGAGCGCTGTTCATGTTGTACCCGCTTTAGCCACTTGGGGGCAGTGTGGTTCCACGCGGTCGAATACACTGTTAAGTTGTCGCCACGTGAGAGAGCGAAGGAGGGAAAAGTCACCATCAAGTTATTCCAATAAAAGTTGTTGTTTTTTTTCAGCGTGGTGCCGTTCTTTTGAGTGATAAAAGTGAAAATATATCTTTCATATTGGACGAGCGCCGACTGTCAAACTTTTGCTGAGAGTATGAAAAAAAAAAACATCTTTAAACCTATAGTTGCAATGTAAAATGAGACAACAAACAAAGGAGTTGCACTCATCATGTCGTGATCAAAAAAAAAAAAGAAGTTCATTTTGTCTTTAGCGCCCTCTATTGACAACACATCACAACGCAAACAGATTTAAAGGGCTTTGTTGATATGAATAATTTTGTTTGGATTTATGGTGACGTACAAACCACTTCTCTGCATTGGGAATGATGATGATGACGATGATGATGATGATGATGATGATGATGATGAGCCTCAGCTTTTTCAGCTCCCTTCTAATGACTCCAGCTTCAAAAGCTGAAGTGATTTTTTTCCCCCTTTTTTTCTGGTAATGATTGCACGGCGGTCGGCGCGGCCCGCCGCGAACTGCGGACGAGCGTGCGGTTCGCAGTTGCACTCTCGCGCTTCGGCTCCGTGCGGCCGACGTGACAGATGAGCTGCTGGTGAATGTCAGCCGAAAGTGGAGAATGGCCAATTGATGGGTGCTTTTATTTTGAAATGCAACATCAGGTTTTGATGTGACCTGAGGTGGTCTCGTTTCCTCCAGGACTGGAATTAGGTGTGTTGTACGGTGAATTGTCTGGCTTTTATTTTGAAAGTGGTTTTTACCCGTAATGTCTAGTAAGAAGAAAATAAGTGGCGGCTGGCTTGACACGGTCTTTTCGAGTGGAGCCTTTTTTTTTTTTAATTAGTTCGTTCGTATGATTTTCATCTTTTCTTTTTTTTTATCAAATGGCTGCAACTGGCAACTTTCTGGCGAGTTTGGTAAGAAAAAATAATTGTATTATTTTTTTATAGCGGTGGTCACGTAGCGATGGGATGTGTTTTTATTTCAATAAGCAGAATTGCGCTCCGCCTTTTGCCGTGCGGCTTTTGCATTTTCCCGAGAATCCTCAATGACTTTTGTGTCTTTGATGTGGACCCTCGAGAGGCTTCCCGCTGTCGGAATCGTCAGCTAACGATCTCCCGTCCTGGCCGCAATTTTTCATGCTTTCACACGTGCCGACTCGGCACGTTGGCTCGTGGCCAACGTTGAAGACCTTCAAGAAAACGCACACTTTGTATTTAAAAAAAACAAACAAACAAAAAAAACTCCGACTTTGAGCTTTGCTGAATGTGCATTTTCTCCTTTTCTATTTGTTCAGGACTCTGAATTGCACATTATGTTCATTGAAAACGCAAAATTTACTTTTGTATTTACACAGATTTACGTTTGTTTGATTCATGGTTATTCTATATAGTGCCACAGACAAAATGTAAAATATTACGGCACTTTGGCGATTATTTGTTCTTTAAATATGTTTAAAATGAGTCTTATTGTTTGAGAATGTTTCATTAAGTTATATAAGAGTAGGAGTTAAAAAGTGTTTTTTCCCGAACATGTGTGAATTGCCTCGTACCTGGCGATGCCGATTAATCCCGCTTAGGAATCTATAAATTGATTATTGCGATTTTATTTTATTTATTTATTTTTCTTCCATGCTTAACGTGTCAACCCTAAGTAAGACGTTTTGTTGAATATTTCCATCCAAAAATGTATTTAAACCGATATCGACCTGGATGCATATCGAATTGATTCAAAAATCGCGCGCTGTAATATCGCGATATATTGCCCAATCGATTTTTTTTAACACCCCAAATTTTTAATATCTTTGAGTCGATTTTTTTCTCTTGTTTTCTTTTTTTTATTTATATGTGTTTGAAAAATAACATTCATTCAAATTCGAAAAATTGAAAAACTATTTTCTGTAACAAAATCAAATGAAAACAAAGGTACTTGTAAGAACATATTTTTCTTCGTGTAACTTTTTTTGACAGCTACAATTTATATTCTGCCGCGACCTATCGTCGGAAAAAATGCCGTCATTCTTTCCAACTTTATTCATCTGACTCAAATGAGTTGGCAGAGGGAGACGCTCTCTCGTTTACTCGTAAGGCGGAACGTTAGCGAGCGAAACATCGGCATCGGCGTTTGCTTCATTATCCGGATTGGCGCCATACGACTTGATCCCTTCGCCCGCCATCTTAACTCGCGTTTAATGAGGAGCGAAGGCCCACGTTGTTTTTCTCACGTCACCTTTCCCCAAATGTGGAAAGAGTGCCGGTGGCGCCGGTGGCGCGGGAGCCCGATAAACGTACGTCAAACGTGGCCCCGGGGCTAAAATCACAGCCGGAGTGGCTTGAAATAAAAGGTCAGTTAATAATTGACTCAGCACGACTCAATTAACGCAATTGTCGAGCAGTCGCCGTGATGAGAAATTCTATTCATACTGGCACTCCAACGCTGCTCAACGTGCCCAATAACGTTAAATAAAGTGGAGGCCAGGACAAGAGGAGCGATGGAACGCAAATGTGACGCACTGTGAAAACAATACACACTAACGTGTCTCACGCCAGCGCTGGAGTCACAATTAACAAATCGGGCGTCTGCGTCCCAGTAAACACGAGGCGTTGTGGGTTCGGCAGCGCGAGTCCGCTGACTCGGCAAACGGACGTTCTCAGACCGCGCCGGTGTGTTGAGAAAAGGACAACAACAAAATGACGTGCTTAGCAAATAAGAAAACGGCTACGGTTGCAATTACGTGTCGTTGAACGCAGGATTCGGATTCATATCGTGTCGGTGGAATAAGAATTAAAGTCAACCGGAAACATTTTTTAACAACAACATGTCATATGTGACCTCACGAGTCTAAACATGACATTCTGATGAATGTTATATTTGTGGAATATGAGAAAAATGAAAAAAAAAATAATAATTATCCATCTGAGGGGGCGGCCATTTTGCCACTTGCTGTCCACTGAAGATGACATCACAGTTGCTCAGGGCTCAGGCAACGACCAATCAGAGCTCACCGGTTTTCTGAAGCTGAGCTGTGATTGGTCGTTACCCGAGACCCGAGCAACCGTGATGTCATTTTCGCTCGATAGCAAGTGGCAAAATGGCCGCCTTCTGATATTGATAAAAACGGCTGGATTTGGCTCCTTGACTCATAATTCACTAACGCAATATTAACCAAAATACAGTATTTAGACATAGAACATATTCTTGTCAATAATTTTTTTGGGGGGGGTTGACTTCCGCTTTAAACAGGTTAAGCCACCTGTTTTAATCCATCTCAAGGGGCTGCCATTTTGATATTGTACCGCCCTCTGCTTTTGATATCAAAGTGCCTTCGGGCTCGCATTGCAAATTTGATGAGTTTTCACTTGTAATGATACTTTGCGGTGTTATTTTCATTCATTGAGAAGACTTTATTTAAATTGAGTGCAGATTCAAACGTGTCAAACATCTGCTGCAGCTGAGAACAATTAATAAATCTCTTTAATCCAATCTGTACAAAACGTGGGAAATGTTAATCGGATATATTTTTAAGCCGGCCGGCACGACCAGTTCATCCGTCTGAAAGGCAGAAGATATTGTTATTATCAAGATCAATCTGCCGTACAACAGTTTGACTGGTGGCGGGTTGTTGCAGTGCCATTGAGCGGATGAGAAGCTGATAAACGTTTCTCGTCAGCCGAAGTTTGATTGACAGCGCCGCCGCCGAGCCGTCGCCGGTGCTGCGCCGCTTGTGTGACTGACGGCGTGACGGCGTGACGGCGGCCTCACCTGCCAGCATGCCAAGGCGCTTTTGTGCTGTTTGACAGGAAGAGACAGCAGAGCCGTTCAAATAAAATCCAAGATTTAAATTTTTTTAATCCAATCTCAGATTGGAATAAAGTTTTATTTCTATAAAATGAAAAATCAAATGACAAAATGGCAGTATCCAAAACTTGGAGGGAAAAAAAATCATTTTAACTCATTCACTGCCATTGACAACTATAGACGTCAAAAATTCATTTGAACTATTAGTTTAACATTTTTTCCCCACATTTGTTAACAAGAGTATGAAAACCTAGAGAAGAAAATATTGTAAATGTGAAAAAAATTGTGTAATAAAGTCATGTGATTAATTACAATTAATTAGTTTAGTTTTAATTGTAATTAATCACATGACCAGATAAAAATTTATGTGATTAATCGTGAGTTGCCTATTAGTCATGTGATTTAATTACAATTAATTAGTTTAGTTTTAATTGTAATTAATCACATGACCAGATAAAAAATATATACATATGTGATTAATCGTGAGTTAACTATTAGTCATGTGATTAATTACAATTAATTAGTTTAGTTAATTGTAATTAATCACATGACCAGATATAAAATTTGTGATTAATCGTGAGTTAACTATTAGTCATGTGATTGATTACAATTAATTAGTTTAGTTTTAATTGTAATTAATCGCACAACCAGATATAAAATTTGTGATTAACCGTGAGCTAATTATTAGTCATGTGATTAATTACAATTAATTAGTTTAGTGTTTTTTTTAAAATTGTAATTAATCGCATGACCAGATATAAAAAAAATTGTGATTAATCGTGAGTTAACTATTAAAGTCATGTGATTAATTACAATTAATTCATTTAGTTTTAATTGTAATTACAATTCATTAGTTTAGTTTTGATTGTAATTAATCGCATGACTTCAATAGTTAACTCACGATTAATCACAAATTTTATATCTGTTCTAAATGTACAATAAACACTTTTTTCTAGGTTTTCATACTCTCGTTAACAAAAGCAGGAAAAAATGTGAAACTTATAGAAATAGTTCAAATGAGTTTTTGATGTCTAAAGCCGTCAATGGCAGTGAATGAGTTAAAAACATTTGCCTTCTTGCCCCACTAGTCAGAGTTGAGGTGATTGCCACGTGACATGGCCGCCGCTGCCATGACAACAGCCAGCCAGCCGTTTCATTCCCACTCCCATTTGGGCCACCTCAGATGTTGCAAAAAGGATGGCCGGGCAGCAACATTTAATCCTTTGCTGCCCTCGAGGGAAGGCGCCGGGTTCTAAGGGACAAAGCCAGAGAGAGAGAGACAGAGAGAGACTTAAAAAAAAGAAGAGAGGCCATATTACGGGAAATGGAGGCTTTAACGGCTTGTACAGTAAGTGGTTTGACTTTTGCGAATTGGCCTATTAATGAATTTGTTTTTTTTGGGGGGGGGAACTATCCTCCGCTATTTGCACTGCAAAAAAAAGACAGTTGAAAATTTAAGAAGAAAAAAATAAAGTAAAATAATAAATAATAAAATCATAAAAATTAGTAAAATAAGAAAATGATTACTCCAAATTTTACTTAAATTTACCTGTAAGATTTTGAAAAATAAGAAAGCCGTCTGGAAAATAAACAATTAATATTGACTTTTTCCAAGCTATAATTTATAGAACAATTTACTTAAAATACATTCATATTCTTTCACGTTTGGCCAACTTGAGGGTCAAGCAGGGAGGTGCCATTTTGATTGTATTTGGTATTTGGTATGACGCAGCCAGGGATTGAACCCACAACCTCCCAGTTTGAGGGTAGACACCCTAACACTAGACCACTGAGCTGCTAGTTTACTTCACTGGAAATCGGTAAAATTAGCATTTTTTTACATGAAAAAATTGATTGTTTTCACACTTGTATGTTCCCCCCCAATTTATCTTATTACTAGATTATGCAAAATCTTAAAATAAGAAAATGCAACTTCTAAAACCCCAGTTCAGGACCTTTGATATTGGTTCGTCATCTTAAAATGTGGCAAATGTTTGTTTTAAGCCTCACAGCACTTTAAATTTGCTGTTAACACTCGCTCCAAGACAATTCATATAATTAAGTAATAAGTATCTTAAAATAATCTTATTTTAAGTAAAAAAATAACTTGTCAGCGCAAAATAAGCACATTTGGGTTACATTTAAGAAATGATGTCTGATTTCAGTTTTTGCAGCGTGCTGTGAACAAACCTTGCTCCCTTCTGATACGATGCCACAAGAGGGCACCAAAATCCCGTCTTCGTTCATTCGGTGCCATTGACGAGTATACTTGTCAATTACGCTCTTCAACAGGAATGGGTGGGGAAGGGCCTGATGTTGCTCTGCTGTCAATTCCAAGCTTGGAAACAACTTTACTGACACACAATCACCAGTAGATGGCAACGATGCACCAGCGGGAGAAACGGCTGCATTTTGTTAGCTAAACTTTTTGTTCTACTGCCGATTACGAAAGAATAGAAAAAAGCAGAATCGTGATGAAAGGAGAGTGGAGTGGGGAACTTTGCCAGTTCTCTCGAATAAATAAAACAAGTCGCTAGGTTTGATGCTAATCACTTTTGGGTCATTTCAATTGCGAAGATTTGTGTATTTTGAAGTATCCAGTCTCATTTTTAACTGAGGATGTTTAGTGTAAACATGATGCGTCTCTTGCAGGCGCGGGGCGGGGGTGAAGGGGCAATTAGAGAGCAGACGGAGGGGAACTCGCATTCCGGCCGCCTGCAGCTTTGAATGGAGGGAGGGTGGAATGGAGAGGGAGGGAGGGAGGGAGGGATGAGGCAATTCCAAACAGTCCTCCCTCCCTCCCTCCTTCACTTGCACAAGTCCTGCCGGCGCGTGAGGGCAGTCGGTCTGAGCCGGACTTGAGGATCATGAATGGAGCTTTAAATGCACACGAGTCGACTTTGTGACGAAGCTTTGTGGCCGTTCAGACAGTAAGTTGACAAAAGTGCGCTTTTTCAGTGTCTTGTTGGGGGTCCCTCAGGGGGGGGGGGGGGGGGGGGGCCGCGTCATGTTGTTACCTGTAGCTCCCCGCCGCTGCAAACTTTTCTTATGTGTTGTCATTGTAATGATGAAAGTGATTTTTTTTTTTTTTTTGTGTGTGTGTCATGCTGAAAAGCTAATTTGAGTAAAGTCAGTTTTGGAAAAGGTTCAAGATTCACAATAAATGTCATAATATATGAAAGGTAATTCTTTCCACAGTGTTGAAATTTCAGCGTAAAATTTACTAAAAAAAAACACAGGTTAAATAACTCTGGAGAGAGTAAACATGTGGGAGTCCACTTATTTGCTCTTCTCAGGTAGAAAATCAAATCTGCCCCCGCTCGCCCATTCCCACCTCAAATAACTCTGGTAAGTGTTAATTTTACACAAAATGATCTGCGTTTCTTTAAAAAAATAATACCAAAAAAATTATTTTTATTCACAATAAATCTTATCATCACAAATGAATAGGCATCAGGCTTTTTTTTTTTCTTTAAATTTTCTACCAGATGATGTTACGTTTCTCCCCATTCAAAGCATGCAGCAAAATGTCACACCTTTCACTGTTTTCCACCAAGGGGGGCTGCTACTGAAAAGATAGTGATAGAGTGCATCCTGAAAAGAGGGAGGAAAGTGTGTTTGTGTGTATTTGTGTTCTTTTTTTTTTTTCCTTCTTGTGTGTGTTTGTTGGTGCGGAGATGGCATTGGTGGGTATAGACAGACTTAAATGTTTCCGTCAATTTTTGTTGCCCACAAGTTAGCTTTACTCCCTCTCCCATTCAAAGCATGCAGCAAAATGCAAAATTCAAGGGCCGGATAAAAAAAATAGATAAATTCCTGGTGTTGTGTTTACCAAAATACAACAAATACATGTCATAATATTAAAATAATGGACATGCTCAAATGTTTCAGTCGCTATTTGAATTTCACATTTGTCCGCCGGAAGGCTGAACTTTTTCCTCCATTCAAAGCATGCAGCAAAACGTTACGTTTTTTCTTCTGCAAAGGGTGCCTTGCAGCTGAAGTGTGTTTGCAAGTGAATTTGAAATAGGCTTGATGTGGTCAAAGTCAAAGAGAAATCTCCCAGGGTGCTTTCTGAAGCGTGTGTGTGTGTGTGTGTGTGTGTGTGTTAATTAAAATGAGGGGGAAAAAATCCCCATATTGTGTTCCTCCAAAGCCCCCCCTGTGTGCCCCCCCCCCCCCCCCCCCCCTGTGGTGAGAATTGCTCATCTGGTGTCATAGTCATGGAAATGCATCGACCGGCTTGCCGCCGTGTGCTCGTCGTCCTCAAGGCTGCTTCTGTCTTCTTCTGTCTTTTCTCTTAAAGGACACGCAAAACATCCACGAATATAAAAGTCACATGTGCGCTTGTGCAAAAAAAAAAACGAAGTTAAGCGCTGCCGTTCTCGCGTGATCGCGTTTTAAGTCGAAGCCACAAAGCCGGGCATTGTCCATTTGAGTCGGTCTGGGATCAGGTGCTCCATTAGCTTGTTAGCACGGCGAGCACAGCAAGCACCTGAAAGCCGTGTTGTCTGGTTCTCTTCATTTGGTTGGGAAAGATTTATTTTTGCGTTATTTTTGAAGGCACATCGTCCACTGTGAGCTTCAACCGCCGCTAATGCTAATGCTAATGCTAGCTAGCAACGAGCTTCGGCTGGCTACTCGTGCGGCAAAACACGTTGCGGACGAAGAAGAAAGAAGGCGGAAGAAAGTCATGCTAATTGCTAAGCTAACCTAAGACACGTATTTTTCACAGAGTCTCTCGCTTTTGCTAAAAGTCACTGCAACCAGAAGTGCTAAGTTTGAACTGAAATTTCAAATTGTGTTTGAAATTGTCACACAGAAAATGTTTCGAGACAATAAAATACACTTTGCCGTTATACACAATTTGAATTTAAGAAATAAAAAGTTAATTATATGAATTGGTCCCTGGGATAATGAGAATTTGTCCGCAATGGCCGACGATCTGGTCCACTGTCGCCGCAACTTGCGACTTGAGTAGTTGTCGAGGTGACAGTGGACGGGACCGGATGGTCGTTCGTTGCCGGAGCTCGCCGTTCAAGGCGGGCGAGACTTTCTCACTCGACCAATGAAAGGCAGTTTGCAACGACGGAGTCCAACCCAAGTCACGCTTAGGACCGCCCCCCTCATTTGAATAACATTTTGTCCTGGCAGTATGGAAAAAAACGGCCAAAATTCAAATAAATAAATGACTAAATAAATAAATAAATGACTAAAAGGGAAAATAAAAACGAATATAAAAAAATATAATAAAAAAATGTAACACAAATTTATGTATTTTTGTTGTTGTTTTTATTTCCATTTATATTTAGTTTATTTGTTTATTTTTTTATTTAATTTTGGAATTATCCGTTTTTATTTTCACTTCATTTATTTATTTAGTCATTTATTAATTTTGAATTTTGGCAGTTTTGGTCCTCCATAAAATGGAAAGCCGATAATACGTAATGACATCTCAAAGGATTGCATTCATTTATTTATTTATTTTCTTAAGAGCTCACTCAGTATTGTTCATTCGATTTGACATGTCATCATCATTGCTCTCTCTCTTTTTATTTTTTATTTTTTTTTAAGCATTCGTTTATTTTAGATAAACGTGGGGTTAACATTGATATTTAGAAAGCGACTTTGCTGTGTGTTGATTTTTATTTATTTTTGGCTCATTTAAGGAAGATACATGAGTAGCAACCTCTGGCAAATCGGTCCTACATTTGATCAAAGCAGCCGACATGGCTTGAAAACAAAAAAGCTGAATGGCACAACGTGTCTCTCGGCTGCCTTAAAGGTGACGTTTACATTTACGGCGCCGTTATTATCCACAGTGAGATTGAACGGACTCGGCTGGATTGAGAGCAGCGGTTCCTTTCCCGGCTTGCGCCGGAAGCCTCCCGCAGCGCCGGGCCTTTTTCCGTCCCCGGCCTTCTTGTGTAGTCGAGTGTGTCGCGATGCAGCTCGGCGCCGCTCGGGTGCACAATGCAACACGGCGGGAGAAGCACTCGGGGGCGTGTCGTGGTGGAGGGTAACGCTCAGGGGAAGCGGGGTAAAAACATCATCTGTGTCCAAATAATGCACGTCTCTCAAGTCGGCGCTGCCGGATGCACTTGATAGCACATTTACGTGACGTGCTGGCGTTCCGTCTTTCGCTGTCTTTTCTCTTCGGAACGCTCATCAATATTAAAAGCGCTGATGGAAATGCGCCTCGACGTCGGCCCAGATGTGTTTGGGGTGAAGTTTGGTGCACGTCTTGTCATTTACTGACCTGGAAGAAAATGTGCCAGATGAGGAAACACATTTGGGATGCAGTTTGCATTTTTAGTCACCGGCGTGGAAGGCGGCGAAGGGGGACCGGTCGCCGCTGGAAGGCCTGGGGATGTTTTGACGTCATCAAAGGCAGTGGGCAGCAACGGTGGCCTGAATGGTTTGTGACATAAGAGTGTGCAAAGTTGGCCTTCCTCTAAATGTGTTACCCCCAAGCTGAGTCTATTTAGCCTCAAATAACTCGTGTCAGTATGCGTGTTTGCGACCTTGCTTCCTATTCTGCCCCACACAAAACAAAAAAAGATATTTAAATAAAGCAGTCTCCCTGCACAACTGTTTCCCCTCTGAAAATGCTTAAAAATAGTGGATCTAAACTACTTCCCTGAGGAACGCCACTCCAAATTGTGTCTGAATATTACACTGAAGGTACAAAATCCCGTTTTCATGTTCGTGATCACACACTAACTAGGCCATTGTATACAGTAAATGTATTAGTGTATGATAGGACTGCTCGATTATGAAGAATATATTAATCACGATTATTTTGGTAATAGTTGAAATCACGATTATTTTTTGGTACAAAACAAGACCATGTCTAAATGAAAACAAATATTAAGACACATGAAATTCTTTGAAACACTAACATGCAAGTTCCTTTTGGATGAAACAAGAGTTATTTTAAATTTAAAAAAGGTGCAAATTATAAACTTAAACAACACAAAATTAGTATCAATAAAAACATTTTTGCGATTATGCTAATTTTGTAATTGTGTAGTGTAATAATTGAAATTATAATTGAAAACTGGATTTTGTACCCTCAGTGTAATATTCAGACATAATTTGGAGTGGTGTTCCTCAAGGATATGCTTTAGGTCCACTAGATTTCTATGCTAGGTGAACCCTCTTTTTAGTGAGATGATCAAGTAAAAAAAACTCAACTTTAAATTGACTCCAACATTTTGGCGAAAGTCTCCACAGAAGAATCCAGTCTGTTTTAACGGCTTTGGAGAGGGGACTCTCCTTGTGTCCCAATATTTTCGTCCACACGTTACAACAAAGGTTTTGCACAAAAAGACTTCTAACATCAAGAGGTGGCAATTCCAGGTCCAGGAAGTAGAAACCCTGCCACAGTTTAGCTTTAACCCCAGGTGCTAGCGAGCTAGCTCCGATAGTGCTCGTTTACCTTCTAGGGAGCTAACTAGCTAGTTAGCATCAGGGGCTAAAGCCAAACTGTGGCATTTAGCCCCAGGTGCTAGCTAGCTAGCTCCATTGGTGCTCATTTTACCTGCTAGGGAGCTAGCAAGCTAGCCGGCTAGCTAGCATCAGGGGCTAAAGCCAAACTTTGTGGACCTGGATTTGCCACCTGTGTCTAACATCATTCGAGAGTGTAACAAAAGTTGGAGTGGCGTTCCTCAGTGAAGCTCTTAAGGTCCATTAGTTTTCTATAAAAGTCGAATTGTCCTTGTACATCAAGTTAAAAAAGAAATGTCAACGTCTTAAAGCAAGTCCGGAAGTAGAATCCCAACCCTATTTTCTTTTTCACGGTTCACGACTTGGAACTTGGAGTTGTCTCAATACTTTTTGTCCTCATACCGTCGTCTTCCCACGGGATCCTGTGCATTTGTCGCCACCAAATGTCTCTCATTTCAGTCAATAATGCTACCACAAGCGCCCCCCCCCCACCCCCCACCTCGCCACGAGCGGGACCTCCAACCCCCCCCACAGTCACCAGATGGGGCCGCTACGATACCTTCAATCGGCAATCTGTCATCGTAAAGCCGTCACGCACATACGCGCAGGGTTGGGGAAATCGTCTGCCGGGCGCGTGTGCAGAGCGGGAAAGTGTGAACGTGTGGAATGTGAAAGCATGTGAAGACAAGATGTTGCCAGAAGAGATCATCTTTGAACAAAAACGCACGGCAACGTTGTCAGATCTTGACGATGTTGCTGTGTATTTATTTTATATATTAGATCGATTCATCTAATACTGTATCTTCTTCATCTCTTTAAAGTGCTTATTTGTACTCCATGTGTATTACCTATTTATTCATGATGTGTCTACCGTTCACATCTGCATGTGTCGTACTTACTAGCGCTCCAATTCGCACTAAAAATCTGCATTCGTTATTCGTATTGAGATTAGCCACCGAATGACTGAATCGACTGGAACGGGTTCTTCGTTGTACTTTTTGCCGAATAACGTATTACAATCCAACAAATACAAATCCGATTGGCTCAAAATGGGAAATAGGAGTGCACTTATGTAGTACTTTATCTTATATTTGCTTTGTACAAAGTCATATTCAGTTATCGCATTCAAACGTATCGGAGTGTAGCACACACGGGCATGTTGACGTAGCGTAGCAACAAACGGAAAGGTGAATTCAACTTATTAGTTTAAAATAACTTTAATGTCTACCATCCTGGCCGATTAAAGGATTTTTTCTATCTTTTGGCTTAAATTGTTGCTTGTCTCATTCTAGCTAGTGCTAAGCTAGTTATCACCTGGCTGATTAGAAAACTTTTTTTTTCTCTTTTGGTCCAATTTTAAATCTATCCAAATGTGTCCTTGTCTTTTTTTCTAGCTAGTGCTAAGCTAGTTATCGCCTGGCAATTAGAATTTTTTTTCTCTCTTTTGGTCCAATTTTAAATCGATCTAAGTTGTTGCTTGTCTCATTCTAGCTAGTGCTAAGCTAGTTATCGCCTGGCCGATTAGAAAACTTATTTTTTTCTCTTTTGGTCCAATTTTAAATCTATCCAAATTTGTCCTTGTCTTTTTTTCTAGCTAGTGCTAAGCTAGTTATCGCCTGGCAATTAGAATTTTTTTTCTCTCTTTTGGTCCAATTTTAAATCTATCTAAGTTGTTGCTTGTCTCATTCTAGCTAGTGCTAAGCTAGTTATCGCCTGGCCGATTAGAAAACTTTTTTTTTTCTCTTTTGGTCCAATTTTAAATCTATCCAAATTTGTCCTTGTCTTTTTTTCTAGCTAGTGCTAAGCTAGTTATCGCCTGGCAATTAGAATTTTTTTTCTCTCTTTTGGTCCAATTTTAAATCTATCGAAGTTGTTGCTTGTCTCATTCTAGCTAGTGCTAAGCTAGTTATCGCCTGGCCGATTAGAAAACTTTTTTTTTCTCTTTTGGTCCAATTTTAAATCTATCCAAATTTGTCCTTGTCTTTTTTTCTAGCTAGTGCTAAGCTAGTTATCGCCTGGCAATTAGAATTTTTTTTTCTCTCTTTTGGTCCAATTTTAAATCTATCTAAGTTGTTGCTTGTCTCATTCTAGCTAGCGCTAAGCTAGTTATCGCCTGGCCGATTAGAAAACTTTTTTTTTCTCTCTTTTGGTCCAATTTTAAATCTATCCAAATTTGTCCTTGCCTTTTTTTCTAGCTAGTGCTAAGCTAGTTATCGCCTGGCAATTAGAATTTTTTTTCTCTCTTTTGGTCCAATTTTAAATCTATCGAAGTTGTTGCTTGTCTCATTCTAGCTAGCGCTAAGCTAGTTATCGCTCAGGTCCGGCATACACGTTTGAAAGCTCCCTTTTATTTGTTGCTAGCGCGGCGCTAGCCAGCCAAATATTCTCGTTGCTAGGATGGCGTTAGCCATAGCCGGCTATCAGCAAGGTTAGTCAGTTTGACGTTCCAGTTATCATATGTATTACTCGTGTAAATTTGTCACAAACAACGCTGCTGACTATTCTTGTCATCTTGCTCTTGTCACATTGACGTCCGCATAATAATATTCATTACCTTTTTGTACAGTAGCCACATAGTCTGCCACCCGCTCATTCGGCTCACTTTGTTGCTGTAAATCCAGAAAATCTCTTTTTGTGTTAGCATTAAAGGTTTATTCTATTCTATTGATTAGTGCAAAAAAGCTAAATGCCAACTCTGACGCAGGCGCTGACATCAAGTGCTCGATAATAAAAATCTAGTGGGGATGAAAGCACGCAAATGAATGGGACATTAAAAGACAGCCCCCCCCCCCCCCCCCAATGTACAGGTCACAAGTCAAACAAACCCCCCAGGGCCCATTCCCACCACCTCCACCTTTTGTTCGGAAAGCGCTCAGCGGCTGGCCTGCACTGCAATTAACAGATGTTTAGGGACTTCAAAGCGTGTCAATGAGCAGCTAAAGACCCGCAAGCAGGATGTGCTCGGGTCACACCTTTGCCGGGTGACGACGTTGGAGATAAAAGTGCTGCCACGCCATAGGGGGGGGGCAAATACTGGCTCCAGTCACAGTCGAACTCACGCTGTACGTTTGTTTAGCTGCGTGAAAGGTGAGAGCGTTACGAGCGTCGACGCTGAAGTTATTTTGCGACAAAAGATGGCAAATGGCTTCATAATGGAACGTGACGGCGTCACACTTACTCAAAGGAGCACCTGTTAATCTATTAAGCAACTGGTAGAGTCTAATAAAAAACAATGGTCAAAAGTTACTTGGAACATTGCCCATGGGCTACCAGGGGTGGGCAAAGTAGTTCTTTAATCCGGCCCACCGGTATGTACGTCATCAAGAGTCCTGCCGCTCCTCCATCGTGGCTTCCGGGTTCGCAATCCTGCTATTTTATCTTTTTTACTTCTTCTTTCCGCCGCCTGTTTATTTGGGCTGTGATTCCACTATTGGCCACTAGATGGCGGCACACCACTTGGCTTGGTTTTGCAAGGTATAAATTTGAAAAAAGAACGGAAATGCTTCTCGCTTAGCCTAGTTTGTGGTGTGATTATTGCATGTTAATCCTGCGTTTTATGCCTACAGAAATTGATGGCTGTAAATTAATTTGATAATATACATAAAACTATTATCTTTGTATATTGTTAGATTGAAAAAAAAATGATTTGTGTAATGTAAACACGTAGACGGATTGGTACACTCTTGCACTATTTGCACCAAATTTTTGTGTTTATCCATTGCGCTTGCGCTCACTAAATATGTGTTTATGTGACATTAATACAGTTATTCCCCCTACTTGGGGTGGATGTGGAATTACTGTATTTATTCATATTTGATTTTTTTAATCTTTTATTTTTCCTATATTCAAAATATCACTCAAACAATTAGAATTCCTTTTTTAAACATTACATTATTAAATAATCTGTAAATAAATACAACATATATTTATTTAGATAATGAGTCCTAGATTCCAGAACAAAAGATCACAACAAAAATAATTGTATTTTTTAAACTCATCTGTTAAAATATGATATTCTTTCCTTGTTAAACTTCGACTAGCATATCATCGTGGTAAAAATACCACTCTCATAAGAGTATATACATTTTCATCCCAAGAAAATATATTTCTTCATTTGTGCTTTGTCGTCCTTGCAAAAATAAAATAAAAAATATTTTGGAAACATAAAACTTTATTCTTGTATTAAACCTTTTTTCCTCGAAAAATATGAATTCATCATCCGTAAATACTTTTCAATTTCTTTGGAATTTGGTAGTTATATTTAATGGCCATTACAAGGGGTCTTTAGAAAACCGTCCCCCCCTTTAAGGCATCCCTCGACCCAAAATGATTGTGTGCTGGACAAACTTTGGCCGGAGAGTGAGAACGAGCGTCGGCATCAACAGAAGCTGCGACGGCGTCTTTCAACAGCGCCGGCTGCTACACATTCTTTTTCTGACTGTGACTTAGCAGCTTGGCTGGTTGAAGATCCACCAATTTCAAGCGCTACTTCAAAACATTATCATGATCACTATCATGATATCAGAGGTGGCAAATCCGGGTCCAGAAAGTAAAAACCCTGCCACAGTTTGGCTTTAGGCCCTGATGCTATTTATCTATCTATCTAGCTAGCTCCCTGGCAGGTAAACAAGCTAGCTCCCATGGTGCTTGTTTACCTGCTAGGGAGCTAGCTAGCTAGCTAGCTAGCATTAGGGCTTAAAGCCAAACTGTGGCAAATCCATGTCCAAAAAGTAAAAACCCTGCCACAGTTCGGCTTTAGCCCCAGGTGCTAGCTAGCTAGCTTCCCAGCAGGTAAACGAGCAACATGGGAGCTCAGCTAGCTAGGGAGCTAGCTAACTAGCACCTGGGGCTAAAGCCAAACTGTGGCAGGGTTTTTTACCTTATGGACTTGGATTTGCCACCTCTGGTCAAACCAAAAGGCAAGTAGATATACAGTGAACACAGATTAACCAGATTAAAAATTGTCAATGTGAGTCTATTTGTGTTTGAGGGAAAATACAACCAAATCTTACGGCTGGTTTTACAGGACCAGCGGTGTCTTGCACGGGCTTGAGTTTGAGAGATTGAGTAGACACTGAAGTGGATGCTAATAGTGCTCTAATTCTTCATTCTTTGTATATATCTGACTGAAGAAGGTCAGAGACGTTTTTTTTTTTTTTAAAGACACCTTTGGAAGTATTATGTCGAAAAAAGCACCCAATTGTTGGCATCTCGTGACTTCCAAGAACTTTCCTCGAGCATAATTTGATGGTTTCTTCAGCATATTTCTAATGGACAGTTCACATTCAGTACTAAGTGGTATCATCCAGCCAGATGTGCGCTGGTAGCCTGCTTGCTAGGCTAACTGAGGTCCTATTACTCGAAGCCGCCTGAGCCTCTCGTGCCAGGTCAGAAGGGTCGGCAGCATCCCAGAAATCAATAGTGAAGGAAATCCCATCAGCTCGCTTGTGTGTCTTATTAAAGTCAGAGTAGTAAATCTTTGGCTACGGAATAACGGCTTCGCAATCATGTTGATGCGACGCTGGCACGTAATGGGAAGAATGTTGTGCTGTGCCGGTTAATAATATTAGCAGACCAGCCAGGAAACCTTTTTCAACATTAGCGCTAATGCTAATGTTCACAGCTGTCTGCAGTGCTTCGACGAGCCTCGTTGAATACTAAAATGATTTAGACATCGTTTTTGAGACGAGATGTAATGAAGACATTTTTGTTGAGGTTAGCACTAATGCTAGTGTCAGGAGCTGAACTGCAGTGCGTTTGCATACTAGAAGGATCAAGGATGTGATGATGTTGTAATAAAGGGTTGTTGCGCTAATGTTAGCGCTGATGTTACTATTAAAAACTGTCTGCGGTGCTTTTCCAAAGGATGAGACGTTGCTTTTAACACAAGATGTTGACATAAAGACAGTCTGTTTCTCAATATGAAGAACGCAAGTACGGTCTTGAGAACTTGCCAAGTCTTTCTAAGAATGGACGTGAGAACGTTCTTACTAAGAACGCCAGTCTCTTTGTAAATAGGACAAAATGCATCTTGGCGCATTTTCCTGACCAAACCTTCACAAGTATCCAAAGTTCCAAATGATGAATCTTAAGCTAGCTGACCACAACAACATCCGGCTATTCTGTGCGTTCTTTGTTTATCTCTATAGTTTGACACCAAATGTGACAACAAAACAAGTTTTTAGAAACCCTAATTTAAAATGTACATTTTTTGGACCCAGGGTGAAGTCTGATTCTTCCCATATGACATCTTTTGACCCATGACCTCAAATACAGTTACATACACGCGCGTCCCAAAAAATTCATTTTGGCCTGTAATCTTGGCGATGTATCTTGCCTGGTAAATTGAAAAATAACCAAGTATGCATGGTTTCAGACTACCACAGTGTATCCCACCAGGCGTCCTGGTTGTTTTTGCAAAAATGTTTTTCAGTTTGGAGTTTCTTTGCAGGATATTTCGCGTGGGTCTTCAATGCAGATTGAAATACTTCAGATTGAGAAACTACCAAAAAGTGTTGTCAAGATTTGCGCACTTGGGCTAAAAATCAACTTCCCATGGTCATATTTAACATTTGAAGGGTCCGGCGAGGTAGTTGTCGTTAGCAAGGAAATCGGAGGAGCATCTTCACTCCCTACCGCCAAGCTTTCAAGTAGCCGTGTGATTATCAGAGGTGGCAAATCCAGGTCCAGAAAGTAAAAACGCCCGCCACAGTTTGGCTTTATCCCCTGATGCTAGCTAGCTAGCTAGCTCCCTAGCAGGTAAACGAGCAACATGGGAGCTAGCTAGCTAGCTAGCTAGCACCTGGGGCTAAAGCCAAACTGCGGCAGCGTTTTTACTTTCAGGACCTGGATTTGCCACCTCTGGTGATTATCTCCACACGGTGGGGGAGTGTTTAGATGACAGGCTTGTGTGTTGCAGCTTGTCACTCGTCGGTTCGCTACATTCTTGCCTCTCACCACTGAAGTGAGCCTCGCTCACTCCTGCTATGATTTGAAGAGTGTGTACGTGCGTTTTGTTACACTCCGTGTTGCCCACGTATGTCAGATTTGCGGCCAAATGTTCAGTCTTTCCATCATCTTGACAGCGTGCGTCCTTTTGGGGCTTCTTCCAAAACGGAGGAAGCGAGCAAGCCGGCAAAGGCGGCTCGTGCTCCGACAGGCCCCGAGTGTTTGTCAAATATCGGGTGCTCTTTAATAACAATGGGGTCCCGTGACGCATATTTCAGGGATGACGGCGGGGATGCGCGTAAATTGCGATGCGCGACTGTCACGCAGATCTCGACTGCAAATTCCAGTGCTGTTTGTTCTGAAACGAGACAAACTGGACTAGAAAGTGCGTTCATGGAAGAAAAAAATGCATGAAATTGGTTATCTTCGGATCGGAATCGGGTGTCTTCCAAATGGAGATATAAATCTGTATCGTAACTTACACGGGCAAACTGCTTTGATGTTAAAGGCTTGCGTGACATCACGTTATCCTCATTGCTTGATGCTTGTCGTCTCGCCTTGAAACACATTAAACTTGTCGACGTTGCGAAAAGGTGACATCATAAAAACGACTAGCCGGTATTGAGGAAGGAGCTCTTTCACAACTTGTGATGTTGAGAAAGGTGAGATAAAAGTGCTGTTGATTTGTTATTAGCTGTAGCCCTATGTTAAAGACAAAACTTGATTTGTTGTTATAATTGCTCATTTGAAGCCTTTTTTTTTTCAAAAGTGTTATTTATTACTTTTTTTCTAGACTGAAATGCCTTTTATTTAATCAATGATGCGTGATTAGTTATGATATTGTGATTGTCGATGACCACTGTATTCCAATACACAAGCCCGTGAAAGTACAATTAGAGGTCAGTTGCTCGATCTAGTGGTTTTATAGTGTCTGTTTTGTGTTAATAATTATATTCATACTTATTTACTTATTCACTTACCTACTTCGTGTGCTTTTAATTTTGTATTAATTTTATTTGCTTATTGCCAGAGGTGGCAAATCCAGGTCCAGAAAGTAAAACCTTGTCACAGTTTGGCTTTAACCCCTGATGCTAGCTAGCTAGCTAGCCAGCTAGCTCCCCAGCAGGTAAATGAGCATTAATGGAGCTAGCTAGCTAGCACCTGGGTTAAAGTCAAACTGTGGCAGGGTTTCTATTTTGTGAACCTGGATTTGCCACCTTTGATTATTATCTACTTATATATATTAATTTATGTTGTTTTTGTTTTACATTTTGACGGTAAGACTGATTTTAGTTCAAGTACAACACTTTTGTTTGAGTTGAGTTGACCAAAATCTTGAGCCATGGTGAGATCATAGAAAACAAATTGACCTATTGTGAGATGTGATGTAATTTTCTGACCTGTCAGGACATCTGGCTCCATTTTCTTCATCCATGGTAATTATTTATTTTTTATTTTTATTTTAAACAAAATCAAATGAGATTTGGGACAATTTTGAACCATGCACTCTTAAAACCGTTGGGTCAAAAGTAAAAAACAAAACAAAAACAATTATGAGTTTAAAATGGTTTGGCCAATTCGACCATTTTTCTTTCGTTCTTTTTTTTTTTTAAATAAAAAAACATTTGTAAAACACTTTATTGCAAAATTAAAATTAATATGATTAGTCGATTAATTGATTGAATAATTGTTAGATTAATCAATTCTAAAAATATTTGATAGTGACAGCATTAATTTGATTCAACAGTTTTTTGTACCAAAAAACCATCACAAAAATGTGGTTATTTTTGATACAAAAAAGCCCAAGTAGTGGGTCGGTCCCATTTTTTACCAAAAAAAATAAAAAATTGAGGGGTATAAGATCGTATTTGTCTTCTTTTTATATATATATATATATATATATATAAAAAAAAGGTTTTCAACTTGTTTGGTAAATGTATGGATCAGAATGTACCCTACCAGTTGTTTTTTACTCTCTCTTTTTTTGCTGGATCTATTTTACTATCTAACTTTTTCTCGACCCTTCCATGAAACCCTTCCATCTTTACGTGCGGTGTAAACGTGACAGCATTTGTAGCTCTCAGTCATAAAGAGATGAGTTTGCCTTTTTCTCTCATCTGGTTTCCCGTCCTGAATGTCACAGCCAATCAGCTGTGGGCTGACGAGAAAGGTTGGCCGTCCTTGGGCATCAAAACATTGAACACTGCGGTGCAAGCAAAAGGTGATGAGCGAGCAGAATATAGGGAAAAAGGCGCAACAAAAGGTAGGGGGGGGGGGCAAAACGGGGTCAGTAGCAGTTTACGTAACGACCCCCCCCCCCCCCCCCCCCCCCCCCCCCCCTCAGCCAACCCCTACTTGTGAGTGCATGCGGCAGAGGGGTTGGGCTCCCACTCGCCTGCACTGGCTTCACATTGCGATTGGAGCGCACCCCCAAGCAGGCTGTCCTCGAAGAGGATGGGTGCACACATTAGGAGGAAGGGTCAGTTCATTTTCTTGCCCCATCTGTTGAGAATCCCAGGACACTTTTTTTGTTTTTGTTTTTGCAGCCTTGAGGCAGGTAGCGACATTATGACCACAGTGGAGTCCACTCATAACATCCTCCATTTGTCGAGTGCTTGTTGGATGTTGGCAGAGGGGATCACTTCCCCTCTGTAAAAATAACGCATGTTCATGTTGCGGTTTATGGGCTAAGCAAGGCACTTAGGGAGTTCATACAACTCCTTTCATCCATGTGAGCAACTCTCGAAAAGCTTTTATGGCTGCTCTGTTGCGTTCCAAATATAGCCAGGAGAATTCATGCTGACAATTTGTGCGGTGCTCGCCCGGCCCCTTTAAGGGGGAGCACGAGCGCTTGGTATGAATGAAGTATAGCTTGGATGACGCATGCATGCAACCTTTTTGATTAGCACTTAAGGCACATTTCATTGTACTGTCATTTAATCATCAGTCATCATCAAATAACAATAGAGCTGTGGCAAAAATGGTCATTTCTGTAAATTAATTCCCAAATATACTCTATAGAAGAGCTGGGTCACAAGAGAACCCAAATTGGGTGAAATGGCCAACCCAACACTGGGTCCAAAACCAACCAAGCTATTATTGGGCCATTTATTCGGTTGAGGATTTGAACCAGCACGTTTGCTTGAGATTTCGATCCATCAAGGGGTAAAAACTACCCCTAGTTTAAGCTACAGATAAATGGGTTTCTCAGTATAGCTGTGGTTATAAATTATGGAAGCACATTGTATTCACTTGGAAAAAATGTAAAATTTTTGGGGGTTGCTTTGTATTTTTTGTGTATTTTTATTTTTATTGAATATTTTTTCCTCTTTTACTGAATATTTTCAAATCCCAAAAACAAGAAAAGAAAAACAGGAAGAAAAATTACTCACAAAAAACAGAAAAATTAAGTATTCACAAAAACGGAAGAAATATTCATAAAAATAGAAAAAAATATTGCAAAAAACAGCACCAGCTTCTTTTTTTCTGAGTTCTTTTTTTTTTTGTACCTCTGAACTCCAAGTGACTTGCAGACTCGCTAATGGCGGGCACTTTCCCGCATGCAATACGCTTCCATAGAAACTTAACTGTTTGCTTAAAATCATGCCGATCGATTGATATATACTTACATGCCCCATAAAAAGATAAACCTAGCTTACATTAGAATGATAGTTACAGTAAAAAAAAAAAAAAGCATAAAACATTACCAATACTGTGTGTGTTACGAATTACGGTACATGCCTTACCTTAACTGTGCCAGTAATTCATATAGTTGAAGGTACGTTGGAGGTATGTGGGATTAGCGAGTCTGCAACAAGTTACTTGGAGTTCAGAGGTAAGAAAGAAAAAAACCCTCAGAAAAACATTAGCTCGTGCTCCCTTTTTCAGAATAATTGCTTTTCTTGTTTCTGAATATTTTTTCCCGTTTTTTGGGGGGGGGGAAATTTATGACAGAAAAAAATCTGAAAAACTGAAGAAAAAAATGCACAAAAAACCCAAAGGTCCACCCAAAAATGAGTCAGAAAAATAGGAGTTGTTTTTTTCAAGTGAATGCAATACGCTTCTGTAATATGGAAGCATATTGCATTCACACACACACACACAAAAATGTTTTTCTGACAAATATTTTTGTGTATTTTTTTTAATGTTCTGTTTTTCTGAATATATTTTCTGTTTTACTGATTTTTTTCCCCTTATTTTTCTGAATATTTTTCCCCGTTTTTCTGAATATTTTTTCAGTTTTTTTAAGAATATTTTTTCAGTTTTTTAAAGAATATTTTTTATGACAGAAAAAAAATTCAGAACAGAAAAAAAATGCACAAAAACAAACAAAGATGCCCCCAAAATTAGTCAGTTTTTTTTTCTTTCTTCAATTGAATGCAATATGCTTTCGTAATCAATAAAACACATTTTAGGATTACCAACATTTTCTAAGAAAATCTCCCCTGTCAAGGTTTGCCACAGCATTAAAAACATGTTTATTTCAATTTCAGTACACCTAAAATGGTGACCAGCTTCAGCTCTTCAGCCTGCCCAAATTCAATCTTCAAGCCAATCTGCTGGCTCAAAATAATTAACCCAACCTTGGGTAAAAGTAACTCAATCTGCAATCGCTAGCGCTCATATCCACTCTTGTATTTGGTCTTCTCTTTACAGCGCTGCAGGTTGGGTAGAATTTGACGTTTGGTTGATGAGCAACAATGTCTGAGAAGTGGCGGTCATCTTGCAGGTAGGCTAACACAGCACTCGCCATTTGACACGTCATCATTCTTCATCACTCTTGATGTTCCGCAGCCGCTGAATCATGGGAAATGCGGAGAGCCAGCACGGGGAGCATGCCTTCTTTGGAACGGAACGTGGCTATTTGTCACGGAAGCATATGTCCCGCTCACTTCGCATCTCCAACAAGCAGCCGCGGCGCTGTCGGCACGACTCGTCAAGCAAGGTAGAGCACAGGAACTCCGAGGCCAGCACGCGCTCCAGCAGCACCCCCAGCATCCCGCAGTCTTTGGCCGAAAATGGTCTGGAGCCCTTCAATGAGACCAACATCCTGCCGGACTTTGGAAGCCCCATTTGGGTGGACCGCGTGGCCATGAACCTCAGGCCCATGTCCTTCCACAACGACCTGGCCATCCCCGCGGCGCACGGCAACGCCATGCTCATCACCCTTCCGGGACCCACCGCCGACGAGGTGCAGGATGAGGACATGTACGCCGGCGAGGTGACGTACCTCCAGGACGCTCGGGACTGCTCCAAGGAGGCGGCCGGTTTCAAGAAGAAGCGATCCAAGTCGGCGGACACGTGGAGAGACGACAGCCTGGACTTCTCCCTGTCAGACCTCAGCCAAGACCACCTGACCAGCACGGAGGAAATGATAACCCCTTGCGCCGAGCGGGACTTGATGGACTGCGAAGGCCCGCTGCAGTCCAGCCCCGCCGACTCCACAGACCGGGTCAACTCCTTAGACGAGCTTTACAGCCAGAAGACCACCGGTTGCAGGCAACCCCACGGCCGCTACGCCAAATGGCACGACGGCAAGCGGGTCGCCGGGGACGGCGAAGACGAGAAGATCTCTGAGGAGGACGGCAACACATACAGCGCCTTCACTCTGCCGTGCAGGCGCTCGCATTGCCTCTCTGAAGGTCCGCGCGGACCCCAGGCCGCCATGAGTGCCAGCATGCAGGGCAGGAGGGCGCAGACCATCCAGGTAACAAACGTCTTTATTCTGTACATTCATGTTCTGGAAAAGACCTGACGTGCTGACAGTTGAACCCTGCATATTATCATGAAATAATTTTTTCGCAGATTTTTTTGGGATAACTGGACTTTTTACTAAGGGATAGACCGATTATCGGCGCCGATATTTGGCATTTTGACGATTATCGGCGCCGATATTTGGCATTTTGACGATTATCGCGCCGATATTTGGCATTTTGACGATTATCGGCGCAGATATTTGGCATTTTGACTCTTATCGGCATCGGCCTTTTTACCAGGGATAGGCTGATTATCGAATCGAATCCAAATGCAGCCTGGTGGCAACGCAAACAAGACCTTGCATTCCCACCCGGCACCCCCCACATCTCATTTATTCCTTCTTTTCATTGTGTCTGAGTGTTTCCTCTGCTGCATAAGCTGCACAATCAGATTAACAGTCCGAGGAAAGCTCCTATTTTCCCCGCTGCTTGTTTTTTTCTTGGTGCAAAGGAGAGACATTGGGGGACGCGGTGAGTTTGAAGTCCCTCCCCGTTTGAAATGTTTTGCCTTTTGTCATGTTAATGAGCGGAGGCCCGTGGAAGACTGTCACAGTAAAAATACTGTGCATGGTGGCCTTGTCAGCCGAGGCAGCCACCCCCCTTTAAAACCCTACTGAATGGAACTCCACAGCGCATGATTGGATCACGTGATTGGACGGCGATACCGAGTTCTGCGCCCCAATTCCATCTCCCAGGAGCCTTTGGACATGTGTGTAGCAGCACGGGTGGGGGTTGAGAAAGGGGGGGGGTCAGACGCGGTGGTGCCACAACGAGGGCAGCCTGCACTTGAACAACAGCGGTGGTCCCGTTTAGAACAGAAACTTTTTGTGTCACTTGTTTTTGCAACTCTTGAGACGCTTCATTTCTGAGACGGGGTCAGGTCTAGTTAGTCCTTGGATGGGAATGCTAGGTGAGGTAAAGTTGCCTAGCCTTCAACTCACTGCCTGGATAAAAAGGCAGGGTTGAAGTCAGGAAGGACATAAAAAAGCCTATGCCAAAATTTTACCAAAAAAGTTGACCCCGAATAGGGAAAAACCTGGACGAAAAACTAAGGATCTGATCGACTGGAATGTGATGAAGTGTACGTGGTCATCATGCCGTCTCACCCGTCACGGGCCCCACAGGACGTCACTGCTGGCGAGGGCAGCGAGTACGAGGACAGCGGCATCGACGGGGTGACGGCCGAGGCCGAATCCCGGCGCTACAAGACCATGTCGGCCTCCTTCTCCGTCTGCTCGGCGGCCGCCGGCAGCGATAGCGGGAGCAGCAACGGCGGCTGCGGCGGAAGTGGCGGCGGGATCGCCGACTCTGCCCAGGGCGTCTATGAGAACTTCCGGCAAGAGTTGGAGATGAGCTCGTGCCAGACGGAGAGTTTGGAGGAGGTGCTGAGCGACGAGCAGAGCACTATGAGCTCCGCCTACCAGTCGGACGCGCTTCTGGGCGTGGGCGCGCAGGGGACGGTGCGCAAGGCGGGCAGGCTGGCCGTCAAGAACTTCCTGGTGCACAAGAAGAGCAAGAAGGTGGAGTCGGCCGCCAGACGCAGGTGGAAGAGCTACTGGGTGTCCCTCAAAGGTTTGTGATACATTCACATCAAAACACGACAAAACGTTTTCGCCATGAAGTCACACGTACGACGTCCAGGTGATAAAAACTCCACTGCACCGCTAGTGAACACAACATTTGAGAAAACAGGGTCATTAGCTTGACTGATGTTTTTAGTCATCTTCTCCGTCTACAAAATGTCACTTAAAAAGATGTTTGGTGACATGAATTGCTTGGAAGGGAGACGGAGGGCTGTCCATAACTTATTTACTGCCTGTCCAGTAAAAATAGATCTTTGACGTCTTTAGCCGTCACTGGGATGGCAAGATCCAGTCCTGTCATGTCGACGCAGAAATAAGGCGAGCCTTATGCTAATTTCCTCATGAAACTTGAAGAATTAGGCAAAACAAAACAGATCATTTCAGTGATTCGAACTTCTGAATTCTGAAGAAGAGGTCTGCTTGGACTACCGGAGGTAGTGAGCTTCTAGCCGCTAACGTAGCCGAAGCTAGCGGGACGAAAACCGGCTTCTTTGCTCGTCGTCGACAGCATAGCTTCTAGCCGCTAGCATAAGCCTTACTGGCTACATCTAAGTGGCAACGCTGCTGCCACTCCTTATCCTGGCTGTTTAGTTCTTCTTGTTCGACGTAAAAGCATCCCTTGGTGTCTTTGAAGGGCGCTTTGTAAAAGTCATTATTATCAAAAGAACAGGCCTGCGTAAGAGAAGAAAAGTAAGCACGCCGGTTGCTCATTGAGCGCTTCTGGAGAGACGTCCGCATACATTTTGGTGCCAATTAAGTGCAGTTTTTGGACATTATGATCGATGTATGTTCAGTGTTTTAGAAAGAATTGCTGACGTCACACCAAGATTTTGGGGTCAGAGAAGGGGCGGGTCCATATTGCAGAGGATCATTTAAGTCATTTTTTTTCAGTTCAAGTCCCTGGTAGTCTATCACTTTCTGCCGCTTGAAGTGTATGTACTGTTAGAGTAGACAATATTAAGTATTGTACTCTTTGCGTGTTCAATTAACTGAATGGTGAGATTCTGGTGAAGAAGTCCCTTTGCAAAGGTATTATAATTATCAGAAGCTTCTGATGACAAAAACTGACGACACTGAAGCCGTGTTCCATCAGATTGTGTGTCGTCCACTCCGGCACATCATTATTTATTGAAAAGTGGGTGAATACGAAAAGTCTCCTCCCATCAGCCCACAGTACATTTGTTTACAACTCTGTTCTCATGGGTATAAATACAAGAGAATTCCTCTCTCCTCCCTTCTGCAAGTTCCCATAGCTATAAATCAGATTAGAGAATAACAATAATCAGCCTGTGCCTCCCCTCTTCCGACAGAGACCGGTACCAGACTTCCTTCAAGATAGCAAATGTAAAAACCCGTTGCCCTTCTTCTGAGAGTGAGACAGATAATACAATTCTATTCATTGAGCCATACTGCTATAACTAAATCCAAAACGGCTAAAATATAAATTGAAACTGAAAAACAATGTTAATAACTTAACAGTACCCTGTTAGCCTATTGTTTACAAACATTAAGAAAAGGTTGATCTGAAAATTGCACAGACCGTCCTTCCCCTGCTGCTGTGGAACAAACACTCACTGCAATAAATGAGGTTTCTTATTTTTATGCCAAACTGCACTTCTCACATTCGGCCCCCTGGAGAGCAGAATGAAACTTCTTTCAATGATCGGTCCTCTCCACTTTCAAAGTAAGCGTATAATCAATTCTCCTGCCCTCCCTCGCTCAGGCTGCACTCTGTTCTTCTACGAGACGGACGGCCGCTCGGGAATCGACAACAGCAGCGTCCCCAAATACGCCATCTGGGCGGACAACAGCATCGTGCAGGCCGTACCGGAGCACCCCAAAAAAGACTTTGTGTTCTGCCTCAGCAACTCGTTGGGAGATGCCTTCTTGTTTCAGGTAAGATAGTTGACAGCCCCCCGGCTGTGGATAAAAGATGTGTGACGCATCATGAGCTTCAGACCTTACACCACTAGATGGCGGTAGCCAGTGACATCAACCCCCTTCCAGATAATGCACCAGAGAGTCAACCAGATCATGCTTTTGAAAAGATTTTACGTCAGGTTTTTACCTGGTTAAATAAAGGTTCAATAAAATACAAAAGCCCAATTGTCGATGATATGTCGTCGGCTTGAAACGCTGACCTATTCTTCCCCGCGCAGACGTGCAGCCAGACGGAGCTGGAGAACTGGATCACGGCCATCCACTCGGCGTGTGCCACCGCCGTCGCCAGGCAGCACCGGCGCGAGGATACGGTGCGCCTGGTGCGCGCCGAAATCAAGAAGCTGGAGCAGAAGATCGACATGGACGAGAAGATGAAGAAGATGGGCGACATGCAGCTGTCGGCCGTCAGCGACGCCAAGAAAAGGAAGACGATCCTGGATCAGGTACGTCTGAGTGGGGATTCTGCATGTATTGAAATTCTGATGAGAACAGGATCATTCAGGCTTCTGGTATTTCCTAAAAAGAAGAAAACTATTGATGTTGGAATATCCTAAAAATAGTTGAAATGTCGTAAAAAGAAAATAGTGCTCATGTTGCTTTTAATCGAAAGATTAGAAAAAGCAATGTTTCATTTTCCTAAAAAGAAGACAAACTGTCATTGTTTCACTTTCCTAAAAGGAAGAAAAACTATGGATGGTTCCCTTATCCTAAAAGAAGACAAGCTGTTGATGTTTAGCTCTCTTGAAAAGATTACTATTGATGTTTCACTTTCCTGAAGACAAACTGTTGATGTTTCACTTTCCTAAAAAGAAGACAAACTGTTGATGTTTCACTTTCCTAAAAAGAAGACAAACTATTGATGTTTCACTTTCCTAAACAGAAGACAAACTAATGGATGGATCATTCAGGCTCCTGGTGTTTTCTAAAAAGAAGCAAACTATTCATGTTGAAATATCCTAAAAAGAAAATTGTTGAAATGTCATAAAAAGAAAATAGTGCACATGTTGCACTGAATCTAAAGATTAGAAAAAGCAATGATGTTTCATTTTCCTAAAAAGAAGTCAAGCTGTCAATGTTTCACTTTCCTAAAAGGAAGAAAAACTACGTATGGTTCCCTTATGCGAAAAGAAGACAAACTATTGATGTTTAACTTTCCTAAACAGAAGACAAACTCATGTTGCATTTTCCTAAAAAGAAGATAAGATTTTGATGTTGCACTTTACTGAAAAGAATTAAGCTGTTAAAAGTAAAAATAACTAAAACATTCACCCATTTGTTAAATGTTCTTTTTGCAAATACACAATGAGTACTGATGTAAATGTAACTTTATTATTTCCAAAAGTGTGTGCCAAGGAAGTGTAGTTCCCAATTTTTTTGCATTGGAGGAATTCAATTGAACTGCAAACAAAGCAAAAAACATTTGATTAGGTACAACGATGCATCGTTTCATGACATCCACACAAAAAATAATCACGCCGAGTGTGTTAGATGCATTCAATTGTTGTCGTTTGCAATGGTGTCCCTAATGTTGTGGGGCACTGAGTTTATATCCCAGCATGTCGTTGGCAGCATCCATCATCCCTGCCGCTCTCTCTCCATATTAATGAATTGTCTTTAACGGGCCCATTTCAAGGGAGATCAAGTGCTCTTTGTCGGGGCCTGTTAGATAGTTCCCGGTCGGGCCGGTTCTGTTGGGTCAGTGTCAGCTTTCCCATTGTGCCCAAGTGAACAGATAAAAGGCATGAAACATTGGCAGCCAGAGGAATGTGTGGCATTGTTGCTGTCCTGGCAGCCAGCGATGGCTCGCCTTTCCCAAATAGCGTTGGCCAGAACTGGGCCAGAACGCTTGAAGGAGGGCAATCTATCGCTCCGCTGCCTCAGTAAACTTACGACGTCCCAAGGTGAAGGAAAGCAAGCGACGACCGTCAACGCTTCCCTGCTGTGGTCCCGCAGATTTTCTTGTGGGAGCAGAACCTGGAGCAGTTCCACATGGACCTGTTCCGCTTCCGCTGCTACCTGGCCAGCCTGCAGGGCGGCGAGCTGCCCAACCCCAAACGCCTGCTGGCCTTCGCCTCGCGCCCCACCAAGCTGGCCATGGGCCGTCTGGGGATCTTCTCCGTCTCGTCCTTCCATGCGCTGGTAAGACAAATGCGTGGCGGCCATTTGCCAATGTCACTTTTGTGGGAATGCGCTGGAAATTTGTGCAATTTGACTGGTAACAGGAAACCAAAACATAATTGAATGGTTTAATAGTAAGATTTTGTGGAAATTTTGTTGGATAAAGAGGTCCCTTTTCATGTACCAAAACATGTTAATTCTTTTAAACACGTTGTTGTTGTACTAGAAAATCAATTTGAGTGCTATTTCCAATCAAACAAAAAACTGACTGGAAAAAAATGCACGTATGCTAAATTTCTGGAAGTTATCTCAAAATGATTTGTATATTTAAATGTTGTGGTATTATTATGATAATTGTTATTGACACTATATATTATTGGGAATTTCTTCCATTAGGGTTATCTTATCTAATCTTATCTAAGTAAGCTTATGATTTTTTGTGACTATTATTTATTACCATTATGACAATTCTATTTTTTAGCTACATTAATTATTATATTCTCACACTGTCTTTAAAAAAAAAAAGTTAATCTATTACTGTTTTGATTATAATTATTTTTATGGCAATGTATTTATTATTAATTTAGTTATATGATTAGAATTATTTTAATTTTATTTTATATATGTATTTCATATTTATTTATTTCATATTTATGATCATTAATGATTTCCCACCCCTTTGTGACCTTATTTAAGGGTATTTATATATAAAATTTTCAAATATTGGCATATGATTAATAATTATTCTATTTTAAATATTTACTTACCAATATAAATACAGTGGGGACCTGCATATACTCAAGGTTTGGCACCTGCGAATAAAATAATTTTTTGCAGATCATATTTTCCATTTTTTGTCAATATTTTAAAAATATTTTTTCACACTTTTTTTGTTTTAAGGATTTTGGGGTTAAAAAAAGAAAAAATATATATATTATAGGAATATATAATATATATAGTACCCAGAGTCGCTATTCAGGGGCCAGCCCCGTCCCATCCCTTGCAAATCGTGGGGGGTCCACCGTATTATGAATACAATACAATACATGGTAATATTAATTTTTTTAAATATTTTTGAGCAATTTTTATTATTTCCAGCAGAGGTATGTGAATACTGGGCCAATCTCGGCGCGACGTCTCAATAATGAATGAGTTACATTCCAGCACTATGAAATCAATCTTTGAGTCATTTAATAAACAAAGAACAAAATTTGAGTTTCTGCTGTTATTTTGGTGCCGGGTGGGCGTTTGCTTGGGAGGCTCTGTTGTGCACATCCACGGCTGCACTGGGGTCACATGACCCTGCAGCTAAAAGCAGCCAGTCCAGGGGAAAAAAAAAAAATCGATGGCCGCCAACACGCTGGCGTTGCCAAGCGGGTGGGTGTGAGCTACTGCACACAAGCCGGCTTTGAGATTCAACGTTTGTATTTTTCCTCACTGGTTCTCCCACACGTTCCCCATTTAGTCACACGTTCTTGTCCACAGCTGAGCATTTTAAGGCCCCGTTTGACTGATTGAACTTTTTGCTCCTGCTTAGCCCCGTTTCCAGCAGGCGACAGGGCTCACTTCGGCTTAGTTGAGCTCCGCACGCCTCGTGTTGCGTCGTTCCGTCCCGATGGGGCTTGTTGTGTTTCCACTGTGCCGTAAGGTGCCAATGAATTCAGCATCGAAGAAGGCCTCGCAGTAAACAAAAGACAAACAGTGGAGGACGGCCAGCATTTGGTCGCTTTCTTCTTGCCAAGAAGATTTATTTATTTTCCATTGTTGCGCGCGGTTAGCGACCATTTTGTCTAGCGACGCCCTCCAGAGGGGGCCAAAAAAGTGGTACGAGGCCAATTATTCTGATGTTTTACGCAACTTTTCACTGTGATAATTGTACTGTATCGCACTGATTGATATTTCTGGCCAATAGAAATGAACGAAAATGACAAGAAATGATCCAGAGTAAAAGAAAGTCTACAGCACACATGGCGATATGTGTCACATAATTAATAGGGGTGTCAGGCGATTAACATTTGGAATCATAGAATCGAAGTTTCGTTGTTCCCTTGTGACAATGACAATAAATATTCTGAATCTGAATCATAATTAATCGCATGACTTCAACAGTTAACTCACGATTAATCGCAAATGTTATATCTGTTCTGTTCTGTACAATAAAATGTACAATACATTTTTTCTAAGTTTTCATACTCTTGTTAACATAAAAGTGGGGAAAAATGTCAAACTAATAGAAATATGGCTGCGTCTTTTAATCATTGATACAGTAATTTCATAATAATGCATAAAACTTAGTTAAAATTAAAAAGATGTACGGTTTTGTAAAAAAAGAATGTGATACTGATGTGCTGGTCATTTTTGTGCCACTAGATGGCATAATTGCATTTATAAAACATTAGTGACAGCTCAGTGCATTTTTCTTTTCATATTAAGAGCTATCCCATCTTTAACATGAAGTAAGAAATTCTGCACATTTTTAAAATTGTAAAATACAACTTGACCCCAGTCTCCACATTTCTATGCATTATTATTAAACTTTTTACTGCTAAATTTCGACATGGACGCGTCTGCTGCGTTTCGACTGGAATTCCCCCAGTACAGGCTTCCCAAGTAAGGGGCGGTCATTAATCGCGCGTTAAAAAAATTAGTGGCGTTAAAGAAACTTTCAATTAACACAAAATTAACACGCACATTTTGACACCCCTAATAATTAACCTGTAATCTTTTAGCACTGAAGTGCCGTTTCTTTTTTTTGTGGTGGTCTCAGGTAGCGGCTCGCACGGAGAGCGGCGTGAGGCGGCGAGCGCACGCCATGTCGCGCTCATGCAGCAAGCGCAAGAGCCGCTTCTCGTCCCTGTGGGGTCTTGACACCACCTCCAAGAAGAAGACCAGAGCCCACCCCAGCATCAACCAGGTTGGCGAACAAGCCCCATGCGCTTACTTCTACATGCTAATGAACTTGTCCGCTGTTGGTCCCCCCCTGCAGGTCTTTGCAGACGGTGAAGAGCTTGTGAATAGGACAGCGGATGGAATATATGTTGAGTCGGCAAAGGAGCACCAGGTAAGGAATTTTTTTATCTAAATTCCAAGTCCTAAAATGGACACCCTGGATGAGAATCCAGTTGAGTCCATTCTTATTTTGTCTCCAAAGGTGGCAAACCCAGGTCCAGAAAGTAAAAGCCCTGCCACAGTTTGGCTTTAGCCCCAGGTGCTAGCTCCTTAGCTAGCTCCCATGGTGCTTGTTTACCTGCTGTTCACTCTCACCAGCTAGCTAGCTAGCGGTTTTGTGCCTAGCTGGCTAGTGTTAGAGTAGACAATATTATTATTGTACTCTTTGCGTGTTCAATTAACTGAATGGTGAGATTCTGGTGAAGAAGTCCCTTTGCAAAGGTATTATAATTATCAGAAGCTTCTGATCACACAAAATGAAGACACTCAAACCGTGTTCCGTTCAGATTGTGTGTCCGTCCTTCCCTCGCACATCATTATTTATTGAAAAGTGGGTGAATACAAAAAGTCTCCTCTCCCCTCCCATTCAGCACAGAAAGGCAGAAGTTCCCATAAATACAAATCAGATTAGATTTGAACAATAATACATCAGCCTGTCCTTGGACTCTCTTCGACCGACTGAGACCGGTACTAGGCTATACTCCCTCTTAGATAATATAAAAAAGAAACTTGTTGCCCTTCTCTTCTCAGGCGAGAGAGACAGATAAGAATACAATAGACAATACTATTCATTGAGCTACACAGCTATAACTAAATCCAAAACGGCTAAAATATCAATTGAAACTGAAAAACAATGTTAATAATTCAACATTAGCTAGCTCGTTGGTTTTTTCACTTTCTAGACCTGAATTTGCCACCTCTGCTAGTGAAGCGTGTGCGGTCACATTCGCTTCTCGTACCATCACAACATCCTGTTTCAGCCGGGTTGTTTTGGTGCTAAAAGCAGAGGTGGCAAATCCAGGTCCAGAAAAAACCCTGCCACAGTATAAGCCCCTGATGCTAGCTAGCAAGTAAACGAGCACCATGGGACCGAGCTAGCACCTGTGGCTAAAGCTAAACCGTGGCAGGGTTTTTACTTTATGGACCTGGATTTGCCACCTCTGTATATTTCTCATTATAGCCGATCGAGGAGGCACCCGTTCCTCGGCCCAGCGTGGAGAGCGACATTTGGGTGCCGGACCACCTCACCCCGTCCTGGGTGTGTCTGCCTAACGACCAGCCAGTGCTGAGTATCGTCCAGCCCGGAGAGTCGGCGCTGTGCGTGCTGGAAACTATATGCAAGGTTGGTCACTAAATTCTAAATAAGTACTTTTTCAATGCATCTGATCCAATATCTTAAGCCAACAACAAACTGTAATGTACACTGTAGTTTTTTTCTTCCTCTGCCAAAAAAAAAAAAAAAAAAAAAAAACATTCAAAAAAGGCACAAAACTGCTGAACAAATTTTTTTAAATGCAAGACCTTATTTTGTAAATTTTTTCCCCCTACAAAAATCAATTCACCCAAATTTTTAGATTGGGATACTATGTTTGTCCTGCGTATCATTCCAAACGTTGCCGGCTCACGAATAGTAAAAAAACCCATCTATAATTTACGTCAATTGAAACACACTGAAAAAAAAAATAATCCCCCAAAACTTGCTGATAAACATTAAATGCAACATGTCTTATTTCGTGGAGCCGATGTAGCGTAATTGATTGATTGTGAAAATTATTAGGACATTAGAGCCGATCTGATTTTGCATAAAATGCTAAATATCATCTATTTTCTAAAAGCCAAACACTGCTCACTTAAACGATGATAAAAAATTGTTGCGTTTGTATTTGCTCTGCAAAAAAGGTTGAGTTTTTTGCTTGTTCTTGTAAAAATCTAAATTTCAATGGAATTTAACGGTATAAAATGTTTGCTTGGGGTGTCACCGAATAATTTAGCAAGCTAACGTCAGCGCTACGTTGTGCTAACTATCAATTTCAGCGTGAAGAGCACATCTGGGCCACGCAAAAGTCATTTCATTGAATCTGAATTTCCAACGTCTATTTTTTGAATCAACCTTTATCAATGAACGGATGGCGTAACACCTTGTTTTCGAGTGACACTTCACACATTTGAACGGCGCCAGTAGAGAAGGCGGCGAAAATCATCATTCAAGCCGGTTCGCAATTGCTCTACGAATTTGCTCTACAAATGACATCTGAGACTTGATCAGTTTGCAATCAGTTTTTGCCCCCCAACCCGAAGTGATTACATCATTACAACAATGGGATCCGTCGTGAATGCTCACGGTCATGTGACCTCATGCAGGCCCACCAGCTGGATCCCACCAAGCACTACCTTCGGCTCAAGTTCCTCATTGACAACCGAGTGCAGTACTACATCCCCAAACCGGAGGAGGACGTGTGCGACCTGGTACGTGACCTCTGCACACTTTTACTCGTTTGACCAACCGGGTTTGAAATCCGACACTTGACTTCCAAATCCGTATTTGAAAGCCTAAGCTTGCCTCGGGGGCCGTCATTTGAAATGCTGCCCGACTCAAGACGTCGTGATCTGCGTTTGCTCTCCTCACTCGTGTGTTGTCTTGTTTCCAACAGCTTTACAAAGAAGTCGAACTCTGCTCCAAGATGACAAAAGTGGTCCAGTTTGACCGAGATGAGTCGTGCATGATTGGTTACGGTAGGAAACGATTCACTTTTAATTTAGTTTATACCCTTGAGCTAAAGTGATTTACATATATTTCACATGGATTTGGATGTATTTGGAACTGATTCACTTTAGGGCTGGATGGTTTTGAAATGGTCATTATTGCAACTGCAATTTAATATGCAATTATTATTTTTCAAGTCCCTCCTCCCGTGTATTTTTAACAAACACAAGGAATAATTTAATCTGTAGTACAGGAAACAATATCAGACTTGTTACACAAAAACCTTTTTGTCTTATAGGCTAGACTTCTAGTCTTGTAAATGTTAAAAAAAACATGTGTTTTTTTATGCTAGAGGACACTTAAAGCAACGGTAGTTATTACAAAAATGGCCAGCAGGTGGCAGTAGAGTATAAGCGATTAACCAGGGCCATGTTGCAAAAAAGCTCTTTTCCCCACTGTTTTAAATAGATTTTTGAATAATGATGAAACTTAGCTATATTCTAATGCTAATTGCTGCAAAACGGAAACAGATACAAATATACTTTTTTTTTTTTGGGGTAGGTTCCATGTTTTTATAGCAATAGAACATAATATTCTGTGGACCTTGCAAAATCAGTCAAAATCCAGTAAAAACAGCCGGGAGTGAAGGGGGTTGCTTCAGTGAGTTAAGCACTGTACTTAGCTAGACACTAAAAAAATAGAAGAATAAATAAATAAAATATACATACTAATAAAAAAATAAAGCCTACTGACAGCTAAGAGATATTTTAATTGCTCGGCCTTAATTCATATTTTTCATTTTGCTGTGCACCCCCCCCAACCCACCCTTCCCCAAGGAAGAAGAAAATATTTTGGCTCCCCCCCCCAACTCTCCACTGCAACTACTAAATAGTACCATTTGCCTATGAGAGCGCCTCTGCCACCTACTGTAGTGGATGTTCAATTACACTTAATTGTTGTATCGTAAAAAAAAAAAAAAAAAAAGATGTTCTCTGAGCCCCAGAAACTGTGGTTGACGAGGGGGGGGGGGGTGTCATAATCTGTGGTTAACACCCCCCACTCCACCCCACCTTAAGCCCTTCACATGTAAATGATCATGTCAACTGAGCAGAAGTAATTTGAACTCTAAACTGATTAATATTCTTTCCTGATTCGCATGCAATGTGAACTGATTGCGAAATCTCGTGAATTGATTTTCACGCGTCGGCCCTCGAGTGTTTTATGTAAGCGAGCGCTCTTCCTCTTCCTCCTGCAGGCTTCTCCATCTCGGTGGTGGAGGAGGACCGAGTGCAGCAGCTTTACATCACGGACGTGAGGGCGGGCGGACTCGCGTTTGCCAAAGGTCTGTCGCACGCAAAGCACTTGCTGCAAAACGGCACTGCGCGCGTGTGTGCGTGAGTGTGTTTATTCAAAGGCAGAGCAGCTTTTATGGAAGGGAGCAGTTTGAAAAGGACAGTGAGCTGTAAACCTGAATTTGATGCCCTATCTGAAGCTTGAAACCAAAAACTGCAGCTTCAAACACAAATTTCAAAACGCAAACTAACTTGGAACCTCCATTTGAAACCGTGATCTTGTGTTCAAACACTAAATTGAAAACCTAGTCTTGTTTGAAACCCTAACCCTGCCTTGAAACCTTAATTTGAAACCACAACATTAGCTTCAAACCCTAATTTGAAACGTCAATGTTGGCTTCAAAAACGACATATGAAACCTTAACCAGTTTTTGAATGACTTCTTTGAAACCTTATCCCAGTCTTGAAACCCAAATCCAAACCCTGGTTTGAAATCTTCATTTGAAATCTCAACCCTGACTTGAAACTGTGACGTAAGCTTTGAATCCTAGCCTAATTTGAAACCCTAGCCCTTACCCAGGTTCAAAAACGTAATTTTGTCTTCAAACCCCAATTTGAAACCCTAACCTTGGTTTCAAAACATTTGTATGAAATCCTCCCCCATATTTCAATGCTTAATTTGAAACCCAGTCTTGAAACCCTAACCTTGGCTTCAAACTGCAATTGGAAATCCAAACCCTGACTTAAAATCCTCCTGGTTTGAAACCCTAATCCGAACCCTGGTTTGAAATCTTAATTTGAAATCTCAACCCTGACTTGAAACTGTGACGTAAGCTTTGAATCCTAGCCTAATTTGAAACCCTAGCCCTTACCCAGGTTCAAAAACGTAATTTTGTCTTCAAACCCCAATTTGAAACCCTAACCTTGGCTTCAAACTGCAATTGGAAATCCAAACCCTGACTTAAAATCCTCCTGGTTTGAAACCCTAATCCGAACCCTGGTTTGAAATCTTAATTTGAAATCTCAACCCTGACTTGAAACTGTGACGTAAGCTTTGAATCCTAGCCTAATTTGAAACCCTAGCCCTTACCCAGGTTCAAAAACGTAATTTTGTCTTCAAACCCCAATTTGAAACCCTAACCTTGGCTTCAAACTGCAATTGGAAATCCAAACCCTGACTTAAAATCCTCCTGGTTTGAAACCCTAATCCGAACCCTGGTTTGAAATCTTAATTTGAAATCTCAACCCTGACTTGAAACTGTGACGTAAACTTTGAACCCTAGCCTAATTTGAAACCCGAGCCCTTACCCAGGTTCAAAAACGTAATTTTGTCTTCAAACCCCAATTTGAAACCCTAACCTTGGCTTCAAACTGCAATTGGAAATCCAAACCCTGACTTTAAATCCTCCTGGTTTGAAACCCTAATCCGAACCCTGGTTTGAAATCTTAATTTGAAATCTAAACCCTGACTTGAAACTTGTAAGCTTTGAATCCTAGCCTAATTTGAAACCCGAGCCCTTACCCAGGTTCAAAAACGTAATTTTGTCTTCAAACCCCAGTCTTGAAACCCTAACCTTGGCTTCAAACTGCAATTGGAAATCCAAACCCTGACTTAAAATCCTCCTGGTTTGAAACCCTAATCCGAACCCTGGTTTGAAATCTTAATTTGAAATCTACCCAGGTTCAAAAACGTAATTTTGTCTTCAAACCCCAATTTGAAACCCTAACCTTGGCTTCAAACTGCAATTGGAAATCCAAACCCTGACTTAAAATCCTCCTGGTTTGAAACCCTAATTTCGAACCCCAAACCTCATACAGAATTGTGCTGCCGTAACGTCGTGTGCGTACGTGGTCAGGTCTGAACGCGGGCGACGAGATCCTGCAGCTGAACGGGAAGGAGGCCAGCAGCCTGGACTTCTCCGACATGAAGGTGGCCTTCTCGCTGTCGTCGCTGGCGTTGACCGTCAGCGCGCTGCCGCCGCTGGAGCGCCGCCAGCTCTGCTTCCTGCCGCCGCGACGCTCCGCCGCCGCCGACGACCCCTACACGGACATCTTCTCCCAGAGCCAAGGTGAGCGGTCGCGGACAAATGCCGGCACTTTGTTTGACACCCTCATTTCAAAATCCTAGTCTTGGTATGAAACAATTTAACAATTTGAAAGCCTAAACTTTGTTCAAAACTTTAACTTTGGCTTGCGACCTTAATTTGAAATCATAAGTTTGATTACAAACCATAAATTGAAGCCTCAAACTTGGTTTGTAGCCCTAATTTGAAAATCCTAACTTGTAACCTAAATTTTAGTTTGAACTCTGTCAAAACACGAACCTTTGTTGGAAACCTTCATTTTAAAACCTTAAACTTGTTTGACCACTGTCTTAGAATCCTAATTTATAACCCGAACCCTAGCATGAAACCCAAAGTATGGTTTCAAACCCTAAAATAAAACCCGAATGTTTGTTTGAAACCTTAAACCTGGCTTGTAAACCAAATTTAAAATACTAATCATTGTTTGACATCATTTTAAAACCCGAACCCTTCCTGGAAATTTTAAACCTGGTTTGGAACTCTAATTTTGAATCCTGAACTTTGGTTTTAAACCTTAAATTTAAACCCTAACCTATGTTTGACACCCTTATTTGAAAATGCAACCCTTGTTTGAAATCCTATTTTGAAACCTCAAACCCATCTTAGAACCCGAATTCGAAACTCAGTCTTTGGTTTCAAACCCTAAATTTAAAGCCTATCCCTTTGTTTGAAACCCTAACTTAAACCTTAAGCCTGGTTTGGAACCCTAATTTGAACCCCTAACTTTGGCTCAATCCCCAACCCTTGTTTGAAACCCACATTTAACTTTTAATACTTAAAGTCTCATTTTGATGACTTTGCGGTTTTATTGAGAACAAAACTCATTGTTTGTGTGCATCTCAGAGGAGATCCTGGACGACAGCGCGGGGCTGCTGCTGGAGAGCTCGGGTGACAGTTTGGATGACGACTCCGAGATCTTTGGCCAGTTGGACGAATGCAAGGTTAGAAAACGGCACCGCCCGCTGCATTTGGTTGTCTCTTGTTCTCTGTGGTTCTCGCGTTGGCTACGTTTTCGACTTGTTTCTCGCTGCAAAATGGCCACAATTTTGTGGAAACCGACACTTGTTCTTTTTAATGGGTTTTTACAATGAATTCATATAAACACAGTCGCGTCGGTTAACATAAGGAATGTGTTACTGTTTAGCCCCATAAAGGCACCACAACTGAAATTTAAAAAAAGATCGTCACAAAAATATATGAATATATGAATGAATCCGTCTCCATCCTGCCTTTTCCTTTTTTAAAGAGCGTCCCATTGACCACCAACAAATCCTCACATTAGACTACAGCTACTCTACGTGTATTTGTTGTAAGTTTCTGAGTTTTTTCTCTTGAAATATTACCTAATACGTCGTCGTACTTTTCCACACGCCTTAAAAAAATTCCACCAGTATTAAAGCAAATTTAGCAAATAAAAATTGTTGTCTTTTACTTATCAAATAAAATGGATTTATGGAACAATTATGAATTGAAAAAGTGTGAATCACTGGCTGTGTTCAAAAAGAGGTTTGACACTAAGGTGTTACAAAAATATACAAATCAGGTATAAACATGAACATAAACTTATTTTTTATTTTATTTTTTTCTTCTTTTTTTTTAAATTTTTCTTTTTTTCTTTAAAGAGCTCAGTATTGTTCATTCGGTAATGTCATCATCATTGCTCTTTTTATTTATTTATTTATTTTTTAATATATATATATATATATATATATATATGTTTTTTATTTTTTGATATATTCTCGGAAATGAATAACCTACTCGTGTCTTGACATATGAGTAAAATGGGGTAGGGCTAGTTAAGTTCTCGTATTTCTTCCTAATCCCTTTGAACATGCGAACTTGCGTTGAACTATGACATGATTCTTTTCTTTCTTTCAATTTGTATTTTCACATCTCGTACTGTTTATATGTTCAATAAATCCAATCCTGAACAGCATTGAAAAATGGATCAAATGCAGCAAAAAAGTCAAACTGTATCAAAGGTGGCAAATCCAAGTCCAGAAAGTAAAAACCCCTGCCACAGCTTTAGCCCCTTGTGCTAGCTAGCGAGCTCCCTAGATAGCTCCCCGGGTGTTCGGTTAGCTAGCTAGCTAGCTAGCACAAGTGGCTAAAGCCAAACTGTGGCAGAGTTTGTACTTTTTTAGAAAATAGTTTTCAGCTCTCCAAGCGTCCTTCACCTCGGAAGGGTAAGAATGTATTTGAAAAAGTCTTCGAATTGTGGATTTCCACATATTGCTGTTGACTGTTACTACTTTTTTATAAAACTCCTCAATGTGGGTGTGACGTGGATTCTGAACACGCTCTGAAGTCTTTCATTCCGCGACCGAGCGCTTGGCTTGCGTCAAGGTGAAACCTTTCGCTTGAATGCAAACAGCAATGCTCGGTTGCCTTGACGATTGCATTCACATTTGCTGTGATTATAAAACGTTGGCGCAGCAAACTTAAGATGGCCGAAAGCCGTTTTATTTTTATTTATTTATTTATTTATTTATTTTTTGGCACGTAAGCGAAGTGCTAAGTGGCGCCTCGCTCGTTCCCGGCCAGCCTGGACGCGACATTTGGTGCTTTTTCACTCACACTTGAGATTTTCTCTTGAGAGGACATGCGAGGGAGGGCAGCAGCGTGCGTTGCAGTCTTCACTTGCTTAGCAACCAGGATCGCATCCAAACAAAACCCTATCCCAGGCTTAGAACCCCAATTTGAATTTCTGACCTTGGCTTCAAACCCTAACGTGAAACCCCCGACTCTTGTTAGAAATGCTATCCCTGCACACAGGCAGGAAACTATCATTTGGAAACCTCATTTGAAATTTGAACCCGGGCTTTTAACCCTTTGCCAGGCTTCGAACCCTATTTTGAAACTATAATTATGGCTTGAAACCCTAATTAGAAAATCTGACTGTAGATTCAAACCCCAATTTAAAACCCTAACCATAATCTTAAACCCAAATTCGAAACTGTATCCCGTGCTTGGAGCCCTAATTTGAACCCCTAACTTTGACTTGCAACCCTATTTAAACTAGTTGGAGCCTTAATTTGAATTTCTAACCTAGCACAAATTTGAAACCTAACCTTCATTTGAAGCCTCAGAACCCAAACTTGAATTTCAACCCTTGGCTTCAAACCCTAATTTAGAACCACACCCTTGCTTGAAACTGACATTTGAAACTTTGACTGACTGGGAACCTTAACACAGTTTGAAACCCTGACACTTAATTAAAAAAAAAAGCCAGAGTGATATTGATTTGTGTTGAGGTCATTTATCTGCCACTAGATGGCATAACTGCATTTGTGACAGCTCAGTGCATTTTTCGTTTTAATATTAAGAGCTACTTAATCTTTATCATGAAGTAACTTGTGAAATTCTGCACATTTTTAAAATTGTAAAATACAACTTGACCCCAATCTCCACAAATATATGCATTATTATCAATTTTATGACTGCTAAATTTTGACGTGGACGTGTCTGCTGCGTTGCGACTGGAATTCCCCCAGTGCGGGCTTTCCAAGTAAGGGACGGTCAATAATCGCACGTTAAAAAAAAAAAATGGTGCCGTTAAAGGAAAACTTTAAATCAACTCAAAATGAACGCACTCATTTTGACACCCCTACTTGAAACCCTAACACAGACTTGACATTCCCATTAGAAACCTATGGCAGACTATAAAAAACGTCATTTGGCCAACCCTTAATTTGAAATCTTGCTTGAACCCGCATCCCTTGTCGAAAACTCTTCATTCACATCAATTTTGACTTTTCGATGAATTCGCTGCAGGGAGTCGTCATCCTTGGCACTTTCAGTGCAGCCCAAAAACTCCCGGTACGAGTTTTCCCTGCACTTTCTCTCGTACCTCCGCCCCCCCCTCCCGCTCCTGAAAACTCCGCATTCACATGCCGCCCCCCCCCCCCCAACCCCCGCCGAGGAGGAGACTCCTTCCTTCCTCTCTCTTTCCCTTGCATTATCGCACTTGCCGGTCAGACGCGCAGCAGTCGGAAAAAGAGTCGCGAGGAGGCGGGCGAGCGTCTCGCTTGTTTTCTCATCCCGACCGGAGACGAGATGGACTCGGGCGGCGCGGGGCTCGTGCGCCAAGTCGACCTCCATTAGAAGAAAAAAAAAAAGTGGGGCGTCTGCGCGCAAGCGGCCATGTCTTCTCTCAAGTGGAGTCACCCCAGGAAGCGCTCGTGCGACTCACTCTTTGGCATGCTTCATCTGGTGAGCTCCGACCGACTTCGCTCGTCTTCCTTTTGCTCTTTTTTTCGGCAAAACACGGGAGCCGTTTCGTCCCATGTGATGTGCGTGTGTGTGTGCGTGTGTGTGTGCTGCACACTTAATGAGCTCGTGAGGGGGCAGGAGTTCTAAATAGGACTGAGATGAAGATACCTGAGGATACAGGATTTAAAAAAAAAAAAAAAAAAAAAATGCACTCACTCACTGCCAAAACCTTAAAAACCCTCAAAACTCTCATTTGAAACCCTAACTCGCGCATAAAACCCGCATTTTATACGCTATACCACGCTTGAAACTCTTTAATATGAAACCCATGCTCTAGCCATGAGCCCGTAATTGAGGGGGCGGGGTGACCAGTGGCCATAGGACCGCCCCCTCAAAACAAATTCCGTGAGGTTTAAACAAAGCTGCCGTGAAAAGTCAACAAAGTAACCCAACAAGCCGTCGCCTGATGGATGGGCTTGTCTATTTTTGCCCCCTAAATTGCAGTGTAATGCACATCAGGGCTGGTTTCCACGGCAACCCCCGTCCCCCCCCCTCCTGTATGTTGTGTGGTGTATTTTGATGATGAGATGAGTCACTTACGACGTGTTATGACACACTTAAAATAGACCTAATAGCTATTATTTTCATATATATATATATATATATATATATATATATATATATATTATTTTTTTTCTTCATATATATATATATTTTCATATATATATATATATATATATATATATATATATTATATATATTATATATATATATATATATTATATATATTATATATATATATATATATATATATATATATATATATATATATATATATATATATATATATATATATATATATATATATATATATTATATATATATCAATAAAAATCTCTGCTGGCTTCAGTTCAAGTTGGTGCACTGTTGAAGTTGACGTGTAGGCTGTTGCACATTTTTTTTTTCCTTTTTTCTATCGACTCAGAATACGGAGCAAGTGGCCGCCTTCTGCCGCAGCCTCCATGACATGAATCCCCCCGAATGCACGTCCTCGTCCTCGCCCAGCCCGGACTCGCCTTTCCCGCCGGCGCTCCGGCAGCTCTCGGACGCCGACAAGCTGCGCAAGGTCATCAGCGAGCTGGTGGAGACGGAGCGCACCTACGTCAAAGTCAGTATCCTAAAATATATGTCTTCGTTTACAGATTTCTGTGGCCTGAGTGGGTTGGGGGGGCGGGGGAAGCAGCTGACCCCCCCCCCCCCCCAATTGTTTGCTGGCTGAACTGTTTTGTCTGTCCTGTCTAAGTGGGCTTGATTGAGTGCACACGTTGGTTTAATCTAATATTGCACGATCGATGTTGCCTCGGCAAAGTGCGGTTACTCGTGTCACTGACTTCAACTGAGGTTTTAATTCTCATGAATATTTAAAATGGAAAAAAAAAATTTAGCTTTGAAGTGATCATTGTTACAAAGGTTGATCAAAGGGCATTTTTGTGAATTTTAAAGTTTGCCTGTTGGCATGTTTTAGTCATCCACTTTTGGACCTTTGAAACACTTTTTTTTATCCTAATATTAATGTCGACGCAAGGCAGAGGATTGTTTAGTCCCAGCTTGAGCCCTGTTACGCAATTGCCCTATATTTTATATTTATATATATTTTAGGGGTGTCAGGCGATTACATTTTTTAATTTTAATTAATCGCATAACTACAATAGTTAACTCACAAATTTTATATCTGTTCTAAATGTGCGATAAAATATTTATTTCTAAGTTTTCATATTCTTGTTAACATAAAGTGGGAAAAAATGGCTGCATCTTTTAGTCATTGATACAATAATTTCATAATATTTTTTTTAATTGAGTTAAAATTACTATACTGTAAAAAACCAAGTATGATATTGATTTATGTTGAGGTCATTTTTCTGCCACTAGATGGCATAATTGCATTTGTAAGACATTGGTGACAGCTGAGTGCATTTTTTCTTCTCATATTAAAAGCTATCTAATAATGTGAAATTCTCCACATTTTATAAATCTTAAAATGTAACTTGACCCCAGTCTCCACAAATATATGCATTATTATTCAATTTTGACACCCCTAGTATATCTATAATGTAATACACACAAGGTTTTTTTTACAATATAGTATTGTAGTGTATTTTTTACATTAATATTATTGTATATTTACTGAAATAATTTACGAAATTAATTATTGTAAATATTGTAAGTATTACTGTATTTTTTGTTGCATATTTACAATATTTTTAATGACTGGGCCTCAGTTGTGTATTTATTTTATATTTAATGATTTAATATTACAATTATTATTATTTTTACAATATTTACAAATATATTTTAGGCACTGGTGTGTAGTATTTATTAAATTAAAATATTAATGTTACATGTACACTACAATATTTCCAATGATTGGGTTCTTGCAGTTTTTAATATTTTAGATTTATTTTATAAATTGACATTTTTTTCTTTATATATTTTTAATAATGGCATTAATAATTGGGCCAATTCTGTGTATTTAATATTATCAATACAATCAAATGTAACAAGTTGAATCACTGTAGTCGAAATTCATTATGTAAGACTCACCGGACACTTCATTAGGTACACTTATTTGTCCATATGAGTGCTAATTGCCTGTCAAAATGGAACCTTAATTTTGTGGCTTTTATATGGGCTAAAAATGCCCCAATCAATCTATTAATGAGTTTAACGAGAACAAATGTTGTCTTGCAGGACCTCAACTGCCTGATTGGGAGATATTTGAACCCACTGCAGAAAGAGACCTTCCTCACTCAAGATGAGGTATGCCGTTATGTGTGTGCGCGCGCGTATGCGAGCGCGTCCGTGGGCGCTGCTGCTGCCTCGGAGCGAGTAGAAGTGGGTTACATAATGTGCAGAATGGACGGCTTTGTGCGAGGACAACGGGGCCCAACCATGAGAGAAGAGAGGAGGATGGGATGTTTTTACACCTGCATGTGCTACTTGGACACGGCGAGCTGTTTCTCGGCACCATCTGCTGCACGGCTCTACTATCGGGCTGTCGTCAGGAGGATGTTCTACAAAACGCGGCAACTGTTTTGTGTTTTCATCATGAGAATTTAGTGGGGTTTTGTACAAAATGTCATCAGAATTGAGTGGAAAAGTGATTTTTTTGCGGAGCTTATTGTTTCTATTCATATGAATTTAGATGGATGGATGGATGTACTAAATGTCAATAGCGTTTGGTAGAAAGCTAACAATTTTTTGTGGAGTTTTTTTACATTTAAAATCTAGCATGAATATTTGACGTCTCTAGCCGTCAATGGCAGTGAATGATTCAATTTAATGTATTCACATGTTGAAATATTACAGTCGTATATTTATCATGAGGGCAACCTGAACAAACACTTAGATGTGAAAGACCCTTGGAATCAACTTAAAGCTTGATGGGTTAATGTTTAGGAATTATTTTTTTTGTCCTTGTGTGTATTGTGTGGTTCTCGGGGTCTTTTCGTGTTTTTTTTTTTTGTAAAACAATTTTATTTATTTATTTTTAATTAATTTTTTATGTATTTATTTTTGTTTTACTTTATTTTAGTATTTTATTGACATTTATTTTTGGGGGGTTTTACTAGATTTTATGTGTATGATAGTGTGCGGATTTCAATGTGCAGCACTTTGGAAACACGTGTTTGTAAAATGTGCTATAGAAATAAAGTAGATTGAATTGGATTAACAAAGGGAAAAAAAAACACACAGACACACACAAAGCATTTTGTAGTGTCTATAGATGCCACAAGATGGCGACAAAGCAGTTTTTATTCTATTAGACAAGGCTATGGCCTGACTAAATGAATATTGTTTGTAATTCCAACCTACCTTTCCTTTTGTTGTTCCAGCTGGATGTTCTCTTTGGAAATCTTCCCGAAATGGTGGAGTTCCAGGTGGAATTCCTCAAGACTCTGGAGGACGGAACTCGTCTGGTTCCTGATCTGGACAAGCTGGAGAGAGTGGACCAGTTTAAAGTAATAAAACACAAATTTAATTTTTTTTTTTTTTAAAGCTATGTTTGAGCTGCCTAATGTCTCCTTCATCCGCCGTTTACAGAAAATCCTTTTCTCCCTGGGAGGCTCGTTCCTCTACTACGCCGACCGCTTTAAGATCTACAGTGCGTTCTGCGCCAGCCACACCAAAGTCCCGAAGGTCCTCGTTAAGGGTGAGCGACTCATTCCGCCTTGTTGCCGGAAAGGAGAAAAGGTGCTCATAGCCGCAGGCGCCATTAATCTCCCGCGCGCGGTTTTCTCACCCTCGCGCTTGTTCATTTGACCTCTGCTGGTTACGTTCTGCTGAAAGACAGTTTAGAGTGGGTTCGGTCAAATGTGGCACCGTAACTGTTAACGCCACATTTGAGCCAATCAGAAACCAAAAGACTTAATTTCCCAAAAAGGCACAGCGGAGTGAATTGACGTTACATAGCATTCACATGACATCATGTGCGCCACATTGTGTGCCGTTCACGGGTGCATCGAATGTCGAATGGGAACGGTCAAAGGAGTGTCCAGAAATGCAAAGATAAATCGAATAGATTTCCAACCTACAAAGTCCACCAAAGTGTGTTCTGACCAGAGGTGGCAAATCCAAGTCCGGAAAGTAAAAACCCTGTCACACTTTGGCTTTAGCCACAGGTGCTAGCTAGCTAGCAAGCTCTTTAGCTAGCTCCCCGGATGCTCATTTACCTGAAACTGTGGCAAGGTTTTTAGTCTTTCTGGACCTGGATTTTCCACCTCCGTTTCTGACCATTTGGATTAAGGTTAAGTGTCATTGTAAGATGGTAGAAATGCTTTTACCATAATGCGATCGTGATATATGTGAACCGCTAGCTGTAGCTAGCTGTGGCTAGCTGTGGCTAGCTCTGGCTAAAAATAGATCTGGTGGTGAAGATGTATTTTGAAAGCTCTCCAAATACCCTCCTTAAGGTCTCTATGCTCCTTTCCCAGCGGACCAAAATTTTAAATTGTTGTTTGTGATGAATAAACAATGTTGTTGTTTTTGTTGTAACATGCTAGCGCTTGTAGCTAGCGGTCGGAGAACTAGCTAACTTGGTTTAAAAATAACCCGAGATTCTTCACCTCGAATTCACAAATGACAAATTCACATAGCAACCAATAAAAGCCGAAAGTACAGAAGACGCTAAGAATGTCCGTGTTTTGGGATCGAGCCATCCCACCTCAAGAGCATACGTGACGTTGCCATGTCGTCTCGTCCCGTCTGGCCAGTAACATCGGCAAATGTTCCAAGCGTTTCAACGTGTACCGATGCAAGGAGTGTTGAGCTAAACCTTCCGCAAACGTCTTGGTGACATTCATCAATAACAAAAGGAATATTCGGCGTACACGCAGTCGGAACACAGTTGCGTCCGCTGGAACGTTGACCCATCCACGAATACTATCTATAATCCCATTTGATGCGATCTTTTGCAGCCAAAAGCGACCCCGACTTTAAGGCCTTCTTGGACGAGCGCAACCCCAAGCAGCAGCATTCGTCCACGCTGGAGTCGTATCTGATCAAGCCCATCCAGAGGGTCCTCAAGTACCCTCTGCTGCTCAAGGAGCTCTACTCACTCACTGACCCGGACAGCGAGGAGCATTACCATTTGGATGGTGAGAACCGCCGCCGGGAGCGTCCTTCCTGGTACCCGGTTGCAAACTAACCCCCCCCCCGTTTGTCGTTGGCAGTCGCCATGAAGGCCATGAACAAAGTGGCCAGCCACATTAATGAGATGCAGAAGATCCACGAGGAGTTTGGCGCCGTGTTTGACCAGCTCATCACCGAGCAGAGCGGCGACAAGAAGGAGGTACGGTTAATACACAAGATGAGTTTGTTGGGTGTTTTTGGATCATTAATCATTCACGGCAGGACTGTATCTTTCTTTTTTTTTTTCTTTTTTTTTTAAAGAGCTCAGTATTGTTCATTCGGTAATGTCATCATCATTGCTCTTTAAAAAAAATTTTTTTTTTAAATATATATATATATATTTTTAATTTTTTTTTTTTAAATATATATATATATATATATATTTTTTTTTTTTTGTATGTGGGTGAGTATGTGTATTTGTTAGCTCACCAAAAACCTATTAGAAAAAAATCCCATACCGTTCACCTAAACCGAACACCGCCGTCAGGAGACCCGAGGAAGGACCAAAGAAAACAAAGGAAAGTGAAATCCAGGCACCACCCCACCGGGCCACCGACAGGACTGTATCTTAATGTTGATAAATGGGCAACACGGGTGAATATTGGGTGTTCATTTCCAGGTTGCTGACTTGTCCATGGGCGATCTGCTGCTCCACACCAGCGTGTCCTGGATCAACCCACCCGCTTCCTTGGGGAAGTGGAAGAAAGAACCCCAGATGGCCACTTTTGGTATGACGCCCTGTTGACATTGTACAGTTTTTTTTCTGAAGATGCGTTCTATGGTAACGACATTTTTGGGCATAATATCTTTTAGTGTTCAAAACGGCAGTTGTGTTTGTGTGCAAGGATGGATCCAAACAGAAAAAGAAAATGGTGAGCGGCCGCACCACTTAAGGAAACGATTGCTCATATCCAAATCGTAACTGAATTGTACTGCTATTGTTTTCTAGGGCAGCTCCCACAGAGGGTCTACGTCTTCTGAAGAAAAAGACCCCTTCCGGTATCGTCACATGATTGCGACAGACGCCCTCCAAGTTAGACCGTTGGCTAATGCAGGTAAGCTCAGGTTCGGTTTATATCAAAACTTCTGAGCCGAGCAGAGGCTAAAAATGGGATGCCTCTAAATTTTGGCTAATTATCTCCACTGGAATAGAGTAAGGGGTTAATGATAGGTGGGGGGGTTAGGGTTTCGGGTTGGGGGTTTAGTACCTAGGAATTTGGACTACTGTTTAGGGTCAAGGTTAGACGCTAAGGGTTACAGTTACATGTGAGGGTTGGATAGTTAGCTCGTTTCTTGCTCATGAGCCAAATGACCCTGAACAGACGTTTCCTCTTCAGACGGCGAGGGCACGTCCGTGTGCGAGATCGTCCACACAAAGTCAGAGTCGGAAGGCCGGCCGGAGCGGTCCTTCCAACTGTGTTGTAGGTGAGAATCACACCTTTTTTTTTTTTTTTATTATTATTATTTTTTTATTATTATTATTTTTTTTAAACGACTACCTTTTGCGCAACTTTTCGCAATGACGTCACACGTGCTCCCGGGTAGCAGAAACTCAAGATCGCGCCACTTGTAAACAAATTCTTACATGTCATTTGACGAGGCAGAGTGATTGAGAAAATAGCATAAAAAGCTCGAATGATGATTTCTAGAAGTTGTTTTTAAATGTGTGATACGTCAGTCGAAAATTTTAGATTTTAGATTTTTGTCTATAAAAAAAAAAAAACTAAAGGTTTTAGTTCAAATCAGTGGTAGGCAATTGCCCGGAAGTACCCTGGCGCCGATCATTGACAAAAAAACGATTGAAAGGTCTCTGGAGCGGATGATCTGATGATGTGGCGTCGCTCCCTCAGCTCGCCAGAGAGCCGCAAAGACTTCCTCAAGACGGTGCACTCCATCCTGCGGGAGAAGCACCGGCGGCAGCTACTGAAGACGGAGAGTCTGCCCCTCAGCCAGCAGTACGTGCCCTTCGGAGGGAAGCGCCTGTGCGCGCTCAAGGGCGCTCGGCCCGTCATAAACCGAGCAGGTAAGTCACCCGCCCGCAGAAATTGCCGTCTGCGTGGAGATGACGCAATTCCAAGAAATTCCATCTACGGTGATAAAATGTTCTTTTGACTTGGAATTGGGTTGGATGTTTTTTTTCCACTACTTTTCATCCCGACACAAATGGTGCGAGTGATGCAAGGTTCTCAAAAATAGCAACAAAGCTCAAGTTCGTTTTGTTCCGAGAGTTTTTTCCTGTTCAATTGAGTTTTTTTGAGCATCTCCTTAAAACTAGTAAAATGTCCAAAATAGTGGATGATAGATGAAAATGAACAAAATGTGCAGCTCAATCCAGATCCAGATTTTTTTTTGTAGCGTGCCGAACATAAGAAAAAGCTTTTACCTTCTGAACTAAATCTCATTGGGTGAGGTTGTATTTTTTGTTTGGTTTACGTGTGACCTGAACATGAGGTCAAATTCAACCCAGTTCCAGAATTTTGGGGGAATCCGCCAAAGTTCTCAATGGCTTCTCGTGTTGTTTCCACAGCATCTGCACCAACCAGAACCCTCGGCCGGAGGAAGCTGGTGCGCAACCGTTTCACCATCGACACAGACATTGTCACCGACGGCGATCCCGAGCCTTCGGGGCCCGGGGACGAGCGGACGAAACCGGAACGAACGCGGACGGAGCGCGACCGCCTCCCGTTGTCGTCGTCGTCGGAAGCCGCCGACACCGACCGCTGGGTGGAAGAACAGTTTGACCTCAAAGAGTACGAAGACCCCGAGGAGGCGAAAGAGACGGACATCCTGAGCGACGAGGACGACGGGCTCCGCCTGGACGCCTCCGTGGCCGAGCTGTCCCTGCAAGGCGTGGGACCGGCCAACCCAGCGCACCGGGATAACGTTTGGGTGCTGCGGGAGCATCCGGGAAGCTCGCCCGACTGAAAAAGCGCGCCTTTGGGGTAGCTTTGAACGCCCCCCCGCGGCGACGCGCGGGATTGTCAGACGCGAAGTAATCATAGTACAATCATGGAATCTTAATCCCGCGCTTTTGATGACTGGCAGTGTTTGCACACTAGGGCGGCGCTCTGCAGCCCGGCCTGCTCTTGCCAAATTACGCTCGTCACAGGAAGTTAGTGAAATCTGGCTTTTTGGCTGAACTTTCAGGATGAACCAGCACCGTAAACGTGATCTTAATTTGACCTCTGAACTTACTTACTTTTTTGCACGACTTGCTGTTCGCGAGTCGCCAAATGGATTTATTCCATTCATTTCTGTGCTTGGAGAAATGTACGGTCCGGTCCAATCATGCCTCGAGCCTCTGTTGTGAATTTTGTCAAGTTTGTGAAAAAATTGGTGGAACTTGAGCTTTCAAAAGTTTAGAGACGGTCAAATGAAGTCGATTTGCATCTTCGGTTCATCCTGAAATTTCACCTCATGTGGATCCCTAACTTTTTGTGAATAGCGGATATATTCGTGTGACTCAGATAGAATTTTATATTTGTTCTCACAGGAATGGAATAATAGCAAGTGGCGTCACATGATACGTAGTTTAATGGACTGCGCCTGTTTTTAGAAAGTATTTTGTTTATATAAAGCTATTTTGTTTTACCGCTTTTAGCCTGCTTTTGATCCTTAAGTACATTTTGGTAACAATTTGTGTCCGTTTTAGTTGGTTTTAACTTAACATAATCCTGTTTTACTTGAATATTTCCTTTTATATTTTGGTTTACTGTGAAACGTTTCTCTTCTTTTTTTTTTTTGCTCTTCAGTATTGCCTTTCAAAGAAAACGTCATTTCTCGTGCGCACTCGTCTCGAGAATTTGCACATGAGCTGTTTTGTTTTGTTTAAAAAAAAAAAGGTCTTCACTGGATTACAAAGTAAGTTTTTTTTCTAATTATTTATTGATTTGTAAATGTTATCAAAATTTGCTAGCAAATGTAAAAGATGTTCCAAATGTGCTCGCGCAATCACAGGAGAGGGAAGATGTTCCGTTTTTGGTCAAAATGTGTTGAAATAATTGTGCTACCGGGACTGCATTTTTATTATTATTACTGTGCCTGTACATAGAAAATGTATTGATATCATAATTAAAAAAAACTGTTGTTTCCTATTTATGAGTCAGTTCATTTTATTTTCTCCGTTTTACAACTTGATATATTGAATGAGCCATTGAAATTGAAAAACTTGCGAACTTGCTTTTAAAAAAAACAAAATTTGAATAAAATGTGATGGAAAAGTAAATAAAATGTAAAATTTAATCTAAATATTTAAACACAGATTACATCCGATAATGAAAACGTAATTTAATGTATTTTAAAAGTAGAACGGTTTGAAAAGTGCATTTGTTGTCACATTTCCCAAGGCCGGTTTGTTAATGTGCTGGCACTGCGAGCATCAAGCAACTTGTTGAAAGCTGCATTAGTTGAGAGTAAAAGTGCTCACAAGTGATGCTTGGAACGCAACAAGAGGTTCAGCAACTGGCATTTATTTGGGCCTCATTCATTCAGTCTGCACTTAAATGTACTCAGCGGGATTCAGATGGAAATTATACAAAAAGTTGGTTGACGGTTTATCTAATATATTGGGAAGGTCGAGGATGTTTTCTGTTGCATACTTTGGTGAAAAGCCACAGATTAATAATCAGTTTTGTTTTGATCTACTTTGTGCATACACCAAATGTAAATTGACGCTGATTTTATGTCAATGACGAGCTTTTTATTTATTTATTAAATATGCGTAACAATCAAATATTAGCTGATGTGAACAAAATATGGTACGGGAAAGTACAGAGGCCTTCATGGCAAACCAGGTGTGAATCTTGATTTAATCCAGATTACAACATATGATGGTTTGGTGGGGTTCTTTTAATTTATTCAGATTAAATTTGATTAAATGAAAGTTCCAGAATCAAAGTGATTAGAACATTTTATCTTTTATTTTCTCATAATGGCCAACTGTAGAGTGAAACAAAATGTGTACAAAATCCTACTAAATGTTGGTGATGGCTAAAAGTGCACAGACAACAACAACCATCCGAGCTGGAGCCACATTTGACTCTTCACACCCCTCTAGTGGCACTTCCTCATCCCTGCACTCATTTCCTGTTTATCTCCATGCTTGCTTTCAACCATTTCGATTCAACCTCTTGTCGATGGAGGAGGGGAAAATATGAGATGTCATTATGATGCAACGCAATCTACGAGAAGTGACAAAAGTACTCACACTGTACGGATGCTTCTGGTTAAAGTCAAAGTTCTAATTCATCTCGTGAACTGAAGTAAACGTAGAAAGTACAAACTCTAAAATGTACAAAAAGTTCAAAAGAAGCTTTTTTTTTCTTTTTTTACAGCCTCATGTACAGTACATATCCCATGTTGTTGTTTTGTTTTTTTAACCAAGAGCTAGCTAGCGTTAGCTCAGTTTGCTACGCTATAAAAATGTGTTCTCAGCTTTGCTAACTGACGAACAAAAAAATGCTGAATTAGTTAATAACTTCAAAAAAATTGACCTTCTGGTTCTTTCAGATTCAACAGAACATTTTTGAACACCAGAAGATAGGCTAGTGGTTTTTAGGCTGACATAACACATTTACCATGAATCAGTCACTTTTTACTTTTTTTTTTTTTTTATTTACACCATGTGATCATATCCAGGTTGGGAGAAAAAAAACTATACTGATACCGGAAAAATATACTTAAACTGTAGCAATATATTTGAACTGATTGTTACCTCCCACCAATTCTAATTACTACAACAACAAGTGATGTCACCATGATTATGCGCTACGCGTGCGCGTGCGCGTGCGCGTGCGCGTGCGCGTGCGCGTGCGCGCGCGTTTACCTAGTATCGCTCAGCAAACCCGTCCGACCAGCTTTCGGGTTTCTGTTCCCGTTGAGCTGCCTTCTTTCGCTTTGCTCTTAGTTGACTCCTGTTGGGAACACAATTCCACAATTCCATGTTCTTATCTGCACTCATAACAATCCGTGACACTTTTAAAAACAAGGTCACGTGAAGGTTTCAGACAAAATGCCCGATGAGCGATATGTGATTACAGCTTGTCTCTTTTTAAGGTTTTTTTTTACCGACGAATGGGCCTCATTTAAATATGCTGCTTAACAATGTCCACTCCTGCCCTGTCTTTATACTGAGACATAAAGTTGGGCTTGCAATACAACTTGAACAAAATTCAAGATGGCCTGCAGCAGATGACGAGCAAAACGACGACAATAGTGAACTCGGCGGTGGAAGTACTGAGTATCAGGTTACACACACACGTGGGCGTATATTTGCAAGAATTGTTGCGGACCCTTCAAATAATTATAATAATTGTCGCTCATGCCGACCTCAAGTGACAAAAAACAACAACAACCTGGTAGATTTAATTAATTTATATCAAATCCAATGAAGTCAAAAATGTCAATATTTTTGTTGAGGCAATTGGCTATGCAAATGCTAACTTGCGCAAGCTAACCATGCTAATTAGCCAGCACACAAATCTTTATCACTGAAGTAAACTAAATCAATAAAATTGGAATTTTGAAAAATGCTTTTACTTCTAATATTTGCGTACATTCATAGAAAATTACTTTTAATGCGTAAGTACAGCAAATGTCCAAAGTTTTAGGACTTTTGTTGAACATTTTACAAGGTGACCTTAGCTTTGACCGGTTTCTGTTGTACTTTTACTCAAGTATTGCTTTCAAGTACATTTTTTTAAAGAAGAAAAAGAAGTACAGAAGAAAGAACTGTGGAAAAGGGAAAGACAAAGAAGGACAATGAGGTAGGTTGGAAACAAGAAAGTAATTCAGGAAAAAGGAAACGAGAAGGTAATCAAAGATAGAAAGCGTAAGAAACTCGGGAGGCGAGAAAGAAGTTATTAAGGAAGAATAAAGCTGGACAAAAAGTTACGTAAGAGGAAAAAGGAAGAAAGAAAATAAGATGTGAAAAACAAGGAATGAGGAAACAGTTCAGTGCCAGCCAATTCCAGATCCTCCTTTACTCTCTCATAATAAAAAAAGAGAGTTTTTTAAAGTGGCAAGTTTGCGAGTTTCTCTCTCTGAATACGTGGCCCTAATACGCCGCCATATAAACGGACTGAGAAATACTCCATATGCAAATAATCTGAATTTCCTCATATATTTCATGGTTCAGGCTTTATGGGTTAAGAACAATAATAATAAAACATTTTTTTTTTAATTTTTTGAAAAAACACTGTCGACTATTTTAATGTTGGTGATGACATGAAAAGCTTAAGCAATTTTTTGTAACCTGGTGTAAAAAAGTTTGACAAGCACTGTTCTAATTCAAAATGAGGTTTCATTTCGTAATCTCTCTGCCGGTCGGGTTGGCACAACAACAGAAGAGGCAGGTGCATATTTTTTTCTTTTCATCCCGAGCAGTTCAAGTCGCGTCGCCGAAACCAGACGGATGACATTGTAAGCGCGTCGATATTATCCAACAAAAACCAAAGGTCGGGCTCCATTTGACGACGCGCGGCGAAGTGAGGCTGCACGATGAAGGCCAAGCTGGAGATCCTGGCCGCGGTCTTGGGCTTCCTGGGCCTGTTCGGCGTGGTGGCGGCCACGGCCATGCCCATGTGGCGCGTGTCGGCGTTCGTCGGCGCCAACCTCATCGTGATGGAGGTGCTGTGGGAGGGCCTGTGGATGAACTGCTACAACCAGGCGGACATCAAGATGCAGTGCAAAGTCTACGACTCGCTGCTCATCCTCCCGCCCGAGCTGCAGGCCGCGCGGGGGCTGATGGTGGTCTCCGCCGCGGTGGCGGTCATCGCCCTGATCGTGGCCGGCTTCTCCACGCAGAGGAGCACCTGCTGCCAGGACAACGCCAGGGCCAAGAACATCACGGCCGCCTTCGCCGGCGGCTTGTTCCTGCTGGCCTTCCTGCTGACGTTGGTGCCCGTGTGCTGGGTGGCGCACGGCGTCGTCCGCAACTTCTACAACCCGGTGGTGGCGGACTCGCGCAAGCGGGAGCTGGGGGCGTCGCTCTTCATCGGATGGGCCGCCTGCGCCGTCCTGCTGGCCGCCGGATGCATCCTGCTGCTCGGCTACAGCAGGCGGCGCTCCAAGGAGTACGCGCCCTACACGGGCTCGTACCTGCTGGCCGGCGGGGACGGCGCCAGCGTGCGCAGCAGCAGGGCGCCGTCCAGTTTTCACAAGCATCAGGAATACGTGTGATGGCGGACGGAAACACGGCATTGTGCTGGGATGATGTCATGAGTTTCCAACCAATTGTTTTGACTTTTTTAAGCAAATTGACTGAAAATGCGCATGCCCGTTTCCATCTGTTTTTCTTTTTGCAAATATTGAGAGGGGACTCCGCCGCTGTAGGTGGCGCTATACACCATAGAGATGTGATCCACCAGTACTTTAATAGAAGAAGAAGAACACCAGGATGAGTTTTCTTTTGTAATTCTTGATCAACCGTAGCGTTTCTTTGCTGTTTTCCATCTAAAATTGCGTTATTATTATTTTCTTTAATTCATTCCAAAAATATTTCTGTTTCGTCATCCCCCCCCCCCCCCCCAAACATACCTTACTTTATCGACCGACATTGCTTTGGGACTACAAACTTAATATCCGGTCAAAACGTGCGACATGTATCCGGTCTTGCCAGCGTTTATTCGCAAAACCCGTTTCCATGGGCAAAATTCATATTTTCCTTTATCTAAGCGGATTTTTTTTTTGTGCAAATTTTGGGCCCTTTTTCGAATTTCTTGCGTTTCCATTTCGTATTTCTTGAAAATCCGAATAAAAATAGGTGGATGGAAACCCTGATGTATGTGAATCCTGCACAAGGCCTAAAACAGTGCTGCCTTGAGATACGAGTGACCCAACTTAAGACTTTTCGAGATGCTTTTTTTTGTTGTTGCTTTGACTTGTGAGGAACATTTTAAAAAAGAGAGCGCTGTCAACTCACAACATCAAACAGCAGTTGGGCAGAAAAAAACAACCTTAAGTCCAATGAGCTCAATGCTAAACAATGTTACATGTCAAAGGAAAGCTAACTCATAGCATAAGTGTCACGCTGTTATAACCCTAATTTATCCCGTGCGAAGAACGACTATTATTACGGATGCCTTACTAAGTCGTTTTGACCAGCTTCATGTATAAACCGTATTTCTGGCCAAGACGAGCACAAAACAGGGGAAAAAAAAGTGGTAACAAACAACAAATTGTAATTCTTTACATTCTGTTGAATTATGGTGTGACTGTATAAAAAGCAAAGTACAAGATCATTTATTTTATTAATTGCATTTGCATTCATTTCATTGAAAAAGATGATTTGAGATATGTTTTGAGTTATGAGCCTGGTCACAGGAAAAAAAATACTCTTATCTCAAGGCATGACTAAACTTCGGATGTGTTCATTATTCTGATGGAAGAAAACAACTAAAATGTCCTTTGTATATGGAATTATATTTGCACTAATGTAAATATGTGTTGTAAAGTGAAATAAAATTTCTATTTGATGAATCCATTTTCTTGCTGTTTGTTTTTTTAATGCCACCAAGCCCGCCCTAAAAAGAAAGAATGTTTTTTTGTTTTTGTTTTTAGCTGCAATTATCAGTTGTCAATTAAAAGGATAATCAAAAACGTGTCAAGAGTTTCAGTGAAACTTGGTCGCGTTCCATTACGTTCCGGGAAGGATCCAAGCAAAAGGTGCCTGACTGAATTGTTGTATTTACATTTGCATTCATTTCTCAGTGAGTGACGTTTTAATAAAATGGCAAAAACTCAAATCAGCTTGTCTGCTTCTATATTTCTTTTTAGACTGCTTTTAAGAGCATTTCACATGCTGCGGACAAGTTTTTCCTTAAAAGGCGTCTGAAGCTAGAATGACTTCTTGATTTGACTTATTTTATTACTCGTTTTGAAAAGGTTGAGCTTAGAATAGTTTGTTTCTTAAATTATTAAAATTGTTCATTTTGCTGCAAAATATTTGAACATTGTGATGAAGATAACAGAGTGTTAGTGTTAAATGTAGCATATACTTTAAGATTCATTTTTTTCTACCTTTTGTATATTTTTTTTGGGGTAATTTTTCCATATTTAGTTTTTTTTAATTTTTTTTAATTTTCTGCCTTTCTGTAAAATTTCTGACATTTTGGGCAATTTTATGGACATATGGTAATTTTCTTTCTCTCTTCTTCATTTTTTGGACATTTTATGGCAATTTTTTTAATTTAAGTTTTTTGTACATTTTTACCGCGAGTTTCTGATATTTTGTGGACAAATGGTAGTTTTTGGGATTTTGTCTTTTGTTTTTGGACATTTTATAATTACTTTTTGATCGTTTTCTTTTGTGCCTTAAAAAAAAAATCTGACTTTTTGGGCAAATCCAAAGACATTTTATGGTAATTTTCTGCCTTTCTTCTTTTGTTTTTGGACATTTTATGGTTTCTTTTGGGACAATTTTAGGTAACTTTTAAAGCTTTTTATTTTTAAATCAATCTTTCAGCTCCCTTTTGCTGACAACTTGAAAATTTAGACTGACATTTTTTTAAATATAAATTTTTTTTTTTTTTTATAGGGGTGTAAAAAGAAGTGCATTAATTTTGAGTTAATTTAAAGTTCCTTTAATGCCACTCATTTTTTTAACGCGCAATTAATGATTACTTGAAAAACCTGTACTGGGTGAATTCCAGCCGCAATGCAGCAGACACGTCCATGTCAAAATTTTGCAGTAATACATTTAATAATCATGCATATATTTGTGGAAACTGGGGTCAAGTTGTATTTTACAATTTTAAAAATGTACAGAATTTCACAAGTTACTTCATGTTAAAAAAGAAAAATGCACTGAGCTGTCACCAATGTCTTACAAATGCAATTATGCCATCTAGTGGCAGAAAAATGACCTCAACACAAATAAATATATAAAAAAAAATATTTAATCATTTTATATATGATTGCTAATCATTTCTACAATTTTTTTCTAGAGATCCACAGAGAGCCACTGGAGAGGGACTAAAGATCCACATGTGGCTCCAGAGCCGCAGGTTGCGGACCTCTATTTTTTCCTGCTCACCGATGGAGTTTCCTGTTTACGTCCTGCCGGTTTTTGATTGGGCTCTCGGATAAGCATTGAAAGCACCGGTCTGACGAGCATCAGGGCGGCTCAACCAGCTCGACGACTGCGCCGCGTCGTTAGCATTTTTTTTGCGGGTGTATAACCTCCTCGCCTGGTTTCCGCTCCCTCACATTCATCTCAGCGGATGTGAGAGAGCGCTCGCCTCAAACATGGCCTCCTACACCGCCTACAGCGGTTACTCCAAGCCGCCGCTGTCTTACGCCGGCTCGTACTACGACGAGAAGCAGCCCTACGCGGCGGGGGCCTACACGGCGCCCTACGCGGCGGGGGCCTACACGGCGCCCTACACGGCGGGGGCCTACACGGACTACACGGACTCGGTGTACGAGGAGAAGAAGAAAATCGAGAAGCGCAAGCGCAAGTACGCCGTCTGCTGCGAGGTGGTGGCCCTGATCATCGGCTTCGTCGGCCTCATCGGCGTGGCGGCGGTGACGGGCCTGCCCATGTGGAGGGTGACGGCCTTCATCGAGGAGAACATCATCGTGTTCGAGACCCGCTGGGAGGGTTTGTGGATGAACTGCTACCGGCAGGCCAACATCCGCATGCAGTGCAAAGTGTACGACTCGCTGCTCTTCCTGCCGCCCGACCTGCAGGCGGCCCGCGGCCTGATGTGCGCCTCGGTGGCCGTCACCTCCTTCGCCCTCATCGTCTCGGCCGTGGGCATGAAGTGCACCAAGGCGGTGGACCACCGCGTCCGCACCAAGCACATCGTCCTGGTGACCGGCGGCTCGCTCTTCCTGCTGGCGTGCGTCACCACGCTCATCCCCGTGTCCTGGACGGCCCACAGGATCATCCAGGAGTTCTACAACCCGCTGCTGATCGACGCCCAGCGGCGGGAGCTGGGCGAGGCGCTCTACATCGGCTGGGTGACGTCGGCCTTGCTCTTCTCCGCCGGGGTCATCCTGCTGTGCCGGCACGCGCCGCGCGTGCAGGAGGCCGAGCAAAGGATGATATACAATCCCGCCTCGTACGTCTACCAGCCCGCGTCCGCGTCCGCGTACCAGCCGCCGACCAGCTACCAGCCCGGGTACACCTACCAGCCCGCTTACTCCGCCGCCCCGCCGGGCTCTGTGGCCTACACGCCAGTCCGGTAGACCGACTCGTGACGAAAACTGAAAACTGAGACCATCTGGTTTTTCCTTGCCAAAATGAGGCATGTGCTTCGAAACGGACCTGGAAAAAGGCTGAAGGCAAAACGTATTTTGGATTTTCTGTGGAGCCAGACTGGACTGGCACAAAAAAAATAATTATTGGCCCTGGCATTTTGCCTTAGGCCCGCCTGCCCAGCCCAGCCTTGTCTGATATATAGTTCTGCCACTGATGTTTATTGATGTTTCAGTTTCTTATCTATATTTGAAATTTGGTCCTTCCAAATTGTGGACCAGTCTCTTGCGGTAAAATGTAGGAAAATAATTTTTTTTAAAAGCGGCCGGACCACCGGGCATCTGCCCTGTGTGCCAGATGGCCAGTCCGGCCTGTGCGGAACGGATTGATTTCATGAATAATGTGCTGAGAATGATGATGAGAATGCTTTGGAACGATACGTCGTACAGACGATTGATAAGATTTGTCTTTGCAGGCTTTGTTGACAAAATTGCATGACCTCCCAAAAAGTTCTTTTTTTTCACCGTTGGGGCTTTATGAAGTGTACATTTTTTTATTTCAAGGACCCCACAGTGGTGTTCAATAAATGGAGACAGTCGAGTGGGACAAAAAAAAAAAGGGCCTCTGTCGATTTTGTTTTCCGGGAGCGCGCTAAGCATGACTCGTTATCTCTTTTGTTGTCACCAACTATGCAGCTCAACTGGTCCAACCAGAACATTGTCACAGGTCCACCCACCACACAAAAACTGGCACAGCGTGTCTGAGCTCACACAAAAAGGGACACATTTTAACATTTGACATTTCATTAGAGCACAAACAGAAAAAACAGAAAGTCCAGCCCGTGTGTCCAGAACCTCACAAGACGAAACAACAAACACTGACAGGGGACATCGAAGCTTCATGCTACAGAATCTGGGCCATAACTGACCCAGTTGAGGTAAAAAGCCAAACCGTCAGGTTGCCCAGTTGTTTGTTCAGCGATGGGAACATTTCTCAAGCGCTTTTCCGGAGTTGCCGGACGCCATCGACGCAGATGTGACGCAGTTCTCACAAAACACATATTATTTCATCCATCTATTGTCACGGCCTAAATGAATGTTGTGGGTGAACTGGTGCGTGCCCCTGCTGACATTGGGTGAGAGGTTCGGTCCACCTTGGATTGAGTGCCAGGCAACCAAAAGAACCGTTTTGAGGCCAAAACCATGTGAAAAAAAAATATCTGGCTGTCGCCACATAAGCAGTTGAACATTGTGATGAACGAAACAGTGTGTTAGCGTTAGCCTAATGTACTGCGGGTTCAAGAGTTAGTTAGCGATTGGTTCATTAGTTAATCTGCACCCTCCAATACTTTAAGAATTGTTTTTGTTTTTCTTACATTTTTGGCAATCTTATGGACATAAGGTAATTTTCTGCCTTTTCTCCGTTTTTTGAGGGACATTTTCTGGCTATTTAATTTTGTCTTTAAAAAAAAACATTCTGACATTTTATGGTAATTTTTGTGATTTCTTCTTTTGTTTTGGGACATTTTATAGTTACTTTATACATTTTTTATTTTTTGTCTTTAAAAAAAAAAAAATTCTGACATTTTATGGTAATTTTCTGGATTTCTTCTTTTGTTTTGGGACATTTTATAATTACTTTGTGAACATTTCCTCCTTGTTTTGCCCTTTTTATTCCATTTTCTGACATTTGACATTTTATGGTAAATGTATGCTTTTCCTCATTTTATGATAATTTTTTTGGGACATTTTTAGGTATATTTTTTAAAAATCTACCTTTCGTCTCTTTTTCTGACAACTTCTGGACCCTGACATTTATTGAATATTTAATTATTCAAAAAAAAAAAATCTAAATCATTAATTCATTTAAAGAATATTTTATCTAAAAAGATAAATATGTAAAAAAAATTATACTAATTGTTTTATAGGAATAAATAAGCGGTTCAGAAAATGGATGGATATATTATATATATAGGGACTAAAGAGCCACATCTGGCTCCAGAGCCGCAAGTTGCAGACCCCTGACATGGACAGACACGCATTCACACTCACAACTATGGAGAATTTGCAATCTTCATTGAACCTTAAAATGTTCAGTTATTGAATATGGGTGGAAGCCAGAGATTTGAACACAGAACCGCTTGACGTTGAGGCAGACTTACTACTACTTACTATTTAGCTGAGTAAACACAAGATTTCTCCACACTTATACATCTAAGATTTTGGTGTTTTGACATAGGAACAAAATAGAAACTCCACACGAGAGGGCCCAAGTGGTTTCGAACCCAGAACCACTTGACCGCGAGGCCGACATATTAACCACTGCCCCCCCTGATGCAGCCTCGTAAACGAACACCTTTCTTTTTTCTTTTTTTTTCCCTTTTTTTTAGGGTTAGGGTTAGGGTTCCCCTCGGGTCTCCTGGTGTTCGGTTTAGGTGAACGGTATGAGATTTTTTCTAATAGGTTTTCTGGTGAGCTAACAAATACACGCACGCACGCACGCACGCACATACACATACTCACCCACACACACACACACAAAAAAAAAAAAAAATAATATATATATATATATATATATTAAAAAAATAATAATAATAAAAAAAAGAAAAAAAAAAAGAGCAATGATGATGACATTTCCGAATGAACAATACTGAGCTCTTAAAAAAAATAAATAAAAAAAAAGAACACCTTTCTGAAGTCGACTTCCTGGTCCAACCAGGCGTAAAGATGTAAAGTGAGACCTTTGAGCAAACAAGGTAGAAGCTTACAACAGCTCGTGTCACCGGCCTAAGGGGAGTCTGTCGCCTAGCAACCGGTCTCAATTCCCACCCCAAATGGTGTCCTGTACACACAACAGGCGAACTCCTCCCCCCCTTCTCCGCCGGGATGCGGCAACGTCCCCCCGGCGGGGACGCCACTCCTCCCTCGCGCAGTCGGGACAAGATGGCCAACTCGGCGCTGGAGTTGCTGGCTCTTGTCCTGTCGCTGATCGGGCTGATCGGGGCGGCGGCCAGCACCGGCATGCCCATGTGGCGGGTCACGGCCTTCATCGGCGAGAACATCATCGTGTTCGAGACCCGCTACGAGGGCCTGTGGATGAACTGCTTCAAGCAGGCCGACATCAGGATGCAGTGCAAGGTCTACGACTCCCTGCTGGCGCTGCCCCCGGACCTGCAGGCGGCCCGGGGCCTCATGTGCTGCTCCGTGGCGCTGGCGGGCCTGGGCCTCCTCACCAGCCTCCTGGGGCTGCAGTGCACGTCGTGCATCCGCAACGACGACCGCGTCAAGCGACTGGTGCTCATCGTGGCCGGCGCCATGATCATCATGGCGTGCGTCTGCGTCCTCGTCCCCGTGTCCTGGACGGGGCACGTCATCATCCGGGACTTCTACAACCCCTTGCTGATCGACGCCCAGCGGAGGGAGCTGGGGGAGGCGCTCTACATCGGCTGGGTGGCCGGCGCCTTCCTCTTCGCCGGCGGCTGCGTGTTCACCTGCTGCAACGCGCGGTCGGAAGGCAAAGACGCCGGGCGCTACATCTACTCCGGGACCTCGGACTACGCCGCGTACCCCCCGCAGGCCCTCCAGCCTCTGCAGCCTCAGCAGCTGGTGTTCCTCCCGCAGGCCCAGCCCGTCCTGTCCAGACAGCCCTCCACCAACTACAGCTACCAGTCCGGGCCCCCGTCCAGGTACCCGTCCAGAACCCCGTCAAGGTACCCGTCCAGGTACCCGTCTGTACGCAGCGGGGTGGCGTATCTCTGAACTCTGAAGCAATAACAAACTTGTCGTGCATTTCACAAAAAAACAAACAAAAAAAAAACAACATTTCAGTGAGTAGATTATCTTAAGTACATGTTTTTTTTTAATAGAAGAGTATTTCATGTGTTGTTATTTTTGTTTACTTACGGGTGTCAAACTCAAGGCTTAGGGGCCAGATCATGGCCGCCACGTCATTTCATGTGGCCCGCTAAGGCAAATAAAATGTGCCTACTTCATGTTTGTTGTTATATGGATTAGTTCTTTTCACTCGGGCTGAAAATTCGTATACGCAGTAAAATGATGTAGTGTAAATTTGACTCTATTTAGAGTGGGACCGAATATACTCCGTTTTAGAGTAAGCTAAGATTAACACTTGGAAGAGAGTAAAATAAAGAATAGAAAAAAAATAAAAATAGAAATAAAAGTCACTCAAGGGTTGTGAAACAAACTTACGACCTTCAGTTTGTGAGTCTGCCACACTACCACCTGAGCTATTGCGCCTCCTACTGTTTACTTTTATCCAAGAAGATTCCAGCTGACACGAGCAACACACGAACACGAGTAGATCGGCTGTCTCCCAGGATGAAGGTTGTGAGTTTGTTCTTCAACTCTTGAGTGACTTTTATTTTTGTTTTCAACTCTTTATTTGACTCTCTTCCAAGTGTAAATATTACTCTAAAACTCAATCTATTTGGTTCCACTCTAAATAGAGTCAAATTGACTCTACAGAATGAACTGTATAAAGTGACCTCCTTGTCTTAAGTGCAGTTATACACGTTGTCAACCCATTTAACAGCGTCTTGTATTTGAATATTCAGAAATTGAACCCAAACAGACTTACTGTATTTTTTTTCTTTACCTTTTTTACATCATTTAATTGCAGGATATACTGAAGTGTCGACCTTAATTTTACTTAAATAAATAAACAACTGTTTCTATTGATTCAAAACGGGGCCCCATTAAAACTATGCAGGTGTACCTAATAAAGTGTCCACTATCAAAAACCCAGCATTCAATTTTTTTTTTGCCTTTTGTTAAGATCATGTGAACATGCACATAAATAGGTCATTGTTAACTCCAACTACTATTGTAATGTAAATTTAAGTGTTTACGTCTGAAGTCAGCGGCCTCGCCTCGTGACGAGGGCGGCTGCTTGTTTAAGGTGTGGACGCTTTTGTTTGCCAAGAGAGCGCCGGTCTCACGACAGGTACGGTCACGTGACCCGCAATTTGCAAGTGGCTTTGAATGAAGATACAAAGAGTCCACTGCCCGGGTGGTCAACTGTTTTGCATTGTCGCGGAGTCTGAAACAAACTGCTACACGATGAGCAGGACATTCTAAAATTCAAAGAGGAATGTGGAATTGTTGTGAAAGAATAGAAATAAAAAATATATTGTAACATCCATAGTTGTTAATATGAAACAAAAATATACCAAATTCAACTTTCAACAAATTATGCTTCTTCTACTGATTGTGTTTAAAGAAAAAAAGGAGGAAAAATTACTCAGAAAAAAAAAATCTGAAAAACAGGCGGAATTATTTTTTTTTTAAACAACTGAAAAAAAATCTGAAAAGCAGAGAACCAGCTTCTGTTTTTCTGAGTAATTTTTTATGAATTTTTTTAACCTTTGAACTCCAAGTGTTAACTGCTTACTAAAATCACGCTAATCAATTGATATGTTTGTATACTTATATGATCCATTTTATTCAGAATATTTTTTTCAGAATATTTTTTTCAGAATATTTTTTTCAGAATATTTTTTTCAGAATATTTTTTTCAGAATATTTTTTTCAGAATATTTTTCTGAGTATTTTTTCAGAATATTTTTTTCTTAATTTTTTTTCTGAATGTTTTTTCTGAGTTTTTTTCTGAATTTTTTTTCCTGTTTTTTTTTCTGAATTTTTTTTTCTGTTTTGGGGATTTTTTATCACATAAAAATAAATTCAGTAAAACTTAAAAAAATACACACAAAAAACAAAGCTCCCCCAAAAAACAGTTGTTTTTTTTCAAGTGAATGCAATACGCTTCAAAAAAAAGTAAGGTTGCTGCGGTCAACATACCAGCATACAGCCAAAAGAACGGTAAACACAAAACAAGCAATGATGCTAAAGCACCCTCATCTGCTCGGACCAACCAGCTGCCTGTGAAGCAGTTTTCCCCACAACAAGCTTCATCGGAACGTACACAAACGCCTCAGTTGAGCCTCGGGCACGTCGCTGACAGGCTGCCTATCGTCGACACCGCCAGCGTCGGGCTTTAGTTTCCCCGTTTGGGATCTGAAGGCGGCCCAACAACTGGCTGGCCGCGATGGTCAAAGGAATTTGCGAGATAGTCGCCGTGTGCGTGGGCCTGCTGGGGCTGATCGGCGCGGCCGCCACCACCGGGATGCCCCTGTGGAAGGTGACGGCGTTCATCGGGGAGAACATCGTGGTGATGGAAAGCCGCTGGGAGGGTTTGTGGATGAACTGCTACCGGCAAGCCAACATCCGGATGCAGTGCAAAGTGTACGACTCGCTCCTCTTCTTGCCCGCCGACCTGCAGGCCGCCCGGGGCCTCATGTGCTGCTCCCTGGCCTTGTCGGGTCTGGGGCTCCTGCTGGCCACGTTGGGACTGCGCTGCACTTCCTGCTTCCGCGGTAACCGCAGAGTCAAAGCCGCCATCTTGTCGGTCGCGGGCGGCATGCAGCTCCTGGCTTCCGTCTGCGTTTTCGTCCCCGTGTCGTGGACGGGCCACGTCGTCATCCGCGACTTCTACAACCCGCTGCTGATCGACGCCCAGCGGCGGGAGCTGGGAGACGCGCTTTACGTCGGCTGGGTGACCGGAGCTTTTCTCTTTAGCTCCGGCTTGTTGTTCATCTGCGGTCTCCGCATGTCGGACAAAAGGTCCTTGGACATTTACCGCCCCGCCACGCCAAGGAAGCCCGTTCTGATGGCCTACCAGCCCGTCCAGAGTCTTCCCAGCATCCCATCCAACCAATTCCAGCATCTCATCTATCCTCAGTTAGCGACAAGCGACGGCGCGCTCCTCACCCCGCCTGAAAGTACATCTGGCTTGTACCAACATTCGTCTGCGAGGCACTCGAACCCGGTGGGCAGCATGTACACGCCGCTCAACTCTTTATACATGAGCCAGACCGGCACGCCGTACACACTCACGTACAACCCCAGCGTGTCCTATCAATCCAGCTTCCACCCCAACCCACAAACGCCCGTTTTCATTCCATATAAATCGTCCAGGGTTGAACCGGCATCTTACAGCGGGAGCAGTCCGGGTATGTACATCTGAACAAGAAAACAAAAAGCAAACGGCAGCCACCAATTCTGGGAAGAGAACAGACTTTGACAACGACTACTTTTGGACTGGACACTGTTTTTTTGTCCGTTAAATCCGTTCACACCCCAGCCATTTTCACTGAAGCAACCCTCTTTGCTCCCGGCTATTTTACTGGATTTGGACTGATTTTGCAAAAAAAACATGGAACCTACCAAAAGAAAAATTAGAGTCTCTTCTTTCATCATGAAAAAAAGTCTACTTTTTATCTGTTTCTGTTTTGCAGCAATTAGCATTAGAATATTACTAAGTTTCATCATTCGCAAATCTGTTGAAAACACTGGGGGAAAAGAGCTTGTTGCAAAATTGCACTGGTTGATCTCTTATACTCTGATTCCACCTGCTGGCCGTTTTTAGTAATAACTACCATTGCTTAAAGCCACCTCTTCAGGGCAGAGGCTGCATCAAAGTATGCTATAGCATTTAAAAAAAAAAAAAAAAAACACGTATAAATACGTTTTTGGGACCATGGCAATATTTAAAATAGAACGTTTGTATATGTTTTGTGGAGAAAATGAGTTAAAGAGGTCTCCATTAAATTGAGGTTCCAATGTATATTAGAAATTGTGAATAGGAAAATGACGAACGCCAAATCGTAAATATGTGGGAAGACACGACTCCCGGATGACTAAATCTGTGATAATTAAAGTGAAACGACTCTCCCTGAAGACAAACTGAGTGATACAGTTTGTAAGGAAGAGGGAACAGAAGGAGATTGCAGAGAGAAACTAGCATTTTGTCAGGATAGCCAGAATCTATTTTTGTAAATACAACATTCATGCTGTTTAACCAATTGAAATGGTTAAAAAATGACAAATTTGTGTCGAGCATCACCTGCAATTCTATTACTCACCACCAGATGCCGCCAAATCACATGATCAAACTGGACAGGACTTCTCATTGTCTCTTTGCACTTGATCAGCTGACACTTCCTGTTGCAAAACTATTCACATTGTATGCTTATTTTCAATTTCAACAAACATTTTAGCAGCCCATTTGGGCAAATAATTACAACTATGAACACATTATTCATTTACATCCATGTTGACTTCCTGCAATATGGTGAAAAAACAAACAAACTGACAACAAAAATAAAATTAAATAAATCACAAATATTTCACAGATACAATAAGGTAAAAGCATGGAAATTGATTAGAACAAATGAGTTTGTGATATATTGAACAGATTAAAGTAGCACTAAGAAACTTTTCAACCTTGAATTGTACCTTTGCCATGGCCTGAATTTTTACTGGCAATAAGCAACTTTGAGGAGGATGGTAGGAACACTGCCGCACAAAAAAACTACAAATGTGCTAACTGCTTTGTGGAACACATCACTTGCGCCTTTCCTCATTCGTTACAAAGACGGAAGTCAATTTGAAAGGGTGCGAGCTCAAAAACGACGCAATGCACTTGCCCTCGTCTTCCTTCAGACGTAGCATTGCCGCTTTTGTCCATGTGGCGCCGCCATAATCAACGTCAACTAAAAGTTCCTTAGTGTAGGATCAAATTGAAAATAAATTAAAAAAATAAATGAATAAGTACATGAATAGATAAAGGTTAAATGTCAGAGAGATTACAACATTATCTGTCAACTTTGTTGTTGTTTGGAAGGAATTTTTGTTTATGTATAAGGCATTATACAAATAAAAGAATGCAATTTGCTTCAAAGTCTGTATCATCAAGATGGACATTTATTTATTTATTTAACTTACTTACTAATTATTTTAAAGCAGTTTAAACGTGACATATGTTTTTTTTTAAGAGACCAAAAAATTGCTTCTTCTTTCTTTTTCTTTTTTTAAACAAATTATTTCAGATGGTTTTAATCAGGGGTTCTCCCAACTTTTGCGGTCCAAGGAGGGGAGAAACCTTTTTTGAGAAACGTAACAAAAATTCAACTGAATTCAATTCAAGACGTATCCATCGATTTGGTCGCTATATGAAGAAATTGCTTTTCAGATATTTATCCACACGAGAAACTTTTCCACCAGAAGTACGTGCCTTCAAGCCGCAAACATTTTAACCGTGAGAAAAGACAGCAAAAGAAGCCAGAAATGGGACTTGAGATTGATGTGATGTGTCACAAAGTCACATGAGAGCTTTTAGGGTAAGGAGGAGTTAGCGCTCTCGGACCCCAATTTGAGAATCTCGCTTAATCTTCCAAGGCAGCGAGCAGCAGTTGCCAAGATTACATTTGCGCCCCCCCTCCCCTCCCCCCGCCCTCCCCCCTCCCGCGTCGGCAGCGCGGCGAAGATTTAATCATCATTCCTCGGTGTACCCGAGCAAAGACGTTGTCGAGGTCGACCGCCCGGCAGATTTGAAGTTAATCTTCACGACGTATCCATGTTTGCGGATCAGCCAGCTCGACCGTGTCCTCAATTGGGCGCCGGCACGGGAGGGAAAGGTTCGGCCCAACCGGCTGCGTCACATCGCCGGCAAACAGCGGAAGCCCAGCCGGAAACGGGTCACTCTTTATTTCAGAATAAAAGATAATTTTTTTGTCAAATTGTAACCTGACTTTATAAATTGGACTTGACAAATCGGTCATATTGACGTGAAATTAGTGACGCCTTTTCTGACAGAAAATCGTCACTTTCAGTAAATCGCACGTTGCGATTTGCTTCATTGGTGGCAAAAGTACTCGCACTCTTTATTTAAAGGGGAAGTCAAGTCAAACATTTTCTTTTCAATAATATGTTTTATGGGCCCCACTATCCTAAACACGGAATTGCGGTTAATATTGCATTTGGGTAATATAGATTAAGCAGCAAAATCCACCATCTCAGGGGAGCGGCCATTTTGCCACTTGCTGTCCACTGAAAATGACATCACAGTTTCTCGAGGCTCAGGTAACGACCAATCACAGTTCAGCTTGTGACCGTCACATGGCCAAAAATGAGAAAATAGGTGAACTAAGATGAAATATGGAAATGTATGCCCATTTAAAATTATTTCAAAATCATAACATGAATTATTGTTAAGAAATTTTATGATTTGAAAAAAAAAAATGAAATAAATTAATAATCAATAAATTGTGAATATTTTCAAAATGTACTCCTATAATATTGGTTAAAAAAATGAATCCAACTTTGGTAAAAAAAGAAAAAAGAAAAAAAAGAGTTGTTTTCTAGCACAACTCGGAAAGTTGGTCAAATTGACCCAAGCAGCAAGTCGGTCCCATTTTTGACCCAGCAGTTTTGGGTGTAATTTAGTGCATTCAAAAGGGGATTTAAAAAAAAACATTTTTTTTTTATTAGTTATAGCTATTTAGGCCACAAAAATACTTGTCCAGCCCACTTGAGATCATTTTGGGGGTGCATGTGGCCCCTGAATTCAAATGGGTTTGACAGCCCCGGTTTAGAGCATTTGCCAATGTTAGCTTTTATTTTGGAATCCGTCGGGGGGAAACAGTACTTCCTGTCCGTGCTGCCTTGACAGTCTGAGCATCTCCGCGATCCTCCTCCTCACTTGCACTCTTCAATTCAAGCGTGCGCCGGGAAAAAAAAAAAAAAGACGCTACGTGCACAGTGAACATGGAAAACAACACCCGTGCCACGCATGAAGGATTTTAACGTTCAATTTGGACCTGGCTTCTTTTTTTTTTTTACGCCCTCTTTCTTTCCTTTCTTTTTTTCCTCCTCACAATGAGTGAGAAGACGATGCGGGTCAGGGGCCAGTTGATTGTGACGGTCAAGGGTGCGAGGACTGGCAAAGGTGTCAGTATGACTTACGGGAAAAAGTGATCTCCATGCTCAAGCGGAGCCCCCAGGGAGGACCATGGCGAAGAGGAGAGGGCTGCTGTTGTCTCTGCTCTACTTGGTAGCAGACTTCTGGCTCAGTTGGCAGCAGGTCCTCAGGATTGGTGAGTGGCCGACGACAGCATCACTTTGGGCTCGTTACAAAATGGCAGCAAAACACGCTCAAAACAAGGGCGACTCAATGTATTCCAATGTAAACTATATATGATTTTTTTTTTTTAAACAGTTCTATTCCTACCTAGAATAGATGGTTATTATTGTATTTAAAAAAAAAATTATAATTAATTTTTAGTTTGAGTATTTTTTATTTTTTTTACACGAGGACATAATACAATATAATATAGTACGTGCTGACTGATAACTGATTGTTTCGTCACTTTTTGTGCTTGCATTGTGCTTTCATTAATTTAAGAAAATATCATTTAGTGTGCATTTGAAAACGTGTCATTTAAAATCATTCAATTTTATGTGCATTTTAAGCAATTATTTTTTCCTTTAATGCAGTTTAAAGGTTGAAATAAGTTCATAACAAATAATTTAATGAAAAGATAAAAAATAATTTTTAAAATTTTGCACATATTTATAAATTCCAAATAATGGATTTGCCTAAAATGTGTATAATGCATTAAAAATATATGTAATGTAATGAAACTAAATGCGAAATATATTCATTAAACATTTAAAATAACGCAACAAGCCCGCTGCATCACACCAACGGCCGGCGACAGGATTTCTATATTACTTTCCGACTGGATTATTTCTGTTTTCTGTATTTGCTCCCACAAACAATAATCACGGCGAGGGCGGTTGTGCTTGGGCACAACAAGATTGAAATCATGTTAATCCACTTGGTGTCGCGCTGCCAGAGTATGGGCCATCCACGTCGTCGGCGCGGGTCAGAGGAGGACTGCCGATGCTTGTGAACGCATCGCGGCCGGCACACCGGCTCGCTCGCTCGCTCGCTTTTTTGGCCTGCGGCCACGGGAAATAGTTATACACGGCAGCGTACGGAATAATGAGCAAGGGTGGGTGGAGGCCCCGGCCCCCGGCCCCGGCCCCCGGCCCCCGGCCCCCCGGACACTTTGAAATCTGGCTCCACTCCGACGTACCAGTCAGGAGTCATTCCAAGTTTAGGGACGAGCCCTTTGAAAATTAGTCCTTCTATATGTGATGCAAGCAGTGAAAAAAGTGCTTAATTAAGAGTAAGACAGTCTGCTTGTAAATTGCATCACAAAAGAAAAAAAATGACTTTTTAAACAAGATTACTCACACTTCTGCCAAGGTTTCAAATGTGTCACTCATTTCTTGAATTCAAAATCAATCTGGATTGGGATGAAATGTAACCCTTGTTACATTCAATGTTACCATCTGGTGAGATTTGACATCATTTGGAACGCTTTATCAGAATTGTTCTACGTTGCATTTATATTGCTGCCGAAATGTACAAATCTGGATCAGATCAGGTTTCAAATCGGTTTTGATTTAAAATTGACCTACTCCTGTCGAGGCATAAACTTCAAAATGGGTCACCTACAAAATAAATTGCTGTTCCTGTTCTATATCATATTTTTTTTTCTCCCCTTGAATCTGGATTCAATCTGGATTGGTATGGAATCGAACCTTTGTTTCATTTGTTACAATGATACTATTACATATAACGTGGTGAGATTTGACAGCATTTGAACGCGTTCACCGGAATTGTTCCTTGTTGCGTTTACATTGCTACCTAAACCAGCAAATCCGAATCGCAAGTGAATTCAAATTCAGTCCCGATTTAGATTGAGCACTCAAACTCCCGTTTAAGGCTTACATTTTAAAATGTGTCACACAATGTGGCTTTTCCTGTCCTACGCGATCACGTTCTCCACTTTGAATCCGGATTCGGTCTGGATTTGCTATGAAACCGAACCCTTGTTTAATTGCTACGCTGACAGCGTTACAATCATCTGGTGAGATTTGACATCATTTGAAAAAGGTTCACCAGAATTTTCCCGTGCACTAGTGACTATTTTACTGCATGGCTACCAAAATGTGCAATTTTGGATCAGAACTGGGATAGAAATCACTTAAGATTTAGTTTAGACTTTGATAATTTATCTTACTGATGGTTCGATTTTTGTGATCGGCCACAAACCGTTTGCTAAATATCCATCCGTCCGTTATCTGAATGCAGTCGACAACGTAAACCCTAGTGATGGCAAAATGAAGCTTCATGAAGCATTTGCGATATTTTTTGACTCCTCTAGATGGTGCTCTTGGTTTAAAGATAAAGGCAAGTGCAATGAAAATGGAATTACATTTGCATTGCATCTTTGAATCATGAGTGCCATCTAGAGGAGTCAAAAAATATTGCAAATGCTTCATGAAGCTTCATTTTGCCATCACTAGTAAACCCCTTTGGGGAAGTCAATTCCTCCAACGGCCAGCAGGGCATCGCCGCCGCCGCTCCAACCCCCCCCCCACCCCCCTGTTGCGTAACTCGGCAGGCTAACACGTCGCCGCGGCCCGCCCTATTCTCTCCCGTCTTAATCTGCTGCTCCGTGTCGTTAATCTGTCTCAATCATCGACGGGTGGCCTAATCTTTGTCATTCTCATCTCGTGCTAATCTCGGCCATATGGTGCGGGAGCGCTCGCTCCAATTAACATCCCGCCGTTTTGGCAGGTGCCGGCATCCAGCCGGGACGGGGCTTTCACTCTTCTCGCCGGCTTCGGTAATAATGGTAAATCCTTAAACAGGCAACGCTAATCTTCTTTTATCCAGAAAGTCAGAGCGAGCAAGCGAATCGGTCGCGGGCTTGGCTTTATTTGCCAACTCGGGCGGTGTCCGATTCCGGCCCGCAGCGGGCCCCAATCCGGAGCATGGTGAACATTTCCCGTGGGCTGCTATAAGAATGTAACATCCTGAGATCCCTTGATAGTCTCTCATATCGTATCACCTAATAACACGTTTTCAAATGTTCAAAGATGACATATATAATTGATTTGAATAGAAATTTGAAGTGAGAAATGACAATTTTTATCAAGTTTAAGTACCACCGATTGTCACGCCTATCTCAGCGGGGTGACATTCGTTCTCCGCATTTGACCCATCCACTGAGGAAGCGGTGAGCAGCAGCAGGGGCTTGCGCTCGGGGATTATTTTGTGATCTACCACCCCCCCCCCCCCCCCGCCGCCCACCCCCCCCCCCCCCCAATTCAACGCGTAACGCTGAGTGTCAAGCAAGGAGGCAAATGGGTCTCATATTAAAAGTCTTTGGTATGGCCTGGCCGGGGGATTGAACCCATGACCTCCCAGTCTCAGGGCGGACACTCGGCAACGTCAATCAAAATCATGAGACATTGTTTACAATCCGCAGTCCTAATTTCATAAATAAAATCCACACATAACCAGAACGTTGCGCAACACGTTCATAATAGCGGCAAAAGTAAACCTAAGCTTTTACAATTGTGAATAATTAAGAGATTGTTGTGTCATTGTGCTTTTTTTTTAGATGTGATTTCAATGAATGGGCAATCAATCGCAGTATGCAAAAATGGCTCTCGGTGACAATTGATCACTCTGATTGGCTGTCAGCGGGTCAACACAAATCACTGTGAGATTGTACACAAAAATCAAAACAATGGCATCGTCTAGTAAATGAAGATCGGCAAAACATTTCTTTTGATGACGAGTGTGCTGAGCAAGGTTATGGATTATTTGCGCATTTTGCATCATGAAACATTGAGTCAATTGACGATATCATCGTTGGAGAACGTGTGCACCCACCAAAACATAATCCTCATTTTCAGTCTGTCAGTCCAAGTGTGCGTTGGCATTGGCGGGGGCGGGCGGGGGGCGGTCGGGGGGGCGGTCGGGTCCCACCGCACCAACAAAGAGAGCTCAGTGCCGCACATCAAACGGGCGTCGTAGGCCGCTTCGGGCCGCCTCATTCATTCTCAGGCTGGCGTCCGCCCAAGTCGGATGGATCGCCATCGCTGGCTCGCCAGACTGGGAAAAAGTCAAACACTGCACGATTGTCCCGTTCGGGCCTACAAGACTGGCCTTCATGACATGAAGTCAACCTGACAGTTCACGAGGTCACCTTTCCACCGAGCGGTTGAGATCGGTTCGGCTTGCGGTGTAACGGTTGGCGACAGTAAACGAGAAGGATGAAAGGTTGTCGTTTTTTTTCGCCGTGCTGATGTACGTGGTTACGGTTACCGACTTGCTTAGAAAAAATATTTGACATTGGTGTCATGATCATTTGTTTTGTTGAAAACATAGAAAAAAAATGTTTGGAATTTTTTTTAAACAAGTTTTTGATAAACAACATAAAAAAATTAATATAATAAAAGTTGGATATGTTCAAGTGGTAAATTGTAAATAACTGTAATTGTAAATTTGATATTTTTCTCTTAAAATCCTGTAATCTATAATAAAAAGATCTGACATTGTTTATCATAATTAACTTTTTGTTGGATAAAAAATTAATTGAAAAGGATCTTGAAAAAAATAATCGCATATAATATCGCAATTAAAAATTTTTTTTATGGTGGCGCCTGAAGGAAGACCACATTTCCCATGAGGACAAGCGCATTGCGTTGTTTTTTTCCGTCGACATTCAAATTGACTTCCGTCTTTGTAAGGATCTTGAAAAAAATAATCGCATATAATATCGCAATTAAAAAATTTTTTTATGGTGGCGCCTGAAGGAAGACCACATTTCCCATGAGGACAAGCGCATTGCGTTGTTTTTTTTCCGTCGACATTCAAATTGACTTCCGTCTTTGTAAGGATCTTGAAAAAAATAATCGCATATAATATCGCAATTAAAAACATTTTTTTATGGTGGCGCCTGAAGGAAGACCACATTTCCCATGAGGACAAGCGCATTGCGTTGTTTTTTTTCCGTCAACATTCAAATTGACTTCCGTCTTTGTAACGAACGGGTAAAGGGGGGAAGTGACGTGTGCCATAAAGCATTCAGCACATTTGTAGTTTTTTTGTGTGTGGCGGTGTTCCTACCATCCTCCTCAAAGTTGCTTAGTGCCAGTAAAAACGATACAGACCCCCTTCAGGCCATGGCAAAGGCACCATTCAACTAGTTTTAAGCCGATGTTTCATCAGAACAGTTATGAAAATATTTTATTAAGGTTGAAAATTTCCTTAGTGGTAATTTAATTGTAATATTACAACTTTTTACTTAATTTAAAAAAAAGAAAAAAGTAATTGTAGTGCCCCCATTTTTGTTGTATAATTGCCTATTTTATTAGTTGAAACTATAAATATAGCACACATTATTATTCTAATTTTTTTTTTTACCACATTTGTCCATGCATCTTCCTGCTTATCCTCTCGACTCCCCTTAAAAATAAACCACTCCGAGAGGATTTGAATTCAAAAAAGGTTTTGAGAAAAAGCACAAAAACCTTTGATGAGTTTTTCCAACAATGACAACGTAAATTGGTAAACGCGAAACTATCAAGTGTGCCAGCGACTACTGTCATTAAAAACAAGAACCTCGTTATCCTCACTCTTTTTTTTTTTTCTTTTGCTGACCAGTTGAACAAAACCACAGCGTAGCGTAAAAAAACGAAAGTGCATGAACCCCCACCAGAATCTTACTTGTTGTCGATTGTTGCTCATCTGAAGGAGGCGGCAGGCAGCAGCGCGGCGCTCAAGGCTGATCGCAATCTCCCTGCGGCGCTTTTGTTTTCGTGACCTCCCAGCATGCATTGCCCCGCAGCGCCGTCTGACCTAATAACATAACATAATAAGGCGTCCACTTACATTGACGAGATCCACAACGTGCCCGACGACGCACCAGTTTTTGCAAGTGTGTGTTTTTATCGAGGTGAAAATGTATGTCTTGTGGGGAACCTGCATGACCCCCCCCCCCCAAAAAAAAACACGCATCCAGTAACTTGGCCATTTTACTTCGAAGCAACCATTATGATGTGAATTCCACGTTATTATACACGTAGGCACAGTTTTAAGCACGGAGCCTTGTTTAGCTTTTCTACTGTGGGCAACAAAAAAAAAATGAAGATGAACCCTAATTACCAAACTGTTTCAAATTGTAGCAAATAAATCTTTGGGATGATGTTTTTCACCATTTTCAGGTTACTGTAAAATAGTCCAATTTAAACATAATGCATCACTTTTGATATGTTTTTTTTTTTTTTTTTTTGCTTCGATTTCTGTAACAACACAACAGGTTGAACTCGCCACTTGGGCTAAAAGTTCAAAGTCCAAGAATCCTGAATCATGAATTAAAAGTATGTAAAAAAAACAGCACAATAATGCATAAAACACTCCTCAATGTCAATGAGTATTTATTGACGGAGATGAAGGAGCCCCCGCATAGTCGCAAACGGCAAGAAATTCCCAAAGGACAGAGAGACAACATGAAGAACTGATAATAATATATGAAACATGTCGACTTACGTGAATAACGTCGGCGGCTTGATAAAAGCTGCGAGTAGCAACATGTCCTGTCGGCAACGTAACAAAATGGTGAACTGCTACGCCAGACAGGGCTCTAAATCTAACCCCCCAGTGACCCCTGGTGGCCGGAGGAAACCACTACAAACTCCATGATAAGACAATTAAAAACACAAGTCCATAAAGTTGACATTGAATATTACAGTAGCCTAACAAAAGCTGCAGGCAGCAGACCAGAATTCCTCACAGCAACTTTTTCAGAATGAAATCTCCCACTCTTTGCCACTTTTGGACCCCAAACTGCTCCACAATTTAGCAACACCCCATCCGTATAAGCGCGCCTGCGTCCGATCGGGGCTGTTTTAGGCGATTCCCCTTGGCAACAAAATGGCTGACTTCCTGTTCATTTTCCAGCATGGGTTCTTGTGTGTGATATACACGTCCATTCAATTTACCGCCATTTTTTTTCCCAACTCACCGGATTGCACTCGCGACCTTCTGGTCGTGGCCTCTCAAAGTACGAGACAAATTGGAAATTCGTTCATTAAAAATAGTCATGCGCCGCCCATTTAAGATGGAGAAGATAAAGTAGTAGCGGAAGTTAGCGTCTGGGGTTCATTTGGACAAATTCTCAAGTGGGAGTTCGTCCGAGTACAAACCGTTGAAATTCACCCTAAAATGGCTGCTTCACACCAAAATGGCCGACTTCCTGTTCAATTTTGGGGCGTGAGTTCTTGAGACTTTTCCATAAGTCCTGTTACCATAGAAACATTTTCATCAGCATACACACACTTGCAAAATTTTCCGTCATGTTGAGCCCCCCCCCCCCCTTAAAAAAATTGCCATTTATTCATCTGGTGGATGCAGTGACCTATTTGTCGCCCCGCAAACGGAATTTGTGATTCGCCTTATGAAAAATAGACACGCAGATAAATTCAGCGTCGTTCACTTCCATCGACTGCAGCTTTATCTGCTTTTCTGAGCACTTCCTTAAAAATGGAGCAAGACAGATGAAGCTGCTGATATAATTAGCGAATGAAGTTGCGCTACATCCAGACGTTCTAATGAGTCGCTAAGCACCCCCCCCAACCCCCCCAGTTTCCCTTTCAACAATCAAGCTTGTTGTGTCTTGTTTTGTGGCCTGGTTAGTGCGCAGTAAATCATTTAAAGCCACCCGAGATGTTTGGGTGCTTAATGAACCTCAACAGTGACTTTCATTTTGCCGTCTTTTTTTTTTTTTAAGAAGGGAGGCGCGAGTAGATAAATAACAGGCACGTGAAAGCTGAGCTGGGCTCGCGCCCTCCTTGGGGCCCAAAGCAAAATTGGATTTGATTGCAGCAGTGTTGCACTGCAAGAGCCGAAGCGGGAGGCTGAAGATCATCTAAGCAAACGACGGTGCGCGTACCATGAGGCCAACATGGGCTCCCTCTAGTAGTATGTGAAAGTATCACTGAAATAAATGTTCAAACTGTACAAAATGTGACAATAGTCAGTCGTTTGGATTTCTTTTCAGCGAATTTACTGAAAATGCGCAAAAACGGACATGCGACTTAATGCCCGTTTCCATCTGTTCTTCTTTTGCGAATATTGAGAGGGGACTCCGCCCCTGTAGGTGGCGGTATGCACCATAGAGATGTGATCTACCAGTAATTTAAAAGAAGAAGAAGAAAACCAGGAAGCGACTGCGCCGTGTGATGACGTCGTATGAGTTTGCTTTTGTAATTCTTGATAACTCTTTGCTGTTTTCCATCTAAAATTGCATTAATATTTGCATCTTTAATTAATTCCCCAAATATTTCGTTTTTGTCGTCCCTCCAAACATACCTTACTTTATCGTCCGCCATTGTTTTGTGACTACAAACGTTCTTGTGACGTAAAATCTGGTCAAAACGTGCGACTTGTTAGCGTTTATTTGCAAAACCTGTTTCCATAGCCAAAATTTGCATTTAGATTTTTTCCAGAGGTGGCAAAACCGGGTCCAGAAAGTTAAAAACCCTGCCACAGTTTGACTTTAGCCCTTGATGCTAGCTAGCTAGCAAGCTCCCTAGCAGGTAAACAAGCAGCTCGGGAGCTAGCTAGCTAGCACCCGGGGCTAAAGCCAAACTGTGGCAGGTATTTTTACTTTCTGGACTTGGATTTGTCACCTCTGTTTTTTTCCAATACGCTTCAAAATTCACCCCCTCCAAGCGTTTTTTTGTTTGTTTGGGTTTTTTTTTTTCGAATTTCTAGCGTTTCCATTCAGTTTTATTTTCACATTTCTTGAAAATTCAAATAAAAATGGCCGGATAAAACCCCCACTCGCGACTTTCATTTTGGGTTCATTATGGTACTTGGATAGCCAAATAATTTTTGAGGTGGTATTTGGTGTAAAAGTTGGAAAACCAGCATACAGCAAACACAATTCCGTGCTTTTACTGAAAGTGTCAACTATTTACAATTTTGAGGATACAAAAACTGCAACAGCAAAAAATAAAGTGCATTATTTAATTACTGAATATATCAAATAATGAAGCAGAATCCCCCCCAAAACTCAACATTTGTGAATGCCCCCCCCCCCCCCCCCAAAAAAAAGAAAAAAATCGCAAACCCCTCTTAAGTTAAAAATGACAAAATGGAATTCACCCACTCTGATTCTCAGTGGCTTCACTAATTCACACACACACGCACACACACACACGCGCGTGCGTGCATGGCGTTCAATGATGACAGTTGCTGCGCTCGTTCAGCGATAACATCTCAGATCGTCGAGCTCATTTCCTGATAGGTTGTATAAAAACATCAGCTCCTTCCTCTTCATCCAGACACAAAAGAGCTGCGGGCTTCCCATACGTCGTCGAATTCTCCGTCGAAGCTTAATTTGATGCTGCCGATTAGTTACCGGCACCAGCGAGCCGCGTTTTATGCCAAATTACACGCAAGCAAACAGCCACGAGAAAGCAAGTCTGCTTGCTCGATCTCTGCAAATCAAGAATAGGATTGGACTTAAAGGGGCGGGGCCTCTCAAATTGCGTCTGCTGTCAAGACTGGTTGCTTGCTCATAATGGCCAGAGGTGGCAAATCCAGGTCCAGAAAGTAAAAACTCTGCCATGGAGGTGCTAGCTAGTTAGCTAGCAAGCTCCCTAGCTAGCTCCCCGGGTGTTTGGTTTCCTGCTAGGGAGCTAGGGAGCTAGCTAGCTAGCTAGCTAGCTAGCACAAAGGGCTAAAGTCAAACTGTGGCAGTGTTTGTACTTTCTGGACCTGGATTTGCCACCTTCTGCTAATGTTTGGCGTTAGCGAGATGCTACAATGTGTCTGACTGGCTGGAGCAGTTTTCTTTTGGCTGTTATAAAAATGTTCATGTTTACCACATTCCACTTCATGGATTAGCTTGTTGGTCAATTTTGAACAGGGTGATGTGAAAACGGTGCGTCATCACAATAGCAATATTATTATTGTTATTATTATTATTATCATCATATTTACTCAGTAGTAACTTTGAGCCTATTTAACTAAGGCGCCTTATGTGTGTTTTAACGGAATTAACCATTTAAAATAATTGATTCAAATCTAATTAGGCCTATATATCATTTTTGCCATTAAATACATTGATTTAATAGCAAAGATATCAATGATTGGATTGATTTTATTCTATTTTTATACACTGCTTTGATTATTTTTATCCAAATAATTGACCCGCTCGGGGGGTGATATTCGTACACTTCAAACTGCAGCCACAATAATAATCGATGTATTCTTAAATTGACATTTGATGTTCTCGTTTTCACATTGCAAACAAACAGCAACGAATCCAAATTAATGTGCTTCCCCCTGTTGTATTTGCATCATGTGTTGGCAGCGTTTCTGGAGATTATTCATGCGGCGGGTGCGCATGATTTTGTGTTTGTGTGATTAGAGGTCGGCTACCGAGATGTAAATCAGAAAATCTACATAGTGGGGGGAGCTATTTTGGCCCCGTGCACAAAATGGACCATCTGTTTGGAAGAGACAAGTTGTTACAGGATCTGTGTGTGTGCGTGTGTGTGTGTGTGTGTTCGGGGTGCGGGTGCAAAAAAATGGTTGATTGATGCTTTAAGTTGTGGTGAGCAGAATTCTGAAGTATTTTAGCAGGACTCGCAGCAACTGCTTGTTATGGACGCACGTTTGTCAAAAGCGAGCATCACGGCGCAGACAAGGCGCTCTCAGTTCGGGATCCGAGAAAAAAAAAAATAGAAGAAAGAAAAAGTCCTTCACAATCAAGGTCTCCAACGGAGGCATTTTAAAAAAGATGTTGTTTTTTTTTAAATCACATTTTCATATGCAGCTGCGGAGTGCAATGACCTCTTTTGTCCTTGGGGCCTTTTTAGATGCTTGAAATGAGTTGGACTACTCAAGGCTGACATTTTTTTTGGTGCTTTTTTGTCAGTGTAACATTTTCGGATGTCGATGTTTGTCCGATGGGAAATAATGGAAGATGTTCCAGGATCAAACTGTCACCAGTTTAGTCCCAAAATTAATGGTTAGTACAGGCGACATTTTCAATAACATGGAAACATTCTCAAGTGTTACAGACAAATAACTGTTAACTGCTACATAATAGTCATGTGATCGATACCACCCATTAGCTTTACCGCCTAACACAGAGGTGGCAAAACCCTGCCACAGTTTTGGCTTTAGCTCCAGGTGCTAGCTAGCAAGCTCACCAAGTGTTCGGTAACCCGCTAGGGAGTTAGCTAGCTAGCTAGCTAGCTAGCACAAGGGGCTAAAGCCAAAACTGTGGCAGGGTTTTTACTTTCTGGACCAGGATTTGCCACCTCTGACCTAACACATATCACATGTATTTGGATAAAAGTAGTGTTATTGTCGTGAATAGCATAATTCTACGTGGAGGCAGGTCAGACTCAGTGTTGGTAATTTTACAGAAGAGCGAGGGGTGAAGCCCCTCCTTGTTTGTGTTCAATTCTGGTCAAATGTAGGTTTTATTCATTTAAACGTACACAATCTACACCCACATATTTTTTTTTAAGCTCATCTACGAATGACCTGGCCCATCCATCCATTTTAAAACTACCTTCTGTGATAGCATCAGAAGAAAAACACACTTTTTTTTTTAAAAAGAAAAAGCAATTCAGAGCTAGCCTTGAGCCCACCTGCGCTTGTCAATGTCACCGTGTGCAAAACAAACATTTTGACTGTATTATTTGGAACGAGCCTTTTAAAAAGAACCTTTGGGGTGATTTACATTTTTTCTGTGGCTTTCACTTTATTTTGGAGAAATACTTTTACTTAACGCTAAAAGTTTTCCACAGCAAATAATAATGTCTTTAGGCTTGGTGAAGCAGCATGTGGCTAAAGTTACATTTTATTTTATTTAATAAGAGACAAATATTTGTAAAATTACGATACATCGGCGAACATATTTTAACAATCAATATACGTATTTCTAATGGAGTTTTTTTTTTTGGTAAAAGAACAGAAATATATATATATATATATATGTGTGTTTTTGACATGTAAAATCAGATGGTATTTTTGTAAATTAAATGATATTTTTAAAATACAGGAAAAAAACTGTAAAATTAAAAGTAAAATTATGTTATATGAAAGTTTGCTACAGTGCTGTCAAAATAAAAAAAAAAGTAAAAAATAAAATAAAAAACGGTAATTTTCCAGCAGCTGGGTCGCGAGAAAAATACTGTGAAATAACAGAAAATGACCTTCTCGTAATTTTTCTTTTTTTAATTAATTTTTTTTTTCACAGTGCATAGAGGCGTAACAAGCATTTATTATTATGAGCTATAATGATATAATTGTTTTGCAGAGGTGTACAAAATGCACTGCATCACACTAAGAGTTGCTCTCATGTCGCTCAAAGTGACGTCTGTGTCGATGGAGGGTTCATCAGTGAAGATTTAAAGCTTAAGACAAAAACATTTGCAGAGCGTCGCATCTGCCGCGCCAGAGCGAAAAGGACGATTAAACAAGTTCAACGAACAATGAAACAACATACGAGAGAGAGAGAGAGAAGACATGAATAAGACGTATCCGGCAGTGATGGAGACGACCCGCAGTGACCCCCGGAGGCGCGGTCTGACGTGTCTCCTCGTCCGAACGCGTTTCCCAAAAAGCCGTGCCGGAATGTAGGCCGTGCAAATAGGACGAGGCTGGCCGAGGTGAAGCTTCTCGCTGAACGGGATTAAATCTGCGTTCGTACTCCAGTGACATGACCCACGCACATCTGCGCAATATTATGTCATATTTACAATCAGGCAGAGCAAATATGGACGATGGAGAGTGAGGCCGGAAAAAAATGTATTATTGTAATTAAAACTGAACGGTTCGTTCATTCCTTGCTGTCATGTTTCGGTTCTGTGGAGTCGGGTTTTTGTTTGATTTTTGTCTGTGTGATCAGCGTTTTGTTTTCCTTGTCTTTTCCCCGCGTCTCGTTATGCGCAACCGCGTCCACCTGTGTGTCTTCCCTTCTCCTCCTGTGTGTCAACCTATCAGTGCCCTCAGCTGCGTGTGTCTTCCCCAGGTGTGTCTTGTCAAGTAATTAGTGTTGGTGTATTGAGGCCCCGTCCACACGAAAACCAGTTTCAATCTTTCCTCACAAGTTTCTTACCGTTTAAGCCGTTCGTCCACACGACGAAGCGGTTTCGGCGCTTGAAAGTCTCCGTCACAACCAAGTCCTCGTCACAGCCAAGTCCTCGTCACAGCCAAGTCCTCATCACAGCCAAGTCCTCGTCACAGCCAAGTCTCCGTCACAGCCAAGTCCTCGTCACAGCCAAGTCCTCGTCACAGCCAAGTCCTCGTCACAACCAAGTCCTCGTCACAACCAAGTCCTCGTCACAGCCAAGTCTCCGTCACAACCAAGTCCTCGTCACAGCCAAGTCCTCGTCACAACCAAGTTCTCGTCACAACCAAGTCCTCGTCACAGTCAAGTCTCCGTCACAGCCAAGTCCTCGTCACAGTCAAGTCTCCGTCACAACCAAGTCCTCGTCACAGCCAAGTCCTCGTCACAACCAAGTCCTCGTCACAGTCAAGTCTCCGTCACAGCCAAGTCCTCGTCACAGCCAAGTCTCCGTCACAGCCAAGTCCTCGTCACAGTCAAGTCCTCGTCACAGCCAAGTCCTCGTCACAGCCAAGTCAGATCCTGTCTCGTCACGCCCGTTTCAGTCTAGTCACGCCCTGTCCAGTCAAGACGACCAGTCCAGTCACGTCGACAAGTCCAATCATGTCCTGTCCTGTCACGTCCTGTCCAATCAAACTACGTTATGTCAGACCCTGTCGAGTTACGTCCTGTCCACGCCCATCAATTCACGGTTGTCCCTTTTTTCCTGTTTTATTCAAGTTCCACGTATTACCCTTGTTTCCTGTCTCACTGCCTTAATTCCCTGCTTTTGGGTCCACCATCCCTCAACCAATCATTCCACCATAACACTTGCAGAAAGAGAAGATCTTGTACAGACTGACCCAAAATAACATTGGGCATTGGACCACATGCTGCTTCACCAAGACTAAGACACGATTATCTGATCACATGTTGCATCTTGTTCTGATCAATTTCTATTATGGTGAGCGAGTTTCTTGCAAGAAAGAGGAGAGATTGTATAATGCAATTGCATAGAATGCAGTAAACCCTCTTAATATGTCAGAGGATGCGTCAATTCCACTGATTTTATACCACGAGCCGCTTCGTCATCACAAAACATCAAAGGAAGTTAAGTTAAGTAGGAAATGCAAAAAGTTTCATTTTTGCACCAAAAGGTTTTCTTTGACAGAATACAGTATTCAAGACGAGCACCGCAGCCGTTGCCCTACTTTTATGTGAAACACCGAGCCGCCATTTGGTTACTGCACGTCAAGAATTGCATTTACGTCGATTTCTTATTGCTTTCAAGAAAAAGGAGAGCTTGCAAAGAGCAAACACACGGAATGCAGTACACGAGGTCTTCTGATTGGTTACTCACACCAACAGTAAACATTGGGCCACCTCTTGACCACAGACAATTTTTCATAGTGACTCAAAATAACTTCAGATGAGTCACATGCTGCTTCACCTCTCCAAAAGAAAAAAACTTGTATTTTCTATTGTTTTGTTTGTAAATACTTTTAAATGTTGCACTTACACAGTAAATTTGACTCAAAACAGACTCTAAACAGAGTAAAATTTACACTTGGAAAAGAGTAAAAATAATCACAATACTCAAATTATTTTTACTGTGCGCGAGAGAATTTGCATATACCATGAAAAAAAATAGTAAAGATTTTTAACTGAGAAATTCAAAGTCAATTTTGCAAGGATAGATTTTGACAAAATGTTACTAGTTTATTAAAAAAAAAAGTCACTCAAGGGTTGAGGAACAAAACCACAATTTCAGGTTGGGATACTCTACAACCTGAGCCATGCCACTCCCACTATGCGTGAGTATATCACTCGTGCCAGCTGGAATCTTCGTACCTTACTTTTGGATATTAGCAAACAGCTGGCGCGGCATAGCTCAGATGGTAGAGTGGCAGTCACCCAAGATGAAGGTGGTGAGCTTCTTCCTTAACCCATGAGTAACTTTTGATTTGATTTTAAATCCACTAGTAAAATGTACTCAAAAAAATGTAGAAAGAATTTCTGAGTGAAAAAAACGTTACTAGGTTTTTGTTACGGGATAGACCAAATCTCTAAAGTAATCATTTACTCTGTAGTTACTTTGTGTATGAAATGCACTAAAAAGCTGCCTTACCTCCTCACACCCCATTTGACCTTTTTTTTGTTGTTGTTGTTGTTGTTGTTGTTGCTGGTGCCGACCCAGGCGGCATCTTTGAGACGCTGGAGACGGACCCCATCAGTGTGGAGGAGCTGGCCTTTAAGTTTGCAGTCACCAACATCAACAGGAATCGGACCCTCATGCCAAACACCACGTTGACCTACGACGTCCAGAGAATAAATCTCTTTGACAGCTTCGAGGCCTCCAGAAGAGGTCGCAATAAGCGCTTGTCACTATCGAATATGGTTAGAATCGATTAATCGATGGATTAGTCCGTCGATTAATCGACTGATCAGATTTGTTTTAATTTTGAAACATTGACATATATTACAAAAGCATTTTCCTTGATTGCTGTTTATTAACTACAGGTTGGTGTTTATTTCGTATTCGTATCGTGATTTCAGGAAAAAAAGGGATTGATATTGTGCTATGTTACCGGTTCAGTCATTGTTTTCCAAAGTAAAAACAGATGTTTGCAAATGTCTCATTTCGATTAAACACAGAAGGTAAGCAGTCTGCTTTCGTGAAGGACGACAGAAATCAGTGAACAATTACCAGAGGTGGCAAATCCAGGTCCAGAAAGTAAAAACCCTGCCACAGTAGCTAGCTCCCTAGCAGGTAAACGAGCACCATGGGCGCTAGCTAGCTAGCCAAACTGTAGCAGGGTTTTCACTTTCTGGACTTGGATTTGCCAACTCTGACAATTATTGTTGATATGCTGAAGCATTTTGACAATTAAAAAAAAAATGGCTCCTAACAATTATTCCATTATTAAAATAGTTGTAGATTAATTTGAGAATCGATTACCTGTCGATTCATTGATTTAATTTTGACAGCACTAGTCGGACTACATAAAGAGTGAAATCCCCAAAAGGAAAGCGTGTTCTTGTCGTCGTCATTTTCCGATTCGGCCGCTGACCCGTTTTTTGTTTTTCTCAATTGCCAGCCTGCGACCAGTTGGCACTGGGCGTGGGCGCCGTGTTTGGACCGTCGCACAGCTCGTCGGTGAGCGCCGTCCAGTCCATTTGCAACGCCCTGGAAGTCCCTCACATCCAGACGCGTTGGAAGCATCCGTCCGTGGACAACCGAGACAGCTTCTACATCAACCTCTATCCCGAATATACCTCCATCAGTCGAGCCGTGCTGGACATTGTGCAGTACTACAAGTGGAAGACGGTCACCGTGGTCTACGAGGACGCCACGGGTAGGTTTTGACTGATTTTGCAAGGCCCGCAGAATATTGTGTTCTATTGCGATAAAAACAGAAAGATTAGAGTCGCTTCTTTCATCAGGACAACATTTTTTATTTATCTGTTTCTGTTTTGCAGCAAGTAGCAGCTAAGTTTCATCATTATTCACCATTCTGTTTATATTAGTGGGGGAAAGAGCTTTTTTGCAACATGGCCCTGATTGGTCTCTTATACTCTTCTGCAAACCTGCTGGCCGTTTTTGTAATAACTACCATTGCTTCAAGCATTGTCTTAAGAGTTTAGAGGTTGTTATGCTCTAGGATAAAAAAACATAAAAAAAAAAAAGTATAAATACGTCATTGGAACTATGATATTTTTTTCAAATAGAACGTATTTATACGTTTTTGGGAGTGAATGAGTTAATATTCTTCCCAATCTGTTAGTGAGCCCTTCCCCTTTTCCGATCTATCCACCTCACAGGTGTGTATGAGTGCACGTTTACGGCCTAAAATGCTAATCACAATTATTTATTAGTATTCATCACTTTAGGGAAAACAAACAAACATTTTTACTGCATTACTTTTCAACAAACAATATCTAGTTTTTAGAGCAAAATGAATGTCTTATCATTTCAGAATAAATGATAACAATAAATTCATTAACAAGGGCAAACTGAAATAAATATGCTATTTTCTTGTTTAAAAGGAACCCAGATTTTGCTTTATATTATGTATTTGGTTGTTACTAACATAACTATGAGATTCATTTTTCAAAAATCATTTCCAGTTGAATACACGTCGTAGAAACTTTATTTGGACGTACGCCGCCATTGTTATTTGCGTCGCAACCCATTCAGTACTTTCTTCTTCTTTGACTCGGCACAGTGCGCTTGTTCTAATGTTCGCCCCCTGGTGGCGGATGAGAAAGTGCTTGATTCAATAAATATCGCTAACGATCAGATGACTCAAATCATGGCAATCGAAATTGTAATCATGATTAAAAATTGGATTAATTACGCAGCCCGACAGACGTGAAATACCAAAAATGCTGATGAGGTAGCACGGCTGTTGCACAGGTGTGCCTTAGACTGCCTACAAGAGGCAGCTCTAAAGTGTACAGTTTTCTCATACATCTTTTGACATTTCAAGTTTTTCTAGATTTTTTTTAATTGAACGGGTCATTTTGACCCGCTATGTAACAGGGGATACAGCGGTCACAACTTTGTTCATCTGTAACACGACTTGCCATGTGGACACGGGTCAGACTTTGTAACTTCTCCAATTTTGATGATTCTATGATTTTTTTCCCCCCAAAATTGCCTCGCCGCATGACAAAACGATTCGGGGTCAAATAATGATGCCGTTTGTGTGTTGAAGGCCTGATTCGCTTGCAAGAGCTGATCAAAGCTCCGTCGAGATACAGCATCAAAATCAAGATCCGCCAGCTGCCAATCGGAAGCAAAGACGCTCGGCCGCTCCTCAAGGAGATGAAGAAGGGGAAAGAGTTTTACGTCATCTTCGACTGCACCTACCAAACGTCGGCTGACGTCCTCAAGCAGGTGAGAACCGCTGCAATCTCACCCACGCGCCACGACGGCGCGGGTTCTCAGGCTTTTTGTGCCAAGAAGAAAAGACCCACGCATAATCCAAACATAGCCAACACGTGTGTTCCAAAAGAAATTCAAAAGTTGCCCATTTTAGAGAACATTTACAATTAAAAAAATTACGTTTTCTAGAGAGAAATAGGGAAGGAGAAGGGCCAGTGAAGAGGTGAAAAAAAGGGTTGGCAGGATTTTCACCGTAATCTCAGAATTCTGACTTTAAAGTGAGAATTCTGAGATTAAAGTCTCTAATCTCAGAATTCTCATTTTAATCTCAGAATTCTGACTTTAATCTCGAAATTTAGATTAAAGTCAGAATTCTGACTTTCAGAATTCTCACTTTCAAGTCAGAGTTCTGAGAATAAAGTGAGAATCCTGCCAACCCTTTTTTTCCCCCTCTTCACTGGCCCTAATCCTCCTCCGATGAAAAAAAAAAGTTGTCATGTTACAAGAGCAAAGTTGTTCTTATTCAAATTGGTTGTAATGTAACATCAACAATGGTTGTCAGATTACGAATTTTCAATTGTGTTTTTGTCAAATTTTGTCAAATTTTGAAATCAAGGATGATTTTTAGGGCCAACATTTCGAAAGGTATGTGCGGTGTTCATCAACCTTTGCGGCTGTTTATTTTCATCTTGAACTGTGAATTATGAACAGTTCCTAATAGCAGCAATTGTAAGCACAGAACAAAAAGGCTTCTGGTAGAAAGCAGAAAAAACATGTCGGAAAAAGCCTACTAGAACAGCTGAACTTTGACTTGGGCTTAATCAAAGGTGCATGAAATGATGGCAGGTGTGTGCTGACTTCTACTTCACATGTGTTGGAATGTTGATTCTGAACACAGCCATATCTGCCGCTATAAGAGGGTGTGCGCACTTGTGCAACCACATTATTGCAGTTGTTCAAGAATGTCAAGTGAGGTGTACACGTCACACCAATGGAGGAAAAAGTTGTGAAACAATTCATGTTGGTCTCATTTTTTAATATTACAAAAAGTTGGCTTTCGAATGGGGGTGTGTAGACTTTTTATATCTGCTGTAAATGATTTTTTTTTTTAGATACAGATGGCTACTGACTTGCTATTAGAAATCCAACTTGTCAAATCAAATGTTCCCGTTTTATCACCTGATAATTTTGCTTATATTAAGTAATATTAATTTCATTCCTTTTAAAAAAAAAAAGTCACATTTTTGTCGTGTAGTGGCTAAAAAATGCAACAGACAATTTAGGAATCCAAGTCGCTTTTTGTCTTAATATTGAGCACGCCGCGCGAGATTAGTCAAATGTGTTTCCGGCCGAATCCCAGCACAGTTGAAAGTTCCCATTTAGAAGCCAAATCTGCGTGGAAAATGAATTGCGAGCTTGCTTCTAACGCATTCCGCCTTTCAACCCTTTTGCAGATCCTGTCCATGGGGATGATGACGGAATATTACCACTTCTTCTTCACCACGCTGGTAAGCAGCCAAGAGTGACTCAAAATAATCCACAAAGTCGTCGCAGCCCGAAGTAGGTTTGCCCGCATGCGCCCTCATCATCAAGAAAAAAAAAAAAAAAGTCCTCCTCCTGGCGAAGGAGTGACCGCGTCGTCAAATTAATTTGACCCACGACCTTCACCGAGTGCAGCGAAAATTAAACAGAAACTCTAAAATCCACAGTCAAAACTAAACAATCGGAATAATATCTTTGTTCACCGAGCACAACAGGAATGCAACGGAACAAACTGAAAATAATCCATCAGCTCAAAAGTAACAATTGCTTACGCACAACTGCTCACAAAGCAGTCAAATCCATCAAACTCATGTGATTGCTATTAACAACCTAACACAATAGAAATCAAACAATGATTTGGAAATCATCCACAATGTCAAAAAGTACGCTCATTTGCATAAGCGCACTTGCGAGGTGGAGGCGTCATCTGAATAACGTGATTGTTATTAGCGACAACCTCCGTCTGACATAACAGAAATAAAACAAAACGTGTCGATATAATGTACAAAATCAAAACCAAGTTCATTTGCAATCACATTTAAAACCACTCCACAAAGTGAAAACTATAGCTTGCACAATAGAAATAAAAGGCAAAGTAATCCAAAAAAGTCAGAGAGACGCGTCGCCTGGTTAACGCAGGTGTTATTAATGATGGACTCCCACCTAACACAATACAAATAAAAGAATGCCTCGGAATAATCCACAAAACTACTCTTGGTTGGTTACACATACATGAGCAAACTGATGTGATTGTCATTAATGCTAACTTCCACCAAATGGGAATGAAACTCGACAACTCGAAATAATCTATGCTGGCAAAACCGTGCTTGCTCGTAATTGAGAGTGTGATCGATATTAAGGACAATCTTTTAGCGTGGAGGAACAAAACTGCCAAAATTAATAAACTAAATAAATAACTAAAGGACAAAAAAGTGAAAATAAAAACAATTATAAAAAATACAAGTAAATCCCAAAAAATTTATATAAATGGAAGTAAAAACAACAACTTATCTATATACAGGTATCATAAATATTATATTCGACCATTGCTGAAGCTCTCCATGCAAGTTGGCGAGACTTCCTTGTTCGCCGACCCGCTCACTCAAACAATGAAAGGCAGTTTGTAATGGCGGAGTCCAACCCAAGACAGGCTTAGGACCGCCCCCCTCATTTGAATAACATTTCATCCTGGCAGAGAGTCTGCAGCACGAAATAAATAAATATGAGGGCAGAACATTTTTCTTTCTTTCTTAATATTTCATTCTATTTATATATATATATATATATATTTTTTTTATATATATATTTATGGATAATCTTTTTGTGTGTTATTTTTATTTCCATTTATATTTATTTTTGGGGGATTTAATTTTTTAATTACATTTTTTATATCCATTTTTATTTTCACTTTTAGTCATTTATTTATTTTTTATTTTGGCAGTTTTGGACCTCCATATTTCAGTAGCCCAATAGAAATGAAACAAGTCAACTTTGAATGGAATCCATTTCCCCCCCCCCGCAGGACCTGTTTGCGCTGGACCTGGAGCCGTACCGCTACAGCGGCGTCAACATGACGGGCTTCCGGCTGCTCAACATCGACAACCCCAAGGTGGCCTCGGTGGTGGAGAGGTGGTCCATGGAGCGGCTGCAGGCCCCCTCCAAGGCCGAGACGGGAATGATGGAGGGCATGATGACGGTCGGAACCAAAAATCAAATCCAAATCAACGCATTTCACCATCAAATGATTTGAAAATGGCAACGTGTGGGGAGCGCGACGGCATTTTTAATGCCACGTTGATGATAATCATAACAATTTCAAGAAAGAAAAAAAAAAAACTCATCGACTCTCTGAGAAGTTTTCCACTCAAAGGGGGCGCGAGCCAACAATAAATAGGACACATTTGGACGGTGGAAGAGCTTGTTAAGCGGCTCCACTTCTACTTGTTTATCTGCTTTAATGAGGCTCATTAAAAGATAACGCCGGCTATTTACAGATCTTCAGCGCTGGTAAACAAAATTAATCATCGTAACCCCCCCCAGCAAAAAAAAGCATGCTCGCATTACGTTACGTGTGAACTGTACTCTGATAGATAGAAGCACACAAACATCTATTTTGGGAAATAATCATTAGGATCTTCTGATCGCTCTCATTATTGTGGAGTAGCGTTAAAAGGTCGATATAAAAAAAAGTTCATGATAAGGGGATCATTTCTCTCACCGGTTATTAATGACAAGTGCCACCGTGCACAGTAGAAATTAAGACAAGTAGAAATAATCGAAAGAGTAATGAAAATACTGTGTTAAGTATGTGTCGCGATCACTCATGGCATGCCGATCATTTCGCTCGCCACTTATTAATTGCAAGTGTCACCTTGCGCAATAGAAAAAAAACAAGTAGAAATCATCTAAAAAAAAGTGCCACGTGCTTAGTCAAAGGTACAAAATATGTGTCATGATCGCTCACGATATATTACGATCATTTCTTTCGCCGGGTATTAATGACAAGTGTCACCTTGCACAGTAGAAATTAATAGAACAACGAGAAGCAATCTAAAGAGTAAAAAAAAAGTCCCGCACGCTTGGCCAAATGTTCAAAGTCCGCGTCATGATTTCTCATGACATGGTGATCATGTCTCTCATCAGTTATTAATTTCAAGTGTCACCTTCCACAATAGAAATTAATAGAACTAGAAACAATCTAAGAGTATAAAAGTACAATAGAAAATAATACAAGTAGACATAATCTAAAGTGTAATGAAAAAGTGCCGCGTGCTTGGTCAAAGGTGCAAAATACGTGTCATGATCGCTCACGATATTACAATCATTTCTCTCACCACTTATTAATTACAAGTGTGATCTTGCACAATAGAAATTAATAGAACAACTAGACATAATCTAAAGTGTAATAAAAAAGTGCCGCGTGCTTGGCCAAAGGTGCAAAATACGTGTCATGATCACTCACGATATTACAATAATTTCTCTCGCCACTTATTAATTACAAGTGTGACCTTGCACAATAGAAATTAATAGAACTAGAAACAATCTCAAGAGTAAAAAAAAAGTCCAGCAAGCTTGGTCAAATGTCCAAAGTCCGCGCCATGATTTCTCGTGACATGCCATGTCTCTCGTCAGTTATTAATGACAAGTGTCACCGTGCACAATAGAAATTAAAACAAGTAGAAATAATCTAAAGAGTAATGAAAAAGTGTTGACTGTGTTTATGTGTCACAATCGCTCATGGCATGCCGATCATTTCTCTCGTCAGTTATTAATTACAGGTGTGACCTTGCACAATAGAAATTAATAGAATTAAAAACAATCTAAGAGTGCAGTATAAAAGTGCTGCACGCTTAGTCAAATTCTCGAAGTGCGTGTCACGATCGCTCACGACATTATCATTTCTCTCGTCAGTTATTAATAACAAGTGTCACCTTGCACTATAGAAATGACTAGAACTAGAAATAATCCAAAGAGACAAAAAGGAAAATTTGCTCACTTGGTCCCCTGCAGTAACTATGTGTGATAATTGCTCAAGACATGGTGATCTCTCTCCTCGCCAGTTCCTCATAACAATCAACCATCGCACAATAGAAATGAACCGAATGGCTAAACATGATGTGAAATCATTTGATTTAAGGGTAAAGAAGGCCTGGAAAGCCTTTTTTTTTCTCTTTCTTTGACGCCTTTGTAAGTGTTTGCACGATTGGTTTCTGCTTCCAGACGGAAGCGTCTCTGATGTACGACGCCGTCTACATGGTGGCGGCGGCCTCGCAGCGAGCCGCCCAGATCACCGTCAGCTCGCTTCAGTGCCACCGACACAAGCCCTGGCGCTTCGGGGCCCGCTTCATGAACATGCTCAAAGACGTGAGTCGGCTTCCGCTTAAATACGACTTGACTTTGAGGCTGCTTTTTACCGCCGAGCGTCCTGCTATCCAACAGCTAGCTGCTAGCGCATTCTTTTCCTGTGTACGATAGCTTGATTTTATTTGATTTTTTTTACATGTGAAATAATTCATTTAAATGTGAAATAGTTTATTTTCATAATGCGGTCGTAACAAATTCATTCTCTTCATAATTTAACGAGATGATGAAAAGATGAATTCTCATTTCTAAAATGCATCACTTATAATCAATTTAATTCCAATAGCTACAAATGATTTAATAAACAGGCGTCAAATATAAATCGCTAAAATTTAAAATAAATCCATTAAGAATTATTGAATACATAAATAAATGCTGAATGTCAATAATAGGGTATTGTACAAACATTTCTTTATTTGTAATGAATCCATTATTTACTTACATAAATCCATGCTAAATGCCTATAATAAATTGTTTTACCAATTGTATTCATTTGAATTAAATGTATTTACCAATTCGTCAATAAAATAAAGGAGTGGCAGTAATATATTATTTCACTGTTGTTCATTTGTATCAAATAAATAAAGCAATTATTTATTTTAAAAAATGCATGCAAATGTCTATAATAAATTGTTCATTTTATTAATATTTTTCTATTCACAACAAATTAATTAAACAATTAACATCAATAAATGACTAATTTTTCAAATATTTATTTCAATGAATCAATCAACTAATAAACACTATATATAAATAAATAAAAATCTATAACTGGGTTATTTTATTAACCTTTATTAGCCAATTATTTTATTTAAAAATAAAAATTAAATATGAAAAGCTAAATTGCTAATGCAAATAGTTAAAGAACGGGGAGTGCCGCGTGTGGCCCCCAGACCATACTTTGCCTAACCCTTTTCAAAATCTATTCCGACACCAAAATACTCCTTCACTACTTTCTAATATTTAATATCACACACTCATTTTTTAATTAATACATTTCTAAGGTGCATTAATATGACTTTGTACTTTCTAATGATATAAAGCCAGGATATGAAAATAAGATAAGAAAAGGAAGAGAAATTGGGGGAGGGGTCAAATTCTCCACACTGTGAGGAGAATGAACGAAGATGCACAATTTATAGTTTTTTTGTTGCTTGAGCAAATTTTGACGTGGACAAAATTTCATAAGATGAAACCAACCCTTGCTGGAAAAGTAGTACATTTTGCCCAAGTATGAAATAATTGAACTAATTGGACAACGATGGAACCAGGATTGTATAGAATCAGTTTTCATTTATTAGAAAACAACGTCTTACAAATGCAATTATGCCATCCAGTGCCAGAAAAATGACCTCAACACAAATCAATATCGCACTCGTTTTTTACAGTACAGTACATATTTTTTATTTTAACTCAATTTGATGAATTATTATGAAATTAATATATCAATGACTAAAAGATGCAGCCATACTTTCCATTTTTATGCTAACAAGACTATGAAAACTTAGAAAAAAATATTTTATCGTACATTTGATTGTACATTTAGAACAGGTATAAAATTAGTGATTAATTAATTAATTAAGATTTAAAAAAAAATATATCGCCTGACACCCATAAAATAAAAAAATAAAAAGATCAATAAATATTTTTGGCAATTGAAAAAAAAGTTTGTTTGAATGTGTTCTTGTGGAAAAAAATGGTCCAAAAATATTGCCAGATTTGACTCAAATGCTTCAATGTTATTGTTTTGTGTAACGTTACCAAAAAAATAAAAATTATTAGATTTTCCCCCCGATTATTATTACCCAATGAAAAGGGTTAACTAATATCAGCTGATTAAAACCGCTTTGGCAACATTATTGATATTTCTTGAACGGAGCCAAATGTTCACCAAAATTGCTTTTTAGCGGGATTGTCGCTCATGTTTTTGTGAAATGAACACAAAACAAATCGTTCGGCATGCAACAAACATTCTCCTCATGGTTGCCCGGGTGCTGTGCGCTTTCATTAGCGTGTCTACATGACACGCTAATCCCCGATGTTGTCATGCGGCGGCGCACTAATGACACCAGCAGCGCATGATCAACACGTTTGATTGGAGTGGATTTAAAAAAAGGACGACTTAATGGCGGCGTTTCATCTGGATTTAGCGGTCAAGTCGGCAACACAGATGTGCAGACTGATTGAAGACGAACGAGCCTTAGCCGCGCCGTAGCCTCCTCTGCGTAAACGGAGGAAAACAAAAGGCAAAAACAAATTGGACTTGCACTTAAAGACCAACTGAAAAGGCCTGCAGGAAAACTCGACTTTCAAGCAACGGGATGATTGGTTACACCGCGCAACATTTGCCAATTGTCTTATCTCTGAGGAGAAGACACAAGATGGCTGGATGATGAAAAAATGGTGCATTCAGGTTTTCTATTTAAAAACTGCACCAGGGAAATCAATTCCACCAAACAACATATTCTAATAATGAGACAATATCACACATTTAATTTTTTTTTAAACGGGCCTGCCAACTGTTGCGAATTACGACGGCGTATTAGGGCCATTTTTTCTTTTTCACGGGGGGGGGGTCAAATAAAGAGATCGAAATGGCTTTAGCAGAGATTAACCATATGATGTTTGAAGCGTTGGCACACATTTAGGTTAATTTATTAAAATGTATATTTATTTTTTCCAGAATTCTTATTTACACATTCCTACATTTTTTTTTTTTTTTTGTACAAGTAGCTATGATGTGTCGAATCTGCCACTCTGCGTCATTCACTTGCATTTATCTAAAGTATGCTAGCTTCTGATTGGTTGGTGTTTAGTCAGCTGACAGGGGATCAGGAAGTGTTGTTGCTCTCGTATGACGACTAAAGTTTAAATTAAGAATGATTCCGCCTCCATCCTTTTATAAATACTGTCCTATTAACCACCAACAAATCTTCACTTTAGACTATAACTATGCTACGTGTATTTCTTGTAAGTTTCTGAGTTTTCCCCCCACAAATTTGCCACTTTATGAATTCGTAAATTTGCGAGAAAAAAAACTCACAAATTTGCCACTTTATTAAGTGGCAAATTTTTTGAGTTTTTCAAGAAATATTCCCCCCCCCCCGAAAATAATTATACATGGCCCCAAAATCTGTCTCTCGCAATTGTAAAAGATTTTCTGTTTCTGCGTTGAAGTTCGAGCTAATGGAAAGCTAGTAATTGAGGATTACGATTCGATTTGATATGGCTGTAGCTTTTTTCTCATGCTTATTAATATGCAACAAGTTTAACAGCTCTCCAAAAGTCAAACTATCCAAGTTCATTCTAATGAAAGAAACAACAAGTTATCAGCAACATTAAACCGATTTATATTTAGGGACGGCTCCATATGTAGGCAATACATGGGTTGCAATTCGGTTGGTTCGGTCCGGTAAATTAAAATTCATTCTCAGATTCAAATCGTTTTTTTTTTTTTTTAGGTGTGTCAGGCGATTCATTTTTTTTCATCGTAATTAATTGCATGACTTTCATAGTTGACTCACGATTAAAATGTTTCAAATGTACAGTGAAATGTACAAAATGTTTTCATAATATTGTTAACATAAAAATGGGGACTTTTTTTTTTAACTAATAGAAAAATGGCTTAATCTTTTTGTCATTGATACAGTCATTTTATAATAATTCATAAAACATTAAAATGATGTACTGTTAAAAACAAGTGTGATATTGATTTGTATTGTAATTTTTCTGCCACTAGATGGCATTTGTAAGACATTGGTGACAGCGCAGTGCATTTTTCTTTTCATATTAAGAGCTATCAAATCTTTTAACATGAAATAACTAACTAAATTGACCGATTGATTCATGCACAAACACGACTTATGTTTTCAATTTTTTTGGCATTATTACTGAGAAAATGTATCTAAATCTGGACAAAAACTAAAATGACGTATTACTTGATAAAATTCACCCAAAACTGTGCAGAGCAACAAATGGCGACACGTTCATGAACAAAAGCGAGCGAAGGGACGGAAGGATGCGATTGTGACATTATGAGTAAAAATGATGTTTTGTGCATCTTTTGGATGAACGCTTGATGAGCAAAAAGCGCATTGCTCAGATTGAAGCTGACTGTTATTCAAACTGAGCTCACTTCATTACCGGCGAGTGCATTCATGAGACCCCCCCCCCTCCCCCACCCCACCCCCCGCTGCCCACCCACCGCTCCGCACTCAGACCCGGGCCTTGCCTGCCTGTTCCATTCACATCATCATCATCATCATCTAGACACACTACACACACACACACACACACACACACACACACACACACACACACACACACACACACACACACACACACACACACACTTAAAATGTCCAGCCAATGCAGACATGCCCATTACGGCGCAACTCGCCGTTGTCTCCGGGACTGGCCCTAATGCGGCAGCGCTCATCAATTATTCATTTTCTCCGAATGCTTGTTTACTTCTGCAGCAAAGCGGATGGAGCATTTTGCTATATAACAATTTAAAATACAAATAATTGAGATTCATTGGTTGTCCCGCTTCTTCCCGCAGGTGCAGTGGAACGGCTTAACGGGACAAATCGTCATTAACAAGACAGACGGCCTGCGCAAAGATTTTGATTTGGACGTGATCAGCCTGAAGGAGGACGGCTTGGAGAAGGTGAACCGTCTGACCCGCTTTTCTCTTGCTCTCAATTGACTCTTAAGCATATAAATTTTAAAAAATGCTATAATTTTCATTTAGTGTTGAACAATACCAGAAGCAGTCCTGTACAAACTCATTCACTGCCATTGATGACTATAGACGTCAAAAATCCATTATTACTTTGTTATTTTATTTTATTATGAATTTTATTCATGTAATTATTTTATCATTTATATATTTAATAAATAAATAAAATAACTATATTATATATTTAATAAATGTTATTAATTTTATTTTATTATGAATTATTATTATTTTTATTATTATTGCTTTTCTCTTGGTCTCAATTGACTCTTAAGCATATACAAAAAAATGCTGTAATTTTCATTTAGTGTTGAACAATACCAAGAGCAGTCCTGTACAAACTCCTTCACTGCCATTGACGACTATAGACGTCAAAAATCCATTATTACTTTATTGTTATTTTATTTTATTATGAATTTTATTCATGTAATTATGTTATCATTTATATATTTAATAAATAAATAAAATACATATATTATATATTTAATAAATGTTATTAATTTTATTTTATTATGAATTATTATTATTATTATTATTGCTTTTCTCTTGGTCTCAATTGACTCTTAAGCATATACAAAAAAAATACTGTAATTTTCATTTAGTGTTGAACAATACCAAGAGCAGTCCTGTACAAACTCCTTCACTGCCATTGACGACTATAGACGTCAAAAATCCATTATTACTTTGTTATTGTTGTTTTTTTTATTATGAATGTTATTAATGTAATTATTGTATCATGTATATATTTAATAAATAAATAAAATAAATATATTATATATTTAATAAATGTTATTAATTTAATTATTTTTATTTTTATTATTATTGCTTTTATCTTTGTCTCAATTAACTATTAAGCTTTTTTTTTTATGCTGTATATTTCATTTAGTATTGAACAATACCAAGAGCAGTCCTGTACCAACTCATTCACTGCCATTGACTGCTATAGACGTCAAAAATTCCTTTTTACTGGGCTGGCAGTGAATAAATTAAAGGAGACATATTATGTTTCTTTTTAAACAATTCAAAACTGTTTACGAGTGACCTCAAGAATGACATACAACACAGCAAGTTATACTTGTCAAATATGTTTCACGTCTCGTCTGTGAAGTTCAAGTTTGTAAATCACTGTAATGACTACCAGATCTCTGCAGATGGCGGCGTTGCATCCCTTTGAATTTGAGATCAGCACTGCTTTTAAACCGAAGTTAAATATTAGGTGGTGAATCTCACGTTACGTTGATTATGCAGCTCATGGAGTAAAAGTGTAAAAAGTCACTGAGGTTTCAACTAGAACCCGTGCGGCCAGTCAGCAATGCTCAAAGTGCATTTTATAGATGGATATTTGTAAAAAATAAATAAAAAAGCATTTTCACGGTCTTGTTTTTGTTGTTTTAAAGTTTGAGTTATCGGCAGAGGTGGCAAATCTATTAAGTAAAAACCCTGTCACAGTTTGGCTAGCTAGCTCCTTGGCTAGCTCCCATGGTGCTGATTTACCTGCTAGGGAGCTAGCTAGCTAGCTAGCTAGCTAGCGACCGTCATATTTATGCTTGACGAGCTCATTTTGTCCGCTTTTTGATCAGAAAAGGAAAATGTTCTACAGCTACTAAAAAAAGGAACGAGGCAAGAAAAAAAAATCAGGGCAGAGAAGAGTCTCCTCGTCTTTTTGCTAAGCTTGGCGTTTATATTGTCACAAAAGACTCGAAAAATCTGTCAAAATGCTGGCAGTTAAAAAAGCCACATTTGCATAATATTAGACAAACTTTATTAAAAGAAGAAGGAATACTTACATAATATGTCTCCTTTAAAAACACTTCTTCAAATGTTTACAATGACTGAAATACTCGTTGCAAGTCAAAGCAAACAAGTCATTGTTAGCTTCCCACCTCATTTTGCTCCATTATCTTTTAAATGTTCAATGTCATCCATTTAAAAGTGCTTTTTCTTTATTGTTTTTTTTTTTTGCAAGATAATCGCAGGCAACAATCGCCTGAATAAAGTGTGGAAAAAGGTCTGTACTTTAGCTGCCCCCAAAGCAGACTAAAGGAATAGTAACGCTGTTTACTAATCAACTCTTGTGGTCTGAATTTCCCATTTTTTTCCTCCCTTTACTCCCGTAACCGTGTCCACGTCCGGTCTCTCATCTGTTGTGCGTTGTTGATTTTTCCCTTTCGTGTTGCTCGCGCACGGTGGCTAAAGCCAAACTTTGCGGCCTGGTTAGATTGTCATCTGTACATTTTCGTCTTTAACAGATTGGCGTGTGGAACTCGCAGACTGGCCTTAATTTAACAGAAAGCAACAAGGACTCCAGCACCAACGTCACCGACTCCATGGCCAACAGGACCCTCATTGTCACCACGATTCTGGTACACTAAATAGAGGGACTGAGCTCTGCCACAAATAACAACAACAACAAAAACCTACACAGTAAATTTGATTCTATTTAGAGTGCGACCAAATAGCCTCAGTTTTTATACTTGAAGGGAGTAAAATAAAGAGTTTTGGTCTCCTCTTGGATATTAGCAAACAGTAGGAGGGGCATAGCGCAGGTGGTAGCGTGGCAGTCTCCCAAGCTGAAGGTCGTGAGTTTGTTCCTGAACCCTTGAGTGACTTTTTTTCCTAATTCTTTATTTGACTCTTTTCCAAGTGTAAATATTACTCTAAAACTTGGTCCCACTCTAAATAGAGTGAAATTTACTCTCCTAAAAAATAATAATAATAATAATAATAATAATAAAATAAAATCACCTAAAAAGAATTGTTGCTGCTTATATAATATAATTTTTACGGAGACCCTTAAGTGACATGTTTTTTTTTTTTATGTTACTCAATAAGACGAGAAAACATTCTTATTCTAACATAGTTTCTCATGAAGATAAGAATTATTATTTTTTTTTTACAAATGAGAAAGTTTCTCATTAGGACGATGGCCGTTCTCGTTTCTCAATGAGAAAGTAGTCCACTGCATGCTAGCATGGGAGACACTATAACTACTTTCTTTTTCTTTGCATTTATGAGTGAAAATGACCTGCGACCTATTTGAAAAGCTTTTCACCTGTGACTTTATTATAAGGGCATTGCTGCTTTATTTGCAAAGTGCCAACGCTATGTGATGTCTGAGAGACATTGAAAATGACTGAAGTCTTGTCATCTGCTAAATAAGATACTGCTCACAGGTAAAAAAAATTAAATAAAAATAAAAAATTTCATTAGAATTAGAATGAGAATAGGATCTCACTCGGCTTCGTCTGTCCTTCCTTCCTTTTCTCGGTCTCTCCTTTGGTCTCTTGAGGCCTCCCTGATTTTATGTTTTTTGGATTTGTTGGGGTCTGGATGTTTCTTGGGCTGGGGAGGAGTTCTGGTGGGTGGCCCGGTGGGTGGTGTCTGGTCGGTGCTGGATTTCACCTTCCTTGGTTTTCTTTGGTCCCCTCGGGTCTCCTGGTGTTCGGTTTAGGTGAACGGTATGAGATTTTTTCTAATAGGTTTTCTGGTGAGCTAACAAATACACGCACGCACGCACGCACGCACGCACATACACATACTCACCCACACACACACACAAAAAAATATATATATATAAAAAAAAATAATAATAATAATAATAAAAGAGCAATGATGATGACATTTCCGAATGAACAATACTGAGCTCTTAGAAAGAAAAAAAAAATAATAAAATAAAATAAATAAATTAGAATGAGAAACCTTCTGGTCATGATCACTCTCGTCCCTCCGTAAATGTCAAACTCATCTTTACCCTAAAAAAAAAAAAGGACAGACGATGTGGTTTCCAAAAGCTCTTAGAACAGTCAAGATGCATCACTTTCACATACACTTGATCAATTACTACTTTCCTATGAGCGAGCCAAAGCCTTTGACTCTCAGAAAGAAGAACACAAAAACACACTAATAGATGATTTTTTTTCCAGGAAACGGTTGACGTTTCCACAGAAAGAAACAGCGAATAGGATCATTCGGGCAATTGCAGTTCGCTGCATTGACGTGCTGCCGCTTTTCCAGGAAAATCCCTACGTGATGTACAAGAAGTCCGACAAGCCGCTGTATGGAAATGACCGCTTCGAGGGATACTGCCTGGACCTCCTCAAGGAGCTCTCCAACATCCTGGGCTTCTCCTACGAGGTCAAGCTGGTGTCCGACGGCAAATACGGCGCTCAGAACGACAAAGGCGAGTGGAACGGCATGGTGCGCGAGCTCATCGACCACGTAAGTTGCTCGCGAGTCAATCTGAGGACGTTTTTTTTGTCCCGCCCCCGGCGCGCCTTGAGGGATCCCCGACGCTTTTTTTTTTGCGTGACGCTCGCCAGGTGGCCGACTTGGCGGTGGCGCCCCTCACCATCACCTACGTGAGGGAGAAGGTGATCGACTTCTCCAAGCCCTTCATGACGCTGGGCATCAGCATCCTCTACCACAAGCCCAACGGCACCAATCCGGGCGTCTTCTCCTTCCTCAACCCGCTGTCTCCCGACATCTGGATGTACGTGCTGCTGGCCTGCCTCGGCGTCAGCTGCGTACTCTTCGTTATCGCCAGGTGAACGCATCCAACTCATCTTTTCCCCCTCATCTCGATTCGTCCCCGGCTATTTTTTCAGGAGCTGTTTCTATTTGCCTCCCCAGGTTCACTCCGTACGAGTGGTACAACCCTCACCCCTGCAACCCGGACTCCGACGTGGTGGAAAACAATTTCACCCTCATAAACAGCGTTTGGTTCGGCGTCGGGGCGCTCATGCAGCAAGGTGCGCTTTTCTTGATTGCCTGGATGATTGCGGCGTGCCGTTGTCATTTTTGGTGACGCGTGGCCATCGTCGTCTTTCAGGTTCCGAGCTGATGCCCAAGGCCCTCTCCACCAGGATCGTCGGTGGGATCTGGTGGTTCTTCACGCTGATCATTATATCCTCCTACACTGCCAACTTGGCTGCCTTTCTAACGGTGGAGAGAATGGACTCGCCCATTGACTCCGCCGACGACTTGGCCAAGCAAACGAAAATAGAGTACGGTGCGGTCAGAGACGGCTCCACGATGACCTTTTTCAAGGTACGCCCCCCCATATACACGGTCAGAGGTGGCAAATCCAGGTCCAGAAAGTAAAAACCCTGCCACAGCCAGCCAGCCAGCTAGCTAGCTAGCTCCCTAGCAGGTAACGAGCACCATGAGGGCTAGCTAGCTAGCTAGCTAGCACCATGAGGGCTAGCTAGTGTTAGAGTAGACAATATTAAGTATTGTACTCTTTGCGTGTTCAATTAACTGAATGGTGAGATCCTGGTGAAGAAGTCCCTTTGCAAAGGTAAATAATTATCACAGAAGCTTCTGATCACACAATTGAAGTCACCCAAGCAGTGTTCTGTTCAAAAGTGTGCTCCTCCTTCAGCCCACAGTACATTTATTTGCAACTCAGTGAATACAAGAAAATCCCCCTTCTCCTCCCATCAGCAAGTTCAGCAAGTTCCCATAGGTATAAATCAGATTAGAGAAAAACAATAATAATAAGCCTGTGACTCCCTTCTTCCGACCGGCAGAGACCGGCCCTCCCATTAAAGATAGCGAATGTACAAACCCGTTGCCCTTTCTCATGAAAGTAACACAGATAAGAATACAATTCTATTCATTGAGCCATACTGCTATAACTAAATCCAAAACGGCTAAAATATAAATTGAAACTGAAAAACAATGTTAATAACTCATCACTAGCTAGCTAGCTAGCACCTAGGGCTAAATCCAAACTGCGGCAAGGGTTTTACTTTCTGGACCTGGATTTGCCACCTCTGTATTCACTATTTGTGAATTCTCTCTGTAATGCTCTGAGATGCCACAAGATGGTGCCAATGCCCTGGCTATTAGGGAAAGTAGTATTTCGGTAAAATGATTTTTTTTTTTTTTTTTTAAGAGCTCAGTATTGTTCATTCGGAAATGTCATCATCATTGCTCTTTTTTTTTTTTTTTTTTTTTTTTTTTTTTTTTTTTTTTTTAAATATATATATATATATATATACACATATATACATACATATATACATATATACATACATACATACATACTTTTTTTTTTTTTTTTTTTGTGTGTGTGGGTGAGTATGTGTGTGTGCGTGCGTGCGTGCGTGCGTGCGTGTGTTTGTTAGCTCACCAGAAAACCTATTAGAAAAAAAAATCTTATACCGTTCACCTAAATCGAACACCAGGAGACCCGAGGGGACCGAAGAAAACCAAGGAAGGTGAAATCCAGCACCGACCAGACACCCCCCACCAGAACTCCTCCCCAGCCCAAGAAACATCCAGACCCCAACAAATCCAAAAAACATAAAGTCAGGGAGGCCTCAAGAGACCAACGGAGAGACCGAGAAAAGGAAGGAAGGACAGACGAAGCCGCGTGAGATCCGAGACACCAGCCTCCACCGATTCAATAACCTGAGGAGGAAACAGATTGTGTCTGAGTTTCGGTAGATGCTGGTGTGGTGGATCTGGCATGCATGAAAATCTCCACCAAAGAGGGGAGCCGTCGACCCCCGCCGGAACAGAGCAAGCGCAACACCTCAGGGCCCCCCAGGCCGCGGCAGCGCCAAAGGACGACCCCCGGGCCCCACCAGGGCCACCGGCCGGAGAGCAAACCCAGGAGCAGGAGCGCCCCCCGCCCCAACACGGCCCGCGCCCCCGGCCCAACGCAGCAGGACGGGGCACTGCAGGCCCACCAGGCACCCCACCGGCCCCCAACCCCCGCCCCCCCACCACCCCCCGCCCCCCATCCACCCCCCGCCACCCACCCCAACCCAGCCCCAGCCGCCCCCATGCCCCCAATCCCCCAGACACCCCCCACCCCCAGCACCCCCCCACCCCGCAACCCCCACCACCGCCCCCCCCCAACAAAGCCGCCCCCCCCCCCCCCGACCCCACCCCGACCCACCGGCAGCCCCCCAACCCCCGACCCCCAGCCCCCGGGGACCACCCGCACCCAGGCACCGGCGCCGAAGAGGGGCCGGACAGCGGAGCGGAGAGGGCAGCCGCGCCCACCCCACCCCCCGCCGTGTGGAAGGACGGAACACCGGGGGCAGAAGGGGGAGATGGGGGCACCGGAGGGCGGCCGACACCCCCGAACCCCAGGCCCAGCGGGGGAAGGCCCCGGTCGTCACCCCAGCGTTCTTTGTGAAAATTAACCCCTGTTACTGAGTCCGCCAGCTCGCGGACTGGCGAACTCTACCCCTAAACCGTGAATGTGACCCCACCCAGTGTATATACAAGTGTGTGTGTGTGGTGCATTAAAATTAGGAGCAGGTGAACCGGAGCCGATGGAAATGATATTCCCACGCTCCGATCCACCCGCCACCCAAGCATGTTGCTGAGTGTATGTGGTGCATTAAAAAAAATAGATAGGGCGGGGGGGGGGGGGCGGGTGGCGACACGGACAGGGGACCGCAGCACTGCTCTATACTGCGGCCCCCAACCGATGGCACCCCCACAAGCCCCCAAGCCCCCCCCCCACCCACAAGTTGTGTGGTGTATTAAAATTGGAGGGGAGTTGTAGGGTGAAGACGGTGTTTCCACCCTACCCCACCCCCCAAAGTGTGTTATGTGCCCTATATGTCTATAAAAGTGTATTGTGCAAACCTAGTGTAGTGAGTTAAGAGGTGTGACCAGCGGGGCCCCCCCCAACCGGGCGGGGGCAGGAGGCGCACCGGCCCACCAAGCCCCCACCCACCCCACCAGGACCCCGGCGGGCATATGGGACCCGTCCGGCGGGGCGATAGGGCTCGCCCCCCGGATACTGGGTCCCGCCCGAGGTGTCAGGACGCCCACCGGAGCGGGGCGGGCACGACACCAAACCCCAGCCACCCCCGCCGGCCCCCATAGCACCGAGACCCGGGCCATGGATGGAGCCCCCGGCCCAGGGGAGGGGAAGGAAGGCGTACCGGGGAAGGGGAAGGGAGGAGGGAAGGGGACGACAAGAAGGGCAGGGGGCAGCGGCAGGGACGCAAGGAGAGGGGGAGAGGAGGAGGAAGGGCGACGAGGGAGAGGGGACAGGGAGGCGGAGGACGGGCGGGGAGAGGCGAGGAGGGAGAGGCAGCAAGGGGGAGGAAGGGGGAGGGGAGAGGGAACCACCGGGCACCCCGGCGGCCCACAGGCCCCGAACCGCGTCGCCGGGCCCAGAGCGACGGACCGCGCCGGAACGGCGCCGCCCCCGACACCAGGGAAAGCCCCGCAACGCAGCACCCCCCAAGAGACCCAGGGAACGGCCAAGACGCAGCCGCCACCCAGCAGCCAACAGAGGGGGAGACCCGCCCACTCCCCGCCAGGGGGGACAGCACCCACAGAATTAACCCACTGGCATGCCGTGAATCCGAATATCAACCCCTGGTGCCCATCGGAGGTGAATCCGCTCGATCCCGCTGGCAGCAGCCGGGTTCCTGACTATGGAAACACAACCATTAGTTACAAATTGCCTAATACAGAAACATCAATGCCAGTTATAACGCTGCTGTGGCTCTCGCTAACAGGCAGAATTAAAATCCAAGTTTAGGTTAAAAAATTCTATATACGTAGACCATGTTTCTTTAAATTTTGACATTTGGTTTTTATTTGAGGCAGATATTTTTTCCATTAAAATATGATTTATGAGGAGGTTAGACCATTGGTCGATATTCAAAGTTTGTTTATTTTTCCAGTTAACAAGAATTGTTTTTTTTGCGATAGTAAGGGCTACAAGTATAGATTGAAATTGTTTATGTGGTAAGTCAATTGTTGTTAAGTCACCTAGCAAACACAAGTTTGGAGAGAACGGTATCCTACAGTCCAAGACAGCGGAAAGTTTTTCTAAGACTTTAGTCCAGAAACACATAACCGGAGTACATAACCATAAAGCATGAAAATAAGTGTCTGTAGTGTTTTGTAAACACTGGAGACAAATGTCGGAGTCTGAGAGTCCCATTTTCTTCATCATATATTGAGTAATGTATGTTCTGTGAATAATTTTATATTGGATAAGTTGTAAATTTGTGTGTTTTGTCATTTTAAAAACATTTTCACAAACTTGAATCCAAAAGACAGATTCCGGAGCTATAGACAAGTCTGTTTCCCATTTTGAGATGGGTAAAGACGTTTTATCAGTATATGAAAGTAACTTATATATTTTTGAGAGTTTTTTTGTTGTTGTTGGAGAAAGCTTGGTAATATCTTTAGCTAAAACAGGCGGTTGGAGCGTACCCTGGAGTGTTGGAATTTGTTTCTTTATCATACTTTTAACTTGCAAATAATGTAAAAAGTTTCCGTTTTTTATTTTATATTTTTGGAGCAAGGATGTATATGATATAAACATATTATCTGAGAAGAGATGGTGGAGATGTGTAATTCCTTTCTGCTCCCACACATTCAAATAAAACGATTGGTTGTTAATTTGAAAGTCGGGGTTATGCCATAGGGGAGAAAGCCCGCTGGGCTCCACTTTGGCTTTTGTCATTTCTAGTGCCTTCCACCAGGCAGTCAGGGTGGCGGAAATCATTGGATTTTTAAAGCAGTTATGGCGCTTAATCGATGTTGTAATAAAGAGTAAATCTAGGAGTCTGAGGTTATTACAATCCTTCTGTTCTAGTTCCAGCCAACAGTTAGTATCTCTATTGGGTTGTGCCCATAAAATAATATATTGTAGCTGGTTGGCTATATAATAGTGCATAAAATTTGGTGCCTCTAGACCTCCTTTGGATTTATTTTTCTGAAGAGTAGATAGACTAATCTTTGCTTTTTTTTTTTTCCAGTAAAATTTTGTAACGGCTGAGTCCAACAACTGGAACCAGTTAGCCGTAGGTTTAAATGGAATCATTGAGAAAAAATAGTTTATTTTGGGTAAAACTTTCATTTTAATAGTGGCTATTCGTCCTATTAGAGAAATAGGAAGATTATTCCAGCGCTCCAAGTCACTATAAATGCTATCCAGAAGTGGAGTGAAATTTAAATGAACTAAATCAGTTAATTTAGGTGAGATTTTTATGCCTAAGTATTTTAAATTACCTATAGGAAATGAGTAGTATGGGTCCTGGCTTGCAGGGTTCCATGAATTTTCTGTAATAGGTAGAAGTGTTGATTTTGTCCAGTTAATAGAATAGTCTGATAACTGTGAGAATTTAGTTATTAAGTTAAATACTTCCCCTAATGAAATAGCAGGCTTTTCTAAATAAAGTAAAATATCATCGGCATATAGATTAATTTTATGTTCTGTTACCCCAGAGTGAATTCCTTGAATCATTCTTTCCTGGCGTATGGCTAATGCAAGCGGTTCAATAAATATTGCAAATAATAAAGGCGACAGTGGGCATCCCTGTCTTGTGCCTCTCTGTAGAGTAAAACTCTTAGATATAATCCCATTAGTAGTAACAGTAGCTTTAGGAGAATCATATAATACTGACACCCAGTGAATAAATGACTTCCCAAAGCCAAATTTATTTAAAACAGCAAAGAGGAAGGACCAGTTAACTTTATCAAAAGCTTTTTCTGCATCCAATGATATAATAACTGCCTTTTTATCATGCCGCTGTGACATACTAATAAGGTTAAAGAGCCTTCTAATATTATTAGTAGAGTGACGCTCTTTAATAAAGCCTGTTTGGTCGCTATGAATGATTGTCGGGATTACTGTTTCTAATCTAGATGTAAAAGCCTTAGTGATAATTTTAATATCAGTGTTAATTAGTGAAATCGGACGGTAACTTGATGGAAGGGTGGGGTCTTTTTCTGGCTTTAATAAAAGTTTAATTGCTGCTGTATTCATGTGTGGGCGTATGTGACCATTAGTTTTAATTTCTGTTACTACTCTTAAGAATAGTGGAGCAAGCATTGACCAGAAGTGCTTTAGAAATATAGCCGGATAACCATCAGGGCCGGGTGCTTTGCCATTTGGCATACTATCTAGAGCACTGTACAACTCGTTTATAGTAAGTGGTGCATCTAACATATCTTTATATTCAGTAGTTACCTGAGGTATACTTAAGCTACTGAGGAATGCCTCAATATGCTCTGGGTTAGGTTTATTAGTTTCTGAGTATAAATTGTGATAATAATTATAAAAAATTTGATTAATTTCTTCTGGTGATTGTGTACATTCACCAGTTGTACCTTTAATAGCCGTTATAAGCGATTTTTCCCGATTACGTTGAAGTTGGTTTGCAAGAAATTTACCTGATTTGTTATTATATTCAAAGTTGTTGTATCTCAATTGTTGTATTATAAACTCTGTCTTTTTAGTTAACATATCGTCTAACTGTATTTTTGTATTTTGTAAGTCAGTCCATATTTGGTTATTTGGGTTTATTGCGTACTCATCCGTCAGTTGTTTAATTTTATCTTCCAAGTCTTTTTCTAATTTTTGATCCTGTTTCTTTTTATAAGATGAATATGATATAATTTTACCTCTAATTACTGCTTTCCCGGTTTCCCAGAGAAGAGCTGGAGATAGGTCTGGAGAGTCATTTATTTCCAAAAAGTCCGCCCATTCTTTTCTTATAATTTTGTCAAATTCTGCGTCGTTTAGTAGTGAGATGTTAAAACGCCATGTAGGTGGTGGTTTAAAGGTATAATCAACTTGTAGGGAAAGGGAGACTGGTGCATGGTCGCTAATAATAATAGGATGTATTTTTGTAACGGTTTTATCAGCAATAGAATTATTTGTAAGAAAAAAATCAATTCTTGAAAAGGACCGGTGCACAGCGGAAAAGAAGGTAAATTCCTTCTTATTTGGGTTTTTAAGTCTCCAGCTGTCGACGAGGCCAAAGTCATCCATATATTCCCCTATTACTTTTGTGGATTGTGATCGCCTTATACATGTTGTTTTATTAGAACGATCTATTAATGGATTTAAGGTTGTGTTAAAGTCTCCTCCAATAATAATAGTAGAGTTCGCTGCTAATTCAAACAGTTTAGAGAAAAATTCATGGAAAAAGGCCGGATCATCATTATTAGGGGCATATAAATTACCGAATGTATATATTTTATTAAATATAGTCACCTGAATAATAATGTATCGGCCCTCTGGGTCTGTTATTGTATTATTTAGAGTAAAGAGTAAATTATTATGTATGAGTATACAGACTCCCCTTTGTCTACTGTTATAAGGGGCAGAGTACGCTTGGCTAAAATTTTTATCAATAAGTAATTTTTCTTCAGATTTTTGTAGGTGGGTTTCTTGTAGGAGGCAAATATCTGCTTTTAATTTTAAGAGATGGTCTAAAGTTTTTATTCTTTTTGCCTGTGAGCGAGCGCCACAAACATTCCAGGAAACCAAAACTAATTTATGCATACAAATAATATAAACACAGTCCTATGTATATATCTGTATAGGCCATTTGCCACCACTGGCATGTTATAGGATAGAATCAAAGTGGTTAGGTGATTTATATAGTTTGTATAAAATATGAGGTAACGTATAAGGCAACATGTAAGGTAATGTGTAAGGTAACGTGTAAGGTAACGTGTAAGGTAACGTGTAAGGTAACGTGTAAGGTAACGTGTAAGGTAACGTGTAAGGTAACGTGTAAGTAAATAAAACCGTGCAAAAACGAGTAGGGCGGTGAAAGTGAGGGAAATTAACAGGGGATTAAACATAACAATACACCAGTAACCCCAGCGAGATTTTTTTTTATTTTATTTTTTATAAATATACTTTAGATATAGTTGTGTATTAATATTATATTTATAATATAGCCTAAACATAATAAGTATTCATGTTTTTGGTTTTATAACCACATATACAGTATATGTATACACCTAGTAATCAAACTAAGTTTAGTTCCACCAATGCTAATTAGAACAGCCAGGGAGTGGAATTGGGGTTCCGGAATAGTTGGCCATCGATATATAACTTATCAACGGCTATCGTAGTCCGCTTACCCTCCTGCCTATTTTGTTTCATTATAGGAAACAGTACCTTTCGCCGCTCATTGATCTCTCTCGGGAATTGATCATTCATTCCAAATGAGGTCCCTTTAAGCTCCCGTCCTTTACTTTTAACAAATAATTTCTGTTTAAAATGTTCAAACTTTGCAATAATAGGACGGGGTTTGTTGCCTCTACGGGCTCCAAGCCGATGTACCCGGTCAAAAGAGATGTTATTTACCGTCTCCTGAGGGATTTTTAATGAATTCGTCATAAATTTTTTTATCTCAACCTCTGGGTTATCAGAGGTATTCTCAGATATACCTGAGAATATTAAATTCTCCCGCATACTGCGGGATTGTACATCTAAAACTGTTTCTTTTAGCGTTTTATTTTCTTTTTTCATAGTTTCCAGCTCGGCTGAAACAGTCGTGAGTGTAGAATGTAACTCGGCATTTTCCTGTTTAAGGACACTTACCTGCTGACTGATAAATTCCATACTTACTTTTAATTCTTTGACGTCCTCGAGGATGAGGCCGAGGACGTCAAGTTTTTTATTTATGGACTCCAGCACACTGACCGAAACGTCCGTAGTGGTGGTGGTTAGGTCGTCCGTGTCCGTCGCTGAATCGTTTTTCCTCTTCTTCGAAGAGGGTTTCTTTGATGGTTTCTCGACGGCAGGATCCTCCATCGCGCAGCTGTAAAAATATCCGTCGATGAAACGTTCAAGGTCCTCCACGTTGGGTGGTATTTCAGATCTGCCGGATGAAAAAGAGAGAAGAGAAAATGCAAGATATATGATGGTTAAATTTGGATTAGTTTAGTATATTAGAGCTAGTTCTATCTTAGCAGCAGGACGCCGCCATGTTAGGGTTTCTGGTCTCGCTGTAGGTCTCGCGATAGTCACAGCATCTCGTGAGCCTTTCGGTAAAATGATTAATACATTGAAGAGACACAGCCCCTTTTCGGTAAAATGATTAATACATTGAAGAGACACAGCCCCTGCTGTGTAGAGCAAAAAAAAAAACGTGACTGCTTATAGATACCACAAGATGCCAGCAAAAGACTACTTTTGTCCAAATGAAGCTCCTCAACTCACTTCGGAACTATCACCGCCAGTAGGTGGTGCCAAAGCAAAACTGCCTGATCTCAAAACTATTAATAGCGAGGGTTACTGAATCCAGAAGTTGTCAGTCTAATGATACCGAGCACAACGTTCGTGTCCTTTGACCGTCGGCAATGTAGAGTTAATCCTTCGACCGTCACCCAACAGAAATCCAAGATCTCGACCTACGAGAAGATGTGGGCCTTCATGAGCAGCCGGAAAAACACTGCCTTGGTGAAGAACAACCGCGAGGGCATCCAGAGGGTCCTCACCACCGACTACGCTCTTCTGATGGAGTCGACGAGCATCGAGTACATCAGCCAGCGCAACTGTAACCTTACGCAGATCGGGGGTCTTATAGATTCCAAAGGATACGGCGTGGGAACACCAATAGGTAGACAACTTAGTCCTGACCCCCCCCCCCCAACAAAAAAAACAAAAAAAACAAGGGGCTCAGTAGTGGCCTGTGGAATTCTTTCCAAATTTAGACCCTGAAGTCCGTGTCACATTTTTCAGGTTTACCTAGCAACACAGAATTTGATGGGAAGTCAAGTCGGCCATTTTGGTTTAAAGCAGCCATTTTAGGGTCACTTTGGCTATTCCCAGTGGTCCCTTTATAGATGAACTCGTCCACGATACTTTATCTAAATGCAGCCAAATACAGTATACTGTACTAAAAAAAAATGGATGACGATAAATGGAAAGTCTCAAACACAAATCTGAAGAAACACTTTTAAAGGGATACTTGACTCACTGAGACATTTTTGGTTAATATTTTGTCCAGAAAGAATTTGGTAAATTATTATTTTTCATGTACAATTGATACCGTAAAATACTATTTTTTAAGGTATTAATTGTACATGAAAATAATGTAAATAAAATAACTTCATATAAATACATAAATAATGTAAAAATAAAAAATTCTCAGAATATTGCCCCCCACGCTCTAAAAAAATTTTTTTTTTTATACCATGTATGTGACAGGGCGATGTAAATTGTACATTTGTGAATAATCTGAGTTTTCGAGGCAAGGCAAGGAAATGCAACTTTATTAATATAGCACATTTCAAACACAAGGTAACAAAACATTAACAAACAGGACAAAGCAAAGTTTTCACTATGGTTTGATGACCTGATGACCTGATGACCTCCCCCCCCCCCTGGTAGCTTGAATGGTTTTGTGTTTTCTTCTGCAGGCTCCCCTTACAGAGACAAAGTGACCATCGCCATCCTGCAGCTTCAGGAGGAAGGCAAGCTGCACATGATGAAGGAGAAGTGGTGGCGGGGCAACGGCTGCCCCGAGGAGGACAGCAAAGAGGCCAGCGCTCTCGGCGTGGAGAACATCGGCGGCATCTTCATCGTGCTGGCGGCCGGACTGGTCCTCTCCGTTTTCGTGGCCATCGGAGAGTTCATCTACAAATCCAGGAAAAACTTGGACATCGAGGAGGTGAGCGTCGGCCAGTGCGAGTGGCACAACAAGTATTAGCGAGCGGCGGACGCGATCGGCGGACGCGCCCGAGGGACTCGAACGCCGACGCAACTTTCGGCGGCGCCCCTTCAGATTTTCATGGAAAATGGCGGAATGTGTCCAACTGCATTGTTACAATCAAAACTTTTTCATCGCAGAGTTTAGTGTTTTTCTGTAGTTTTGCTGTAGAGCTCATGAATATTTTAACCGGAAGAATTCATTAAAAAAGTCCTTTGGGGGAGTCATAGAAGCTTGTCAGCATTTGACATCATGATGCTTTACCATCATGGCCTTTCTGTTTTTATGCAAAAACAAACAAAACACAAATTGTACTTTTTGTGTGTAATTCATGTTTTTTTGTGGGCAAGTCATGGTGAAATGGAATTCTTTTGTTGTTAGGAGAACATTTGCATATTTAAAACAAACCGCTGTGCAATACTTATTTTTTTGCACCTCTCTTTCAAAACGTTGTTTAATCATCAGTGATAATTGTTTTCAAATTTGTTGTATTTATTAAGTATGTGTTTTTTTTCTCTCTCGAGCATGTAAGGCGTCGCATCAGAATTGTTTTCGAATGAGAAGAAAAAAAAAAAAAGTTACGTGAAAACATTACATCCTTTTAACCCTTTGATTGCTGCTCGTTAAGTGTTGGTGTGTTGACTTTCTTATTTTGTCCCCTTTTTGCTGCCATTTCGTGTCACACCTGAAACAATTCAGGTACATCACTGCAAGTCTTATTTTAAAGGGTTCCTTGAGAGGTTATTAATGATGATCAAATCAAAATACTGCTGTAAACTAGCAAATGGATTTCTATTAGCTGCTAATTAAATATTTAAATTTCATACTCCGACTCACCAGGGGGCAGCATTTGAGAACATTTGAGAGACAAATAAACAAGCTTTGTAAAAAAGGTGTTAAAGCGCATTTCTGTTGGGTCGAAAAGAATGAAAACATAAATGATTTATCATAACTAAACCTTTTTTTTATTTTTTTTAGCACTTTTAAGTTACATTTGAACATTCTCTAGGACCGAACTTGCCTACCCCTGGTTTAGCCAGTAACTAAAGCCAATCTGTGGCAGGATTTTTTACTTTCTGGACCAGAATTGACCATTTCTAGAGACAATCTAGATTTGTCCTACACACTGCAGGCTCTTCTGATTTTTGCTATCTTCAGGCCCGACCTCAACTTTACTTTTACGACTGTATCTAAACCCAGACCAGCTGTTTTATTATTATTATTATTATTATTATTATTAAGATATCTGTATGGCATGTTACCAAATGGTCCAGTGGTGTGTGTGTGTGTGTGTGTGTGTGTGTGTGTGTGTGTGTGTGTGTGTGAGTGACTGCTGCTCCGCAAGTATTCAACTGTCAGCTAATCTCAAGTATCAAGAGGGTGCTAGCGCGTTTTGCTAGCCAGCCGCGGGTCAATACGTTACGTCGATGGAATAACAGCCCCAAAAAATGAAGTTCATGGAGACGCGCAAATCAGGTCAGAGTCGCTTAACATCTTATACACGATTACTGTCGTGTCACAAAAAGGTCAAGGACCGTATGTTGGGAATGATAGTCAAGTATTGTGTCCTTCTCTCCGTGTGACCCCTGCGAGACAAATTGACAATTTTTTTTTGCAGATCAGAGGGTGGTCTTAAAAATGAAAGCTACTTTTTTTTGCCTGGGCAGCACAAAATCTACTAGCAATGTTGCGGCTCGTTCACGGCAGGAAAACCGTAATATACTCGTGCGTTCTATTAGCCCGTGCGTATGTTGTGCGATTTAGCAAAAGCAAGTGGACAAAACTCCAGATGTTTTAATTAATTTCTAATCCCCCTGTTTCCTAATCCTTGCGAGCAACTCTTTTGCCTTTCAGAGGGATAATCGCGAGCGTAATTGTAAACGTGCGTACAGCCCAACGCAAACAAACCCCGCGCAGCTAAAAATGACAACGTTACAATATCAATATTGATTTTGTTGTCGTTTCTCAATTAGAACCTTTCGACGGGTCGGCGTGGAGAGAAAACTGGCAGATCGAGTTCCTTCTTTAAACGCGTTTAAGGTTTTGGTATTCTGATGAATTCCAGGATTGGGCTTAAAGTGCTTTCATTTTGTTTGCCGCTCTTTAATCTTCTAACCCTGCGTTCTTAATCAGAACCGGGAGCAGGTTTTTAATCTGGCATGAATGAGGCCGCGGATTAGCAGTCCCTGACCTTGCCATGTCGCGCAGCTGCTGCGGCGGCTTCTTCCTCCTCCTCCTCCTCAAATCAAGTCTCTCTTTACGGAAAAAGGGGGTCATCGTACCTTCTCTTTTTTTGACCTTGTTGTTTTTTTATTTGCAAAACGGTGAATGGAAGACGCGGGGGTTAGGTGAGAATCCGGATCGCGGAGAAGCAAACGCCAGCAAAGCCACGTTTGACCGGCATCAACTTGAGGGGAAAAAAAATATTTAAAAAATTAAATAAAATAAAATTAATTTTTTTTTTAAAAAAAATAATAATAATAAAAAAATAAAAATAAACTTGAGGGTCGTGTGGTCACGGCAGGCCGGAAGGAGGCGGCGATGATATCTGATGTCTGGCCCTCGTAATCCTCGTTGGGGTCGCGCTTTTGCGAGGCGGCTCGTGTGCGAGCGGCGACTTCTTGGGCGGGATAACGATGGGAAGTTGCGCTACGCACGCTTGCAAAAGTATTGGGACAGATTAAATGTCATCGCTCAGATGCACAATTGATTGCCAACGGCGCTGCGGTTTTCAAACCTCGGCCGAGTTGCAGTTTGCCGTTCATGCAGTTTTCTTATTTTAAGTACAACCTATCACCGGTTATTGAAATAACAGTTTTGAAAAAAATAAAAAATATATGTAATGCTGGACTTTTTTTGTTTGTTGGTATTTTGACCCTTTTTTATTCTCTGCAACTAAATACTGTTAAATGATAGAGCTGGGTTAAAAAAATATATCAAAAAATGAACTTCAAATTCCTTTTCAAGCCTGAAATCGATTCATAAAACCATGATTTTTTTTCCCCACATAAATTCAAAAGAAAATAGAATTTTAAGGCTGTTTTTTTCTTGAAATTTACTGTTCATATGCTGACTTTTTGCACTATAAAAATGATCAGAATGCTTGTAATTGATATTTACAATTATTAAATAGAATTATGAAAATATTTTCATCTCATCAAACTACCTATTTTCAAACGGGGATTACTACAGAATGCCATAAGGTAGAAACATACATTTATTTCCTAATGTAAAGAATGGAACGCGATCTTTCATGTTTATGTCGCCACGGCACACAAAATTCAGTTTGCCTTGAAAGAGGAGTTAAAATGCTCAAAAGAGTTAAGAATGATCACATTTGATCTAAAATTATTAAGTACTTGCTTGAGGATTTTGGTGAAATTAAACACTTGATGCTGTGCTCTGTGGAAGACACAAAATATTGACATTTGGTTGCCTTTTGTTGTCTCAAAATAAAACAAGACGCAACAAGGCCAAACACAAGTCAGGACATTTTAGAAAGGCTTTTTTTTGTACAATGACTCGATTTGTCACGTCATCGCTGCTTTATTAGACTTGATTTGTTTGGCTGCTTGTCTTTCAAAAAAAGAAAAAAAGAGAGTAAGTCATAATTGAAAACCTAAAAAGAAAATAAAAAGCCAAAGAAAACCAATCATACTGCCAAACCAATAAGTTGCAAAGTTTGTTGAAAAGATTCTTTCTGTATTGAATTTTCTTTTCTTTTTTCTTTTTGGTATGCAAGAAACATTTTTGACTTCTCACTCTCCAAAACAAAAGTTTGTTATGTCAGCATGTCATTTTAAGTAACAATGTTTTCACTTCCTTAAAGCGAGCAGTAAAATCCACCATGTTGTGTCACATTTACAAATAGAGAGAACTTATTTGTCACTTATGTTCATTGAAATTATTGACTTGCACTGCCACCCACAGGCGCAGCTGCGCTACTACAGTACATTTTTAGATGACCATTTCATGGGAGCAGCTTCTTTCTACACAAGGGATTATTTATTTATTTTTTTATTAAAAAGAAAACATTTCATAAAAAATACTCCATAGATGCAGATGTCAATAAAGGCTCTGGGTTAATGTGCAACAGTGCTAGAGAGTTAGAAAGAAGAAAAAAATGCATAAGGCACAATTTGCATTCAACAGCATCTTTTCTCTGGCGTAGCCATTTTCAGGCACTAGAACCGTTTCGCATTAAGCCATGCAATGTGTTTTTAACAATACTACCAACAATGTGTGTTAGCAGTAACATAAAAAGTTCAGTTAGTGCTTTGCATATTTGTTTAGGGACACAGTATCATGGTACAGTAATATAACACTTGACAATGATAAAAACTTGTTAGAGTGATGAGTTAATGTGGAGGTATATGGAGGACCAAAACTGCCCAAATTAAAAATGAATAACAGTTCTAAGAAAAACGGATATAAAAATTATAATTAAAAAATTTAATACAAAAAATGTATATAAAAAAACACAATATATATATATATATATATATATACATACATATATACAGTGTGCATATATATATATAATTATATATATATATATATACACACACTATATATATATATATATATATATCAATCCATAAATAAAAACGCTCTGCTCTCACATTTATTTATTTTATGCTTCAAACGCCAGGACTTGGATTGGGTTTCCGCTGTTACAAACTGCCGAGTGAGCGGTTTGGCAAACGAGGAAGTCGCGCCGGCTTGCATAGAGAGCTCCAACAATGGATCTTCACGATTAGTCCCGCCCCCTCATTTGAATAACATTTTGTCCAGACAGAGCGTTTGCAGCATGAAATAAATCAATGTGAGCTCAGAGCATTTTTATTTTTTTTATTAATTGATATTTAATTTTATATATATATATATATATATATTTTTTTTTTATTATTATTTTTATTTTTTATTTTTTGTATTTCATTTTCGAATTTAATTTTTTATATCCATTTTTATTTTCACTTTTTGCAATTTATTTACTTTTCATTTCGTCCGTTTTGCTCCTCCACAGAGGTATAGGGATCAGGTTGAGTCCTTCCCTGAGAAATCAAACAGAAGCCTCCCATACGGTTATTAACACACTCGTAACTATGCTACCGTCAAATTCATATCGATGTTGATGTGATTGAAGAATGCAACACAAGCAAAATCCATGTGAAGGTGATGTGAAAAAGTCCATTCCGTGGACATGAACGATCGGAAATGTGAAAAGTACGTCCAAGCTGGAGACGTCCAAACTTACCGCTTGCGTCACGCATCTTTATCGGCGAGGTGCGGCAACGCTGGGAAGTCTGGCGCCGAGAGCTTGGCCAGGAAGTGCAGGTGGTCCTGATCCGAGGCGGATTCGGCGCTGACGCTCTTGCACAGCCTGCAAAGACTCTGGCGGGTTTCCTCCAGGTTCTGTTCCAGTTCCGAGCGCTCCTGAAGCAGCTTCTCCTTCTCGCTTTTCTGCAAACAAGTTTCAAATGCCGTTCAGACGTACGGACTGTCGTTCGTTTCTCAGAATCGATCTGGATGAAAATGGAGGTCAATCGGAAGGTGGCTATCAGCGGAGTTGAAATATCTGGTATTGATGCAAACATTTGAGATTTCACAATTGCATACTTTTTCAAACCCTAATTTCCAGACTTCGGGTTCTGGGTAAGAACATTTGAATAATTTGTAACATTTGAGGACGATGGTTACTCGGGCTGGGTGTTAACAAAATCCAATAAGCTATATCGAATCGATTTTCCTTTTGGAGCGTGATATCGATTCATAAAACCATGTCATCATCATTGTAATCGATTGTTTTAATATCACTTTTTCCCCATAAATTAACACGAATATAGAATTTGAAAGGCTGAATAATTGAAATCACTGATTATTCAAACAATTACTTTTTTGGTACAAAACATTTAAAAATATGAAGACAAATACAATTATTTCAAACACAAAAAATATTTAAGCAACTTTTGGACCAAACAAGATTTATTAAATTAGTTATTTTAAAATAAAAAAAGGTGCACATATATAAATTTAAACAACTCAAAATTATTATTAATGATCTTTTTCTTTTTTTTTACGATTTTGCAGATTTTGTAGTATTTTGTGGAGTGTAATAATTGAAATGGTAAATGAATGAATTGAATCTGATTAATTGCACAGCCCTAATTTAATCAGTCTCTGCAAAATGTAATCTATATATTTTTTTGTGGAGCTTAAAAAAAAAATCATGTATTTAATATTTAAGAATAATTGATGTTCCATAATGAATCAATATCGGATTGAACTGAATCGGGGGAGAAAAAATAATAATCTAAATCAAATCGAACTGAACTCTTGTGAATTGAAATCTACATCAATACAATTGATATAATATATTCATATGTTCCAATTGTGGATTTCTTTTGGGTTTCTGCATATTTGAAGCTTCAAAATTACCCAAGTCTTACAGAGCAATCTCCAGGAAGAAAGTATCTTTGAGAGAGAGAGCGCAGTAAATGATCATGGGAAGATTTTGACGCAGCCTGGTTAGGTTTTGGGAGGAGAACGGGGGGGCCAGCTAGACAGGAAAGCAAGCAGTCTGTTCCGAGCAGGCTTATCAGTCAAGGTCACTTCCATATTGCTTCATGTACAAGAAGCGAAAAGCCCATTGTTAAAAGGAAATGCAGGTGTCCACAAGACAGTGTAAACGTATGCTAATACGTGCTAAATAATTATTTTCCATAACACAATTGAAGCGACTTACTAATGTTTTGATTTCACTGTCAAGATGTTGTATGCTGTCCATCTTCCTCTTCCTGCATCGCTGCGCCGCCGCACGGTTTTTGCTTCGGCGCCGGACGTCGTGCACAAACTCCAGCTGTTCGGGAGTCATGGAATGGTGCTTGAGAAGCTGCTGGAAAGCGCTGCGACTCAGCGTGGAGATCTGCTCCACCGGGAACGGCAACTGGATCTGCAGAGTAGTCACAGCGAGTCAGTGGGGTTCCCCCACAATACTGCTTTAACATTTAAAGAAAACGTTTTTTTTGGGGGTGGGGTTTTACGCAAAAAAAAAAAAAAAAAATTTTAAAAGAAAAATATATTTTTTATTTTGACGCTAAAATTTTTCTTTTTTACTGCAAATGAATATCGGCTTTAAAATTAAAAGATTTTTTTTTAATGCTAATATTTTTTCTTTTACTGCAAATGAACATCGGCTTTAAAATTACAAGAAACTGTTTGTTTTTTTAACGCTAATATTTTTTCTTTTACTGCAAATGAATATCGGCTTTAAAATTAAAATATATATTTTTTTTCCCCTGACGTTAACATTTTTCTCTTTTACTGCAAATCAATATCGGCTTTAAAATTTAAAAAAAAGTTGTTGTTTTTTATGCTAATATTTTTTCTTTTACTGAAATTATATATCGGCTTTAAAATTAAAAGAAAAATATTTTTTTTATCCTGACGTTAACATTTTTCTCTTTTACTGCAAATGAATATCGGCTTTAAAATTTAAAAAAAAGTTGTTTTTTATGCTAATATTTTTTCTTTTACTGAAATTATATATCGGCTTTAAAATTAAAAGAAAAATATATTTTTTATCCTGACGTTAACATTTTTCTCTTTTACTGCAAATGAATATCGGCTTTAAAATTAAAAAAAAAGTTGTTGTTTTTTATGCTAATATTTTTTTTTTTACTGAAATTATATATCGGCTTTAAAATTAAAAGAAAAATATTTTTTCTATCCTGACGTTAACATTTTTCTCTTTTACTGCAAATGAACATCGGCTTTAAAATTAAAAGAAAAAGTTTGGGGTTTTTTACGCTAATATTTTCTCTTTTACTGCAAATTAATATCTGCTTTAAAATGAAAAGAAAAGTTTTTTTTTTTTTTTATAGTGACGCTAATATTTTCTCTTTTCATTGAAATAAATATCGGCTTGAAATATCGGTTATCGGTCTGCTTGACCACTAATAATCGGTAGCAATCGGAATTATGTTGTGAATGTGATGCTGACCTCGGCCGCCCTCCTTTTGTTGGCCTCCGTATCTCCGTCGGTGTCCATGTCGGAGTCCTCCCCCGAGTTGAGCGAGGATACGCAAGGGCTCTTCTCCGACTGGGACAGCGTGTCGGTGCGAGAGTTTGCCTCGTCGCCCGTGCCGAGCTCCCTGAGGAAAGGACAGTCGGCCGGATTGGAGGCGAGGTCCAGCTGTTTGAGCCAATGGAAGTCCGGGGGGGCTTTTTCCTGATTGTTCTGGTCCAAGGGGGGCACGGTCTGAGCCTGAGGCGGCGTGCACAGATCCGACCAAAATCCCTTGGCCAGATGCTCGGCAACTTCCCGCTCCTCCTTGCTCCTCTCGGAGAACTCCTCGCCTTTGGCTTTCTGCTGGAATAACGCAGTGCAATCTTCCATACCTGGACAAGAAGCAAGGCCGCAGTCGGCGTTGAGTCTCTGCCCGGGCCGGACCCCGACTTGCGGATCGACGCGCTCCGCAGCCGACAGCTCGCACGGCAGCTCCGGCCGACCCGACCGGCTTTGACCGCAAACGTCCTCCGCGGCCAAAATGTCCCCGCCGCACATCCGAGAGGAATGACCCGCTTCGTCCGGATCGGGCGCAGCCAACATCGGGCACGCGATGTCGGCCGACAATTCCGAGGACGGCGAAGGCATTTGCGGCCCGCAAGTTTCCAAACACAAGTCGCGAGTCGGGACAGGAGCGCCCGACGGGAACGGCGACGGGGGGTCCGTTGGCAAGTCGGAGCCGCGCGGTTTGGCCCCGCCGCCCCGGCAGCAGGCCCTCGGCTCGACTTCGTGCGCTTTGGGCTCGGAAAACTTGGGGACGAGGAAATCGAAGCACGCCGACTCCAGGTTGTGAAAGCCCAAGACTTTGGCGCAGTTTTGAATCTGGTGGATGTTTTCTTTGGTGAAGAGAAGCTTTGACGTGTAGGCAAACTGAAGTAAAGGTTCGAAGCCCTGCACTGTCACCTGAGACAAAAGAGGTGGATAATTGATTAGGCATGATCAAATGTGGATGACATTTAACCAGCACACGCGTGTGGAAAGTTTAAACTTGAATAGTGAGTAACGGCAACAAGTGCCATACGTTTAGTACAAATAGCCAACATCTTAAGAGTAATTGATGCACACCCCAAAAAGGTTCAGAATTACTTGGGGTGTCAGGCGATTAAAAATTGTAATCGTACTTAATCGCATGAAGTTTTCATAGTCTAGTTGTAAACATAAAAGTGGAGAAAAACGAATAGAAATATGGCTGCATCTTTTCGTCATTGATACAGTAATTTCATAATAATTCATAACATTTTGTTCAAATGAAAAAGATGTGTGATATTGGTTTGTGTTGAGGTCGTTTTTCTGCCACTAGATGGCATAATTGCATTTGTAAGATGTTGGTGACAACTCAGTGCATTTTCTTTTCATATTCAGAGCTACCTAATCTTTAACATGAAGTAACAAGTGAAATTCTGCACATTTTTAAAAATTGTAAAATACAACTTGACCGCAGTCTCCAAAAATATATGCATTATTATTCAATTTATTACTGCTAAAGTTTGATGCGGACATGTCTGCTGCCTTGCGACTGAAATACCCCCAGTACAGGCTTTCCAAGCTCATTAATCGAGCGTTAAAAAACTTAATGGCGTTAAAGGAACTTTAAATTAACTCAAAATTATTTTTTTGATTACCCATACATGCCACAAGATGGCGGCAAAAAAACTATATGCAGCTCTTCAACTCGCCTCAACATTTCACACATTCGACAGGCGCAGCAGGATAAAACCGGATTTCACGTTCAATCATCTTCAGCAAAAACAATGTTGCACTTGAAATACTTCCTGTTTTCAATACTGTACTCATATAGCACCTTAGTAAGAAACGGTGAGTTTTTCAGCAAACGCCTCATGCCAATTCTCTGCATTTTGGCACAATTCATTAAGCAAATTCAACCGTACTTGCTCTGCTCCTTTTATTCACAATTACAATTAAAAAAATATGTTCACTCGTTTGTCTATATGTGCCCTGCAATTGCCCGGCAACCAGTGCAGGGTGTTTTCCCGCCTCTCGTCAAAAAACTCATCAAGCCACATGGAAGACGAGCGCTACAGAAATCGGACGGCGTGCACGCACGCACATACACATACTCACCCACACACACACACACAAAAAAAATAATATATATATATATATATATATGTATATATATATATATATATATATATATATATATATATATTTAAAAAAAAAAAAAGAAAAAAAAAGAGCAATGATGATGACATTTCCGAATGAACAATACTGAGCTCTTAAAAAGAAGAAAAAAAAAAAAAAAAAAGAAATCGGACGGCGTTCCCAAACTGACCTCATCCGGCAGGGCGACGATGGCGTTGCGTTTGGAGCCGGCGGCGGCGGCGGCGACGCGGCCGTGGAAGTACTCGCTGCACGACGCCAGGACGGCAGCGTGAGCCCGGAAGCTGCGGCCCTCCGCCACCACGGTCACGTCGCACAGAACATCCCGCCGCCGCTGCTCGTCCAGACACTGCAGGACGTGAGCGCTGTGCACGGCCGACTGGAAGGTGAACACGGACACGCGCTGGGCTTGGAGCAGCATGGTCGACTCGGCCTGAGGAGCGAAGAGGAAGGAGCGGCTTCATCGTTACGGATCACAAAATAAAATGAATCTCGGGCGTTTCACTTTTTTAAAAAATAGAAGTTTTGATTCTATGATACATTGGTGTCGTGCAATAAGCAGGGATGTGATTTGACCAAAGTGAAATTATCGGAAAATTTCCGCGGGCATGATTGACTAAGATCATCTCTGTAACTGCATACATCAAGACAGTCAACATATTGAAAGCTGAAAAGTGCAAACATGCAGCATTCATTTGAGTTTGTGTCAATGATTAACCACGTTAAATATTTATGGCCATTTTTATTACGTTATAATATTTTCGATTTTTTTTAATTTTTTTTAATTTTTTTAGAGCTCAGTATTGTTCATTCGGAAATGTCATCATCATTGCTCTTTTATTTTTATTTTTATTTATTATTATTTTTTTTTTTTGTGTATGTGTATGTGCGTGCGTGCGTGCGTGCAAATCTCATACCGTTCACCTAAACCGAACACCAGGAGACCCGAGGGGACCAAAGAAAACCAAGGAAGGTGAAATCCAGCACCGACCCGACACCCCCCACCAGAACTCCTCCCCAGCCCAAGAAACATCCAGACCCCGACAAATCCAAAAAACATAAAATCAGGGAGGCCTCAAGAGACCGAAGGAGAGACCGAGAAAAGGAAGGAAGGACAGACGAAGCCGCGTGAGATCCGCAGACACCAGCCAGCCTCCACCGATTCAATAACTATAAATATTTTCGAAAATTTGATTTCGATTCATTTGAAACGTTTACCACCGACCTCAAAATTCACGACTCTGTCAGCAACTGGTGCAGGTTCACGTCTCTCTATTACCGCTTCCGATTGTGACGTCAATAAGGGATGGAGGCCGTAAAGTTTTGGAGTTTTCGTTTGGGCACCGAAACTTCCAGCGATGGAATAATTTGTTGTTCTTGACTGGAGTTCTTTCACGTGTTTTTTTGCTCTTTGCGTGACTTTCAAGAGCTTTGAAACCTCTCGCACCGTCGTCAACGGTATCACGGCACCAAATGCAAAGCGCTTTCCCGGCACGATCGATCTTCCGAATAAAGTCACCGAACAAATTCGTCACAGTCTTCTTTCCGACATTTGCAGATATATCCTTCTCTAACCGGTCCCATCGAAACTTGTTTTTTTACGATCTTGTCCATTTCCTTAACTCGCGGAGCATCTTTGCGTTCGATCACGGACATCTTTCTTTAAACACCCGGCAAAAACCTCTGAGAAATGAACAACGGCATACTCCTATGCCTTTATAACAAGCGCGTTTATTGGTCAACACGGAGACTTCAGCCAATCGCAAAATCAGTTTCATTTCAGTTACGGAAACACTCAAATGGAATGCTGTCGAGAGACGAAATCGGATTTTTTACCACTTAAAAAATTGTAACATTTTATTTTTGGAGATAAAAAAAAGCGGAATTCCGCGAATTAGCGGAAAAAATCACATCCCTGAATAAGAGTTTAAATCGTTCCGTAACACTGCAGAGGAGGAGGCGGGACTTTTCACACATTAGCTTTTGTTTCCGTTTCCTGTTTGCGACGTCCCGGTTCTTGCGCTTCCGCCTTTGTGCCCCTCGGTTGCGCGTTCCCATCGATAAGTGCGAGTGTGTGGTATCGCATTCCAGAGAGTTGAGACGCCCTCTCGACGAGAGCGCGCGGTTGAGGGGCGCGAGTGTTGGAACGCGGCCATCCGTGGCCAGAAACGACGCTGTTGAGTGAAACCCGGAAGTCCATGGCATCGACCCTATCCCCCATAAAATGGCAACCCTGTGGCAGTATAACACAGACACACAAGGGAGACGGTCACAACTGCTCAGGAAACGTCAGTAATTGAGTCTTTTGTTTACTTACCTACTTGTGATATTTATTAATTATTTTTTTGTTCTTTTGCTTTACTAGTCTTTATTGCATGACTGATTTACTCCATGTGCAGCACTTTGTATGCAGTTTGTTTGAAAGTGCTTTAGGAATGCAATTGAGTTGAGTTGTTTTAAATACACGTGTAATTCTTTGCTTTCTGTTTAGTTTGATAGTAAAGTGTAAAACGCGTTTCTTTCGTGTCACTTTCAATATTTGGGTGATTTACTGCAATTACCCAAAACATTACCAGTCTTTTTTGGATTGTTTTAGTCAAGAAAAAAAACATGCATCTCCATTTTCAGGGCTTTTTTTTTTTTTGGCAGTTATTAACCACGCATTTGTTACGGAAAATGTGGTGCGTAACTATAAAATTAATTTAAAAAAATAAAAAACTTTTTTTAAAGTACTACTCAGTTTTGTTCGACACAGCGAAAATTGTATTTCGTAAGATGCTTATTTGTTGAAAGGGTGTTTTTGCAGTGATGTAAAAAAAATATATATATAACAGGACCGTAATATTAGGAACACCCCTCAGCGTCATCATACAATGCATTTCCATACAATTTAAACACAATTGAGCATTGGCTTTGTGACGGCATAACGTTTAACACATCTTATGTGGGAGTACTGTACATCGCGAATCGTCGAGTACGCTGGTAGCTATCTTATTAGCACTTTTTTAGCTAGTCAAGACAAGTTTAAAATGCTGACTCATGTTTGGCCAACTTGGCGAAGCACACACGGTGGAGCTGAGGAGAAAAAAAAAAACCTCGGTGGCAGAAAAACTCCTGCTTTACGACATGTTAGATTATTTTTTTCTGTCGACAAACGTTTATACTAAACTTATTGGAGTAAGTTTGAAAGCGTTTGGCAAATGATAAAAACGGAGCTTTGTTTCTTTTTTTCCTACTGCTTAGGCGAGGCCGTTATCGCCATGTGATTGAAAGCGAGCGCAATACTCAAGTTTAACATCGTAAAAATGTAGATGTTAGTTGTAAAGTAAACGGTGAAAAACGTTGAATGAGCACCGACCTGACGTGTCAGCTCGTTAGCGGTACCATTTGTGTGCTCTGGGTCGAGGCGAATGTGCCCATCCGGAACCACAGTCAGCAAAAGCAGAAGCAGGGTTAAGCCTTGTGCGCATGCGCAAATCAAACCATCACTTTGATGGACAGGACGCACATTTTTTTTCCCCACATGTACTGTATTTTATTGCATACTCATACAAAATAAACATGTCATTGTTTAAAATCCCCCCCCCCCATCATCAATTATATGGAATTATTAATTATTATAGTTTGTGTACAAATCTTGTTTGTTTTCTCAACATCTGGACCTTGTGTTTGCACACCTTGACACATTCCCACGAGTCTGAGAAACAAACTGCTGTAAAATGTCAGCACTAAATTGTTCTCTGAGAAGTCACCATAATGTCAGTGACACTGAGAGAAACTGTACAGTATTGTAGTAGAGCGAGAACAGCAGGAGGGCATAGAGGCACAGATTGGATGAGTGTTAGCGGATCCTCTCGTAGAACAGGAGGTAGGCTTGGCTACTCTGCACTCTGCTCTCGCTTACGGGCTGCACGCTGGTGTCGCTGATGTGGAACCACGAACCTCGGGGTGCCTCGCCTATGGAGGTGGAAAGAGGTTAAGGTTTCATCAATCAGATTACAACCTGACCTGATAACCTTTACCAGTCCACCAACGGAGACATTTTTTTTTTCAGCAGCACCAATAGTGACACAAGAGGAAAAGGAAAAACATTCTCAGAATATTTTTCAAAGTAATCTTGTTCTTCACATGAGCATTTATTTTTCTCAAAAATGTGTTATATTAAATCCAATTTGAAAACTAAATAAATATATGTACTTTCTACATCTTACTTTGCCCTAAAGCACTTATGGGTTTTCAACATCGGTGGACAATGAAAATGTGAAAAAAAAGAGAAAAATATAGCCTAAATGAGAAGTAAAGCCTATTGCAGGTTATAGTTTGACTGATTGGGACATTACAATGCAAATAAACCCAACAACAACAAACAAAAAAACAGCAGCAGCAGAGATGAGAAGCAAGACATTTGTTATCCATGGTCTTTTAAGCTAATATTAGCTTTTTTGTTGTTGTTGTTGTTAGTTTACAACATTAGCAAAACATGACATAAATGTGATTTTTTTTTCTTTTCACAAGCACTACCAAAAGTTAATAAAAGAGGGAAACTATTTTTTTTTTTTTATCACTGTGCCAATTTATCAAAATGGGTATGATAACAAAAACTTTACTTGCACTTCTGTCATTCTTCTTATTCTTGAATTCGTTAGGTAACGATATCCAAGTGTCACGAATCCCGTTACGATAAATGTCACAAGATGAACCTCACAATACGATAGTTATTACTATATTGTGGGGAGGTTGGTGAAAAAAAAAAAAATACAGTACTGTGGAAAAAAAAAAAAAAAGAAAAAAAAAAGAACTCATAGAAGAAAATAAAGCACAATACTGTATTGTGTTCTTGTGCGTAACAGCAGTGACTAAATAAATTGGCTTGGCCATGTCAAGTCACATGTCATTGTCATGTGCTCTTATTGGCTCAGTCTCACAAAGTATGATGGTCTATGTAGTTCACAATGCTGCAAGTAATATTTTTTGACGGTGATGTTGAAAAATATTTGCTGGTATGACTAATTTATGGGAGTGATAACTGTCACCGTGGCCAAATCATTCCTAATTAAAATTAAACCTGCATAATAAACTAACCACCAGATGGTGCTAAAACTCCACAAAAGGAATACAATCTGATATTATGACATTGCAACGACGGTGTCGTCACCGGTGGCACTTTTATTAATATTGCGATATTGCCGTTTGTCATACATCCCTAATATTCGTTCTTACCATCAAGCTTGCTAGACGTCGATTTGGAGCTCTGGGGTCGTACTTTCACGAACGCCGTGTAGTGACCGGACCTCATTGTGCCGCTGTGCTCCACAATGCCGTACAAGCTGTAAAGAATCTGACGTTCACCTTCAGCCACGTTCTGCAAGAAGAAACACAAATGTGACACTTTTTGCCACCCTGCCAAAGGGCCAAGTAATTACAGATATAAAAAAAGAATTATATTCGAAATGTAAGAATTTTAAATGATGAAAAAAAAAAATAAATAAATATATATTTACCCAGGAGTGACACAGTGGGCTAAAATCGAATGCCTCATTTACATAAAGCTAAATTCCCCAAAATGATATATTTACTGTACCTTACTCTTGAGGGCACAAAAAGGGGCGAGATCCAGTATCAGAGGGAAGGGCACGTGTCGGTTCACCTTACAAATACCGTAGCCGTTCTGGAGGAAACAAAGGAAGAAAGGAATTGAACCGAAGCGTCAATGACTGTGTGCGAATGTGGATTTTTGTCTCTGCTGTTGGATCACCTGCTGAAATCTCTTCAGGTGAAGAGTGAGCACCGGTGGCGGGGAAGAGATCAACATTTGCTTCGAAGCCTCTGTGTAGACGTTCTTCTTGGATCCTAGCCAGAGAAGGTGGAAGAAAAGCAACCAGTGCTGCATTCAATAAAAGCAGGAAGTTGAATTTATCCTGCTCGGATTGTTCCGGTTGCGACCTCAAATTGTTTCAGGTGGATGCAAACAACCAAGATGGCTGATAATGTCATCGTTTTTTTTTTTTTTGTTCCTGGAAACAGTTTGTACGACGACGTATTGGGGCCATTTATAAATATATATATTTTTAGAGGGTGGGGGCAATATTCAGAGAAAATAAATTTGTTAATTTGCAACTTTCTAAAGTGGCAAATTTGCGAGAAGAAAAAACTCAGAAACGTACGTGAAATACATAGCGTACTACTCGGATGTTTGTGCCAATACTTTTCGGTCGTTTTTTTTTTAAATAAGGAGAGCGTAATTGCTTTAGCAGACGTTAACCATAAGATGTTTGAAGCGTTTGGTACGGCCAGCAACAAAGACGCCTCGCTTTGCGAAGGTCCACACACCCTGAGGATCACGCATTTGAGTTCATTTGTTAAAATGTATACATATTTACTTGTACATTTATGTTTTCAGAATTCTTATTTACACATTGTATATGCTGTACACGTTTCTGAGTTTTTATTCTCGCAAATTTGCCACTTTATAAAGTGTCAAATTTGCCACTTTATTAAGTGTCAAATTTGCCACTTTATAAAGTGTCAAATTTGCCACTTTATTAAGTGTCAAATTTGCCACTTTATTAAGTGTCAAATTTGCCACTTTATAAAGTGGCAAATTTACATGTTTTTTCTCTCACAAAACGTGCAAATTTGCGACATTATAAAGTGGCAAATTTGCACGTTTTTTTTCTCGGAATATTACCCGCCCTCTGAAAAAACAAATTATACGTAGCCCTAATACGCCATCGTACAGTTTGACCTCCAGGAAACCTGCCTTCGTAAGTAAACTGTTGCATGTTTGTAAAAGACAGTACTGTAACACTGGTCAAAAAGTGTACTATAAATTCTTGAACTTTGGAGTATTTGGACCAAAAAATGCCACAGACAAGTTATTAGTACGCCTGGTAAGCGTTTTGATTAGTGCCAAAAGATGCAAATGTACCCGCCTTAAAAGCCAAACTTAGACTTCACTCAACCTGCTCTTCCACACGCACTTTTCCCACCTGCAGATTTGTCCTTGCTCGGCTGCCGTTTGGTGCAGATGACGCAGAGCAGACTGTTGTTCTCACTGAGGGTCTCCTCCTCGGTGAAGTAAAACAGACACGACTCCACGGAGCACTCCTGCTTGCTGGGCGACGGCCTGCGGGCCAAAGTCTGGAAGGCCATCTCCGGGTCCTGGTTGACGATCATGTAACCCTTGGGCTCTTTGTCCTGCCGGTCGTCCTCGCTCCCCGCGCACGCCTCCCCCGCGTCCGACTCGATGAAGGCGTCGTTCAAGTTGATTTTGCCCATCCTGTCCGCCAGGAAGAAGTCAGCGTCGTCCAAGAAGCTGTCGGTGGAGCTGCGCGTTTCGGATAAGGCGGGGGAGCGATTGCCGGCCGACTGTGACTTGGACTTGCTGATGGAGTCGCCTTTGACTTCCTTGTCGGGCTGGACTGCGGCGAGGGTATTCGGGCTGCGTTCGGAGACCTTGGCTTGCGCAGAATCGCCTTCTTGCTTCTCAATATCTTCAGCAAGATCTTTCGCTTCATTCAGCGATGCCAGACTGCTAAAACTGACTCGGCTTTCCAGCTTGTGCTGTCTCTTTTGATGCTGCGGAGACAAAAAATAAAGGCATGTTAAGTCTTTTTTTTTTTTTTTTTCTCTTCTTAAGAGCTCAGTATTGTTCATTCGGAAATGTCATCATCATTGCTCTTTTTTTTTTTTTTTTTTTATATATATATATATATATATATATATATATATATATATATATATATATATATATATATATACATACATACATACATACATACATACATATATATATATATTTTTTTGTGTGTGTGTGGGTGAGTATGTGTATGTGCGTGCGTGCGTGCGTGCGTGTGTGTATTTGTTAGCTCACCAGAAAACCTATTAGAAAAAAATCTCATACCGTTCACCTAAATCGAACACCAGGAGACCCGAGGGGACCGAAGAAAACCAAGGAAGGTGAAATCCAGCACCGGCATGTTAAGTCTAACGGGGGTTCTTAAAACGTTTTGGGTCCAAGGAGTTTTTCAAAGCACCCCCTTCATAATCCTTATGTAAATTAACCCTTTTACCGATAGTGGTTATTACAGTGGACAGCTATTAAAACGATTTCTCCTATATAAATGAATCGGATTGCCACAGTTGGCCATTAGCCACTCCAGTGGACACTAAGTGTATTATTGACATACACTGTAAGTGCAAAAAAAAAAAAAAAGTGACAATAAGTTGGCCGGAAGGAATAAGTGTCTATCCCTTCTATTCCATGACGCCCTTGCAAGTAAAACATATATTGGGACATAATTATTCAGTTTAACATGGAAGGAAATGTCCCGTTTTAATCAGGGAATTTCAAAAATATGGCTTTATACTCATACTTTTTATTTTAACCTTTATTTAGCCAGGTATAACAGATTAAGAACAAAATTCTTATTTAAAACTGTGGCCTGACCAAAACAAAACCTCTTGAGGGCAGCAAAAAAGTATGCCTGAGAGTAAGAGTTACCTTGGCTTGTTTCTTGGCCTGCTTCTTGGCTTTCTTCTGCTGGTACTTGCTACCGGAGGGAAAGTCTTCGCTCTGACTTTCCCGGCCATCCTCGCTTGCGTCGCTGCTTTTGCGCACCACTTTTTTCTGAGGCTTCTTCCTGTACGCCTGTATTAGCAGACAGACACAAATGTGTGTAGAATTAAACTTAAAAATGGCAAAATGCAAGGTTGACAAACCTTTTTTTAAAGTGGAATTCAAGCCTTACAGCTGGAGTATATTCCATTATTACTATATATGACTACAGTGGTGCCTTGAGATAAGACTTTTAATTTGTTTTACAAATGAAAATGTTATTAATATGTTCCAGCTTTTGTGCTCATTTTAGTGTGCTGTGCCTTGACCACCGGGGGCAGTATAGTCAGTGCAGTAACTTTTTTTTTTTTTAAGAATATATAGCCTGTGATTATTGTTATCTTGTCTGTTTGGATGTCTTTTTGCACTATTTGTGTTCAAATATCCGTTGCTTAAACTATACAACACATTCACATAGATGCTATTCGTTAGCTCATACAAGGCATTTTGTATTGTGTGTTAGCATTAAGCTGGCGGACATTAAAATTCCTGATGTTCTAAATGCACAACGTGTAATTCTCTTTGTTTTATGTCGTGTGTTAAATTTTGACTAGGGGTGTGCCAAACCACTACTTGTTCTAAAAAGAACTGTAGCGCTCATATTTCAAATTTGTGGTCTCAAGTCAAAGCGGAAAAATACCGATAAAAAGTCAGCTGAAGCGACAGCTCTGCATCTCATGTAACTCGTAAGTTGGGTCACTTGTTTCTCAAGGCACCGCTGCGTCGTCACTCAAAATTACCGGCATGAGTAATCATGTGGAAAGAAATGGTATCTGGCTATGCAGACAAGAAAATGTTGTTTTGTAAACTCAAAAGTTAGTTTTTTATAAATTCATGTTTCGAAATATGTCACTGGTAATTGCAAAGTATCCCCCACCATAGATAATAATACATAAAAAAAATACAAATTGGTTACAATGAGTTAATATTAAAAACATTTTCTGTAAATATTTAAGAAATAATACAATATTGTATAATTACAGTAAATATTTGTGATACTAATAACAGTGCGGCAATTCTGTGAATGGAAAACAAAACACACAACATACAAAAGATTTACCTGATCAGAAACAGGAAGTGAAAGGTCCAAAAACATCTCTGTGACCACAGACACCTGTGAGAGTAAAATGAGCTTAGAATTAACATTGCTTGTTTGTAATATTTTTGTTTAATTTAGTATAGTACCGTTTTACACTGCTGGCACATGATAGTGCTGGTCATCTCGCCGCCAAAAACCTGGTCCACAAAATTTTGGGGTAGCCCGTTTTTCTCGTACTCTGCAGATCAAGCAGATGAATGACAGTCCAAGCAACAATGATAACTCCAAAAAAATAAAAAAAAATAAAAAATCCACAGTAACAGCTTCAACTTTACCTTTCGCGGCGGATTTGAGCTCCTCCGTATCTGTGACTTTTCCCGATCGTTTAAGTGCCTCTGTGATCGCAGAGCTGACTCTCTGAAAGACACACACCAGATCATTATTATGGAGGACCAAAACAGCCACAATTCCAAATAAATAATGACTAAAAGCGAAAATAATAACAGATATAAAAAAATAGAATTTGGGAAAAAAAATCGCCAAAAATATGGCATACTTTGCTCTCCTCTGCCCTCATCCCATCCAGAAGGTAGCGCAACAGCTCCTGGCTGTCTTGCTGCTGAAATCCCTTGAACCTCGCGGCCCTGCACAAATGAGACGAAAGCTGTGACGCAACACCAAATTTGCGGGTTCTGACTTTTAGTTTCGTAGCGGGCGCTCACTTTTTACAAACTTGCGCGAACAGCTCCTGTGGTGTCACCACACCTTTCTTTGACTCTTGGATTTCCTTGAGGAGCTGATTCATTGCCATCGTTAGCGAGCCGGGCCGATCCAGTTCTGCCACAATGGCCTCCTGTGTTCACAAAAAGTACAAGTTACAATTGGCTGTGTTGACCATTGCGTTCGTTTTTTTATTATTATTTTTAAACCATTTGGGCTGTGTTGAATGATTATACAGTGTATAGTCGGAAATGCGGAATATGACCATTTTTGTCAATTTCGGGCAGAGTCGGTTTGGTCTCTTTATGAAATTGGCCGTGTGAAGGGTCAGCATTTGTGTCCAGGCTGCTAAGTGTATCAATGATATAATATCAATCATTTAAAGGGCCCAACACTAATAATGATATAATTCCTATTTTCAAGGTACTTTATAGACATTATGCCGGTTTTCCAATTAAAAATTGGACTTGTATAAATATAGCACGCAGGAAAGGGTTAGTTAGGTTTTGGGTAGAATTTCAATTATTCCACTCCACAATTACAAAATCAGCATAATTGTAAAAAAAAAGATAACTAATCATTTTTGAGTTTTAAAATTTATACATTTGCACATTTTTAAATGTAAAAATAACAAATGTAATAAATTTTGTTTCATCCAAATGGAACTTGCTTAATTATAGTGTTTAAAATAATTGTATTTGTCTTATTTTTTTTACGTTTATACATTTTCTTGTTTTGTACCAAAAAATTATTGTCCTAATGCACAGTGCACAAGCTGCACTCCAACTTCAAGTTTTAGCCAACATAAAGAAATAAATATGCATCAATATAAAATATAAATATATATTAAATTGTGTTTGGTCCAAAATGAACTTACATACGTAATTTATAGTGTTTCTATTTTTTTAATTGGTTTCAATATTTTTTAAATGTGTAAACATTTTCTTGTTTTGTACCAAAAAATAAATGATCGTCCAACTGCACAACGCACCAGCTGCATTCCAACATCAAGTTTTTGCCAAAAATAAATAAATAAATATTATTATAAATTATTTTTGGTCTAAAAGGAACTTACATAATTATAGTGTTTCTATTTTTTTTAATTAGTGTCAATATTTTTAAATGCTTAAAAACATGGTCTTATTTTGCACCAAACAATAAATAATCGTTGGAATAATCGTGATCTCAATCCTTACCAAAAATAATCGTGATTATTATTTTTTCCATAATCGAGCAGCCCAAGTTTTAGGGAAGCTGACATTTTGTGCGAGTCTATGGAAATAACTTCTTCAGGTTATTACAAAAAGTTATAGACGCACCAGTGTGGAGGAGGAAGGAGGTTTGACATTGAGACTCGTCTTGTCTTCGATCACCTTGTTAAGTGTTTGTCTTAACATCTGCGTCTGGGAGAGGTTCTTCAAAGAGGATACAAGAAAACATTGGATGAAGCATCGTATTTATATATTAGTCTAATTTGAAATGTTTTAAGGCTGACCTGGATGACAGCGTTAAAGAAGCAAGTGTTTCCCAGGTTGCTTAGCCCACGGACGGCAACTCCGCTGTTGTCTTCCGTCGTGCTGATGGAGTTCGGAGCCTTGCACACGGACACTTTCCTGGTGGTCTTCCTCTCACAGCTATGGTTCCTGATGTTCTCCTTGTCTTCATCTTCTTCCGTCTTGAAAGTGACGTTTTTCGGCCGCACGTCTAACACGTCATCTTCTGTGACGGTGAGGGTAAAGTTGGAGAAATGACGAGGATGACATCAACCCATAAAACAAGAAAAATAAATAATCGTGACGTCAGTCAAGACGAGAGCAATTCTGTACACGTGTCGGGAAATGAAATATGCAGACAAGTGCAACGGTAACAATTTAAACAGTCTGGATTATTATATACAAAAAAAAACAATGACGCTTATTACTGAATTGTCTTCATCTGAAGAGCCCAGTAGAGGCTGGTTAATAATAATAATACCCATCCATTTTCTTAACCGCGTACTCCTCACAAGGGTCGCGGGAGTGCTGGAGCCTATCCCAGCTGGCTTCGGGCAGTAGGCGGGCGGGGTACACCCTGAACTGGTTGCCAGCCAATCGCAGGGCACACACAGACGACCAAACATCCACACTCACAATCACACCTCGGGACAATTTAGAGTGTTCAATTAACCTTTGGAATGTGGGAGGAAACCGGAGTACCCGGAGAAAACCCACACAGGCATGGGGAGAACATGCAAACTCCACCCAGGAAGGCCGAAGCCTGGACCGGATAATAATAATAATAATCCCCCTTAGCTGCTCTGATATTCACATTTCCCACAAGTTAAAACGTTTGACGCATACGACTATGCTGCAGACTGTGGAGAAAATTAATTCAGTTTCAATGATTCCCTGTGGGAAAAACCAGCACCCCATAACAGATTGTGTTGAGGCTTAGCCGTTCTGCCATATTTTTACCACTTACTTGTCTGTGGTTTCTGTACAGGCTCCTGCTGCATTTTCTTTTTGATGTTGTTCACCAGCTGAGCCAACTGACTGCTCCCGGAGTACTGCACCTCGTCGTCGCACTCGTAGCACCTGAGGGAGGGGCAGAGGTAGGTGTAGCTTACATATGTCCGAGTCCAAAGCAAATCTAAACTTCCAGGTTTCAAGCAAGTCCTAAGTGAGGCCCCCCCACCACTGGCGAGGATGTGATCCTCACACGGGAAGAATACTTTACACTCACCAAACAATCCAGCTGTCCAAGCTGATCACCAGACAATGCGTATCAGACCGCGGCGTTTCATAGTGTTTGATGGCGTGTTGGTTCTTGGAGCTTCGTCCACATCCCTTCAAAGAAAAGTTTAAGTCAAACCGGTCTATATGTCAAAATAAATCAACAGACCACTTGAACTCACTGCGTGGCCACATTTCAAGCACATCCACACTTCCACCTCAGGGTCCACAGAAGGGTCTGTGCTAATGTTCTCTTTATTGTTGTCATCTTTACAGTCCTGGCAACGCGCCCAGCCATATATGCCAGAGATCTTCTTGAGAAGAGTCTGGTCTGTGCCTTTCCTAATGTGCCTGCAAACTGGACCTGTGAAGGGGGGGGGGGGACAGATGTAGATAAGTATCAAGCAATATTCACCATAATTTGTGTGAAGATGTAAGCATGCGTACCTGTCATTTCAAACTCATCATCCTCTCTGGAGCTTCTGTCCTTCGCTTTTTTCTTCCCCATGTTTCCCCTATTCTCCGCTAGTACAGATGGAAACCACACATGACGTATTTTTGTTGTAATATTGCTTAAAAACAAGCCACTTACGTGAAGATCAAAGTCGAATTCGAGCACGTAATGCATAACGTAATTCAACTCCTTGCTTGAGGAGACTTACTTGACACACACGGAGGCGAACCACGTCACACGTTCACTTTCGTTTACTTTTTTTTCCGCCAGACGCCAACTTTAATCTAGACATCTCGGCAAATGCTCCGTGGAAATACAATTCGAGGGCATATTTGTACGCATTCCGCGTACAAACGGGCGCCGATTTGACTGACTAAACATAGCCGAATCATGGCAATTGAAGCGGACAGAGACGGAACAAAAGTGTAAGGTTTTCGTTTTCATGTGTCTACTGTTTGTGTACTTCCGGTGCGTGGCTGGCATGCTAAACTAAACAAGACCCAGAGAGCCCACTTTACGCCTCTCTGTATGCGTTTAACGCAGACGTGTTACTTATTTATCGCCACGGGTAAACTCCCATAAAGCGATCTTAGGTATATGTTAAAATTTTTAATGATTGCCCTGCGTCTCTTATGGTGCGTCGCCTAAAATGTTCCGGGGGCGCGCACAAGGTAATCACTAGCTATTAAGGCTAACGTGCTATGTTGGTGCGCTGCCCAAAATGTTCCGGGTGGAATAGAAGCACGCGCTTGCGTTAAACGTGGACGTGTCACAGAAAAGTTTAATAAACCGACATCAAATGTTGAGAAAACAAAGCAATCACCGACTTTTAAATACATACTGAATTCACATTTTAGTATGTCGTTGCGGGAGTGGGCAGAGGCGCAGCTTGCAGAACTCGAGCTGCTGACAAGCATGTTCCCCACTGACGAAGAACTAGAGATCGTGGACCAGCTTGCCCTGGCCGAGCTCAGGGACTACGCCGGCGCGGACGACTCGCCGTCGGCTTGCACCGAGAGCCCACCACCGGCACCACCGGCACCACCTCCCTCCTCCAGACCCCAGTTCGTCATCAAGCAGAGGCTGGAGGATGACACAGGAGAAGCAGAGGGGGTAAGAAAGTGCTCCATTCTGTCACTGAGAATAAAATGATTCATTATGTTGGATTTCATTCATGTTCTTTAATATTTTCAGGTGGATTTTATTCTGTCATGCACGTATCCACCCGAATACCCGAGTGTGGTCCCAGAGTTAACGGTTCGGTAAGATAAGAGTTCATTAATTGTCAATCAAGTACAGAAATAGCAGCATACATTATCAATGTATTATTATTATTTTAATTGTAAGACTCATTATTTATACTTTTTACGTGAAATATTATTTGGGAATTATACACATAAAAAACAAACAAAATCTTTTTAAATGTTAAAAAAAAAAAGACAACTATTATATAATAATTACATTTGTTGTAATTATTTATTTATATATTTTGCATCAGGTGTTGTGGGGTGAGCCGTGCCCAGCAGACGGCGCTCCACGCTGGACTCAACGCGCACCTGGCGGGCACCTGCATGGGAGAAGTGTGCGTGCTATCAGCCCTGGAATGGCTGAGGGACAACTTGCGCGCCTTTGTTGACAAAAGCTCTTCGGCGCCTCCTCCTCCTCCTCCTCCCCAGAGGGACGGGGTTTCGTCGCTGCGGCGGGAAGCGTTCAGTCGCCTGTGGATCTACAGCCACCACATCTACAACAGCACCAAGAGGAAGAACATCTTGGAGTGGGCCAAGGAGCTGGGCCTGTCCGGTTTCAGCATGCCCGGCAAGCCTGGGATTGTTTGTGTGGAAGGTGCACAGGGGGCGTGCGAGGAGTTCTGGTCCAGGTAACTTTTGTTGACATTTTGAAATATGTGGGTTTTGAATTTATTGTTGCGTGTAAGGATTTGTGAGAAATTAAGAGCTTCACGATGTTGCGCACAAGGAGTAGGGTTTCAAATTAGAGTTTCATGCCCGGTCCAGGACTTTAAACCAGATTAGCGTTTCAAGGCAAGGTTAGAGTTTTAAATCATGGTTCAATGTCTCCGTTAAGAGTTTAAAATCAAAGTTTCACATTATGTTTATAAACAGAATTAGGGTTTCAAACAAGGCTTAGGATTTCACATTAGAGTTCAATGTAAGATTCCACATCTGGGTTAGGGTTTTAACTTTTAAACTAGTGTTTCAAGCCAAGGATGGTTTGGAAATCAAGTTAGGGTTTCAAATTAGGATTTTAAGACTGGGTTAGGGTTTTAACTTTTAAACTAGTGTTTCAAGCCAAGGATGGTTTGGAAATCAAGTTAGGGTTTCAAATTAGGATTTTAAGACTGGGTTTGGGTTTCAATCGTGATTTAGCGTTTCAAGTTTCAAGCCTTAGGTTTCAAAGATGGGTGATGGTTTTGTGGTTAGGGTTTCAAATGAGTGCAAAGCCAAAGGTCAGGGTTTGAATTAGGGCCCGACTGATATGCATTTTTTGAGGCCGATGCCAATACCGATTTTTGGCAGAAAAAAAATACTGATTACAGATTAATCTGCCAATTATTTAAAAATAAAATTCACTATTCTATTAAAATAACTCGTTTTTCCCACACATTGAGAATAAATTGTGCCTTTGTATAGTGTTATTTCACTTGTGGGTTTGTGTTCCCACAAGATTTGGTTGTGGATATTCGTTATTTGAAGGAAAAACACTCCCACAAGTCGATGCTAACTTCCTGTTAGCATTTGAATGCTCCCTTCGCTTTTAGCAGTAGCGCTAGGCTAGCGATGTTTTAAAAAAGAAGCATGTTTTGTATTTAAATATACTGTTGATGTAATTCTTACCGTTATGTGTTTAGTTTTACAGTTAACTCCAACTGCGGTGCCATTAAACCGCTTTAAAGGACGCTTTGGGACAACTGAATAACCACCATAACATACGCTACGCACTTGCTAGTTGCTAATGCTACGCAAGCAAGATGGTGCATTCAAGGTACTTTCATAGCGTCGGAAACTTATTTGATAATGTTTCACTGGGAAAAATCTTAATCGGTCGGGCCCTAGTTTCAATTAAGAGCTAAAAGACAGGGTTAGGGTAATAATAAAGAAGGGGGGGGGGGGGGGGTCTCAAACATGCGTGTCAAACCAATGCGCCATAATGTATCCCCTCTGAAGCCAGTGTCTCAACCTGAGGCGCTAAACGTTGTCGGCATTGTGTGCAGAGTGAAGGCCCTGACGTGGAAGCGGATCACGATTCGACACCGAGAAGACGTTTGCCTCCTCGACGCTCCGAGCGCCCAAAGCGTCGACTCCCTGCGCAAGTTCTCCGGCTTTGAGGAGGCGGCGTTCGACCCCCGGGGGAGTCGAGGGAACCACATGGACCTGGGCCTGCTCTACCAGTTCTTGCGGGAGAAGGACTGCTGCGGCATCTTCCAGATGTTCTTCGGTGTAGAAGGGAGGAGGTAGTCCACCGTGCGGCCGTTTCCGTGCACGGTGCCTGGTTCAATTGCCGAGCATTGATTGGATTGTGAGCTTCAGCTTCATCATATCGGCAAAGCAGAGGAACTGGGCCAGTTACCAAAATTGTAAATCCCAGAATACGCTTTGTAATTAAGTCTCTATATTTACAGTAATATCTCGGCAAATGTTTCTCCGGAGGTTTGCGGGAAAGTTGTCAAGGGGCTTGCTGGCATTTGCACTTTTAATAGCGCCGAACGCCCCGCGGAAGCAGCTGGAACCGTCAATGGTGCTATGGTGACTTGTGTAGATTTGATCTGAAGAATTATAGATAACAAAATCTCATTTTCTTATAACGCTAACTAAGGTAGATCAATCAGGGAGCACACTTCAATTAAAAGTTGTGATTATTCAATGTGGGTCTTTTAGTGGTCAATGGCCGAGATAAAATCCTGGATTAATTAGGCAAACAGCCACAAGATGAGACATTTTGGTCATGTTGGAAAGATGCTGGATTATAAAATACAATAGTTGCGTTTCCATCCACCCCTTTATATTCAAATTTTCAAGAAATGCACAAAGAAAACTGAATGGAAATGCTAGAAATCTGAAAAAGGGCCCAAAATGTTATGCTTAGAGAGGGTGAATTTTGAAGCGTATCGAAAGAAGGAAAAAGCGAATTTTGGCTAAAACCGGATACGAGTCGCACGTGCTGACTGGATATTATGTCACACGTAAGTTTGTGGTCTCAAAGCAATGTCGAACAATAAAGTAACGTATGTTTGGGGGGAAGATGAAACACATTTTTTTTTTAAATTTTAAAGAAACAAATATTAATGCTATTTTAGATGGAAAGAAGCAAAGAAACGCTACGGTTTATCAAGAATTACAAAATTCATACGACATCATCGCACGTGCAGTCGCTTCCTGGTCGTCGTCTTCTTTAAAGTTACTGGTGGATCGCATCTCTATGGTGTATAGCGCCACCTACAGCGGCCGAGTCCCCTCTCAATGTTCGCAAAAGAAGAACAGATGGAAACAGGCATAAAAGTCGCATGTCCGTTTTGCGCATTTTCAGTACATTTGCTCAAAAAATTGAAACAATTGGATGGAAACCTGACTAGTTAGGGTGTTAAGGTTCCAAATCAGGGTTATAAATCACGGTTAATGTCATGCCAGGCATTGGTTTTGAAGAAAATGAGTATTTCACCGAATGGACGTCTCCAAATAGATGCTCGGCGGAAGAGCATCGCTCATGTGCATGTTCTATTTTGGCCAGCAGATGGCAGTGTTGAACAAGATCAATGCGTTCAAGCAGCATATTGAACTGCTGTGTGCCTCCACTTGTTGTGCGGGTCATTAACGATCCTGATCGATGCAGCTCCATAATACCTTCATGGGTCACTCATCAACATATGCTCTCTTCTTGTTGTTGTGACCCAGCTCAATGTCTCGACCAGTCATTCCCAATCCCAACTACTGTGCAGCAGCACGCTGAATTGCTGGGAGAGATGAATCGGTTGTACTTATTTGGCACAAACATTAATAACTAATAAATCACATAAATAATGTATCTTTATTAATTTTTACTGTGCCAGCGGTTAATGTAGTCAAGTCCACACCAACTAAGATAAAGACATTGAGATGAAAGAGTATATAGACCAAGACAATACAACTTTTGGAGGTCGTGACAGAGACAAGACCAAGACTGTATATCGAGAAGAAGAAAAAAATTACAAATAAAACAACGAAAATAGATTCTGCTGTTGTTGTTTTTTTTTTTTTTAAATGGTACCGTGAAACAAATATCAACTCAAAGCACTTTTTCTTTTAAACTTCTGATCACAGTAATACTGGCCTGGTCTCAACTGGTCCCGAGACCACCCTGCCCGAGACTGAGCTATGACCAAGATGCCTTTGATTCCGAGACAAGACCAAAACACTTAAAAAGTGGTCCTGCGGCCGGTCTCGAGTCCAAGACTCACTTCATTAGAGCTGGTCACAATGTTAGCCGGCTAGCTAGTTTTGTTAGCTTTGAATTAAGACACCAAAAACCCTATCGCAATCTGATACTAGATTAAATATTAACAATAATGTCAGGAGGACAAATGAGAGTTTCAAGACGGGGGTTGGGATTCTGTAAAGGTTTAAAGCCAAGGACCTAAAGCCGGCTTTAGGTTTTCAAAAGGAAAGTCAACCCAAAATAGTTCTATGAATGAGCCCCTTTTAGTCTAAGTGCGGCATTCTGATCAATATTTTGTTTTTGGAGTATGAAATAAGCAGCAAAATTCCTAACTGAGCCCACAGTTGCACATGTCTCAGTTAAGATTTGGTCTATAATTAGATATATTCATTATTATAAACATCCAATTAATACCTTTTAAAAACTAATTTTTCTACTTGTCAACTGAAAACGACCGCGATTCAGCAAGCAGGTGAGCCGTGATTGGTCGTTACCTGATCCCTGAGCAACTTTAAATGGGTGTCAGATTAGTATTTAAAGTCAAGGTGAAATAAATAGGTTAGTTTAAAATTAGGGTTTCGAGACTGTTTTTGGAGTTTCAAGCATGGATTAGGGATTCTGGGTTTCAAGAATGTCTTTCGAGTCAGGGATAGACGTCAACAATTTATTTGAACTATTTCTATTAGTTTAACTTTTTTTTCCACTTTTGTCAACTAGAGTATGAAAACCTAGAATAGTTTTTATTGTACATTTAGAACAGATATAACATTTGTGATTAATCGTGAGTTAACTATTGAAGTCAAGCGATTCATTAAAATAAAAAAATGTAATCGCCTGATGCAATTTAAAAAAAAACAAAATAAATATTTCAAAATTAGGGGCATCAGGCGATTAAAATTTGTAATCATAATTAATCGCATGACTTCAGTAGTTAACTCACGATTAAATCACAAATGTTATATCTATTCTAAATAAACGATAAAAAAATCTAGGTTTTCATACTCTAGTTGACAAAAGTGGAGAAAAAAAAAGTTAAACTAATAGAAATAGTTCAAATCAATTGTTGACGTCTATAGCCGTCATTGGCAGTTCCAAGCCTGGTTTAACAATATCATAATGAATACCATTAATAGTAATAATGTTAGCCTGTTAGCTAAATAATCTGCATGCCAACACGCAGTCCAATAATGTATTTTCCTTTTTAAAAACTTGCCATTGTTCTTTTGGTGTTGTTTGCCCTATTTGGCCCCGGCACCATAATATCCCCATTACAGTCATTTGGAATGTCTTTGAAGATGCGCAGATAATACGATCTCGCTGCTTAATGCAAGTAAATAGCTTGGCAAATGACTGCGAGAGGGAAGGCGTCCGTCTTCCCTTCCTCTCCAGCCAAATCCTTTTCTTTTTTTTCTATCCCGCCCAACACTACACTGAACTTCATTCAAACACGATTTCCTGCTATTTTTCTTTTGTTTTCCGCAGACAATAGCGCACTTCTGTCGGCGTATTGGAGCGCTGAGGCGTATAATTGAATTAGTACGCTTGCGCTATTCCAACACGAGGATTTCATAGCGGGGCTCTCAGTCAGTGCTAAGCTAAGCTATTGTAAATAGCATTGACAAACTCAGCAAATGAAGAGTTTGCAAACTTTTGACTCGTCAAGACGTGAGATCAGAATTGATCACGTTTTAGCAGGCAAAGCTCCTCATTTGAAAGCCCAACCCAAATGTGAAAGCCTAATGGTTGTTTGCAAACCGAGCTCTAATCCCTCACCTGAAACCCCAACCCTGGTGTAACACTAACATTGCTTTAGAACCCTAATTTACTAATAAACTTGACACATTACATGAATCATGAAAGTACCTGTACAGAATTAACAATTGGGCCCCAACACTGACCCCTGGGGGACACCACATACAATGTCCAAGCAATTTGAGTTATACTTGAAATACTCAGTCAACAGAGTTTTAAATTGATCAGATTATTATTATTATTATTATAATTTTTTTTAGAAAAGGCCATGCCGAGAATCAGTCAGTCCCTTGCAAACTTTAAATGGACTTGAAACCCTCATTTGAAGCCAACTTGGAATCCTAACCCAGTCTTCAAAACCTAATTTGAACCATGACCCCTTGTTTGAAAGGAGACAAAAGCACACAGTGGAAACGTTTAATGAATTCCTCCCGAGTGAAGTCGCGATTAAAAATCCATCCTCCTTTCCGGCCGCCGTCTGGAAACGGGGCCCCTGATAGATCTTTGGGATTCCGGACCTTCTCTCTTTCTCTCTCTGGATGACCCCTCAAGGTGAACTCTTGTGCCGTGAATACTAAATATGGCGGGATTAAACATTTCCTCTCTTGTGGCGACGATCTAATCAGTTGTCTGGCCAAAGTAATCCCCGAGGTTCGCTATCTCGCTGGCATGCCTGCCACTCTCAAACTATTCGAACCATTTTGGACGCACTACTGCTTTTACCTCTTTGTATTTATTTATATAAGAGTTTAATTTCACTTAATTGACAACTATTACAAATCATCTTTCTTCATTGAAATCAATGTAAATGCCATTAATCCTGCCCCCCCCCCCCACACACACACAAAAAACCACCCTCAAACTTTTTTGTAACTTTTCTTAAATCAAATTAGCATGCGTTGCTACGGTATTGTACTTTATAAAAACACTAGGGCCCGAACGATATAAATTTTTTTTAGGCCGATGCTGATAAAAAGAATATCGACGACCAATTATTTAAAAACATAATTAATGCATAAAATTGTGTTCCCACAGCATTTGTGTGTGAATATTCGTTATTTAAAGGAAAAACACTCCCGAAGTCGATGCTAACTTCCTGTTAGCATTTCAATGGGATCTTCCCTTCACTTTTAGTAAGGCTAGCGATGTTTTAAACACGAAGCATGTTTTGTATTTAAATAGACAGTGGATGTAATTATTATCGTCATGTGTTTAGTTTTACAGTTAACTCCAACTGGGGTGTCATTAAACACCTTAAAGCCCTTTTCACACTGCACTTGGCTTTTATGGTTCCCCGCAGGAAAAGGCCCAGGCCAGTGCAAGGACGACGTTGGCCTGGTTGCAAGCGTGTCAATAGCAACTAGCCTCATTTCAAACTCTATCCTTTGTTTGAAGTCAGAACACTGGATGGTATGAATGAATTGTCATTTTTATGCTTTGCACTGAAAAAACAAACAGTTTCTTGTCATAAAATTGGTTAGGAAATTCGTGGTCCAATTTAACCCCCTAGTAGCAAAAAATCCCCTTCTATAATTTAAATTGCCCATCATTAACTAATTTGCTCACAAAAACGTATAAATACGGTCTATTTTAAATATCACCATGCTCCCAAAGACGTATTTATACGTTTTCGATTTTTTTGTCACGCTAGACTGCTAAAGCATACAGAAGGCTTTGATGCAGCCTCTGAACTAAAGAGAATGCTTGAATCAATGGCAGTTATTACAAAAACGGCCAGCAGGTGGCAGCAGAGATCAACCAGGGCCATGTTGCAACAAGCTCTTTTCCCCACCGTTTTCAACAGATTTGTGAATAATGACGAAACTTAGCTATATTCTAATGCTAATTGCTGCAAAACGGAAACAGATAGAAATATACTTTTTTTTTCCTGATGAAAGAAGAGACTCTAATCTTTCTTTTGGTAGGTTACATGTTTTTTTCAATATTCTGTGAGCCTTGCAAAATCAAGTCAAAATCCAGTAAAACAGCCCGGAGCGAAGGGGGTTGCTTCAGTGAAAATGGCTGGGGAGTAAGGTTAACTTAAAAACGTTGTCTCATTAAAAGCCTGAATGCATCAAGAATCCAATTAGTTCTTCATTTAGGTTGTTGTTTTAGTGAACGTGCCAGCGTCATCATTTTTTTTTCTGTATATTGTAAAGACTGATACATAAAACGCGTGCCATGTGACAAGATGAGCAGATTGTAAAGGAAACAGATTTGATACAAGTGCTTGGAAACGACATTAAAAATAAGGAGCAGAAATGACTTAAAAAATAAATAAAAAAATGCAGCTCTGTTGTTTCACTTTCAACGGGAATTAATCTCAATCAAACAGATGCTCTGATATGCTATGGCTGTCATTCCAATGGAGGAGTATCAGTCTCCCGCTCGCTGATATTCCAACTTTAATTAAGTCTCTGGTGAATTCCGTGCCGAGGAGCCACGAGTGCTCCGATCCAAACAGATGGCACATTATTTATTGCATACCTTATGCCACAGGTACGAGCCCCCCCCCCCACCCCTTCCATCTTTGCTTCAAGATTTCCCTTTATGTACTCTCTCCGGGGCGGGTGTGCGCACTTTCCGGATGTATCCAAACACCGCGGGGGAGGTTTGTTTTAATTAGATCCCAAAAATACAATATGGAATAAATCAAACGGCGGACGCCTCGTCCCTGGGCGGACTATTTAAAGAGGCGCAGCCGAGGATGAATGACTTTTGAATACGGCGAACGGGCCCCGCCGCTTGCCGTCATCCATCCTCGCAGCGGCCTGATTTGCAAAAGAGAAAAGTGGATGACCTCGTGCTCGCATTCGTCGGGACTAATGGCACGCTGATGCTTTCGTGTTCTTTATTTCCACATCATTTGACGCCTTCTCCGCTTTGTCACGAGTGGCAGGGCCCAGCCATCGGTTTTTTATCTCGGGGAGCCGTGATTAGGCAAAGCACTTCTCGGGATAATATCCCGCCGTTTCCGCAGATGAGGCGTGAATGCCGGAGCAATACGTCAAAGGCGGCTTTGCGGGTGTTTTGCCTCGCAGGGAGTGTAATTTAAAGCTACATTATGCAACTAGTTTACCTCAAAAATAACGGCGGCTGAATCTCAATTTCATGCTCTGCGTCTCTTATGTAATAGGAATGGCGTCATCGGTGTCGTTTGATGGTTGGAAAGCCAAATATCGCCATGATGAGGGTGACCAGATGTCGCGTTTTGGCCGGGACAGTCCCGATTTTTTTAGCCTTGGGTCCCGCATCCTAGCGGATTTCGCCAAACTCAATTGTTTTTGTCCGCTATTACGCAGGTCCCGTCCCGGTGTCCCGTTTTTTTTGTTGGTGCGTGTATAAATCACACAGTTGCCATATAGCAGCTCATATAGCTAAACCTATTAAAACTGGTTTATGATTGTATTTTTATTATTTAGGGGTGTCAAATTTATTGCATTCATTTTGAGTCAATTTAAACGCCACCAATTTTTTTAACGGCCGATTAATGACCGCCCCTTACTTGGAAAGTCTGTACTGAGGGAAATCCAGTCGCAACGCGGCAGACACGCCCAAGTCCAAATTTAGCAGGAATAAATTGAATAATAAAGCATATATTTGTGGAGACTGGGGTCAAGTTGAATTTTACAATTTTCAAAATGTGCATAATGTCACAAGTTACTTCATGTTAAAGATGAGATCGCTCTTAAAATGTAAAAAATGCACCGAGCTGTCATCAATGTCTTACACATGCAATTATGCCATCTAGAGGCAGAAAAAATGACATCAACACAAATAAATATCACTGTTTTTTTTTACAGTACATCTTTTTCATTTGAACTCAATTTATGAATTATTGTGAAATTTACTGTATCAAAGGCTAAAATACGCAGCCATAGCCTATTTCTATTAGTTTAACACCCCCCTCACTTTTGTTAACAAGAGTATGAAAACTTAGAACAAATATTTTATTGTACATTTTTATTGTTGTGTTGTACAATATAAAAAAATTAATTTTACGATTAATCATGAGTTAACTATTGAAGCAATGTGATTAATTATGATAAAAAAAATTAATTGCCTTATACCCCTATTTTTTAAGAATAATTTATGTCATTTGTTCTATAAAACACTTTATTACAGCGAAATATACAGTAAAAAGTTGAGTTACATATGCATGCTTGAAGGGTGCGAATACAGCGACACTGATGCTATTCGTTAGCATGTCTATGGAAATCGCAACGTTTGCTAGCGTTCGGCGAAACGGACAACTGCGGCCTGCATTGAAGAGTTTGAAGTGTAATTTGTGAACGATTGTTCATTTGCATACACTTATTGTGAAGTGAGTTGAGATCAGTGCAACAGACAGTGCTCGTATCTCAAATTTTCAAGGCAAAACTCGACCAAATAATGGCTCGTTCTGGTAAAACTGCAAGGCAGAATAGTAATGAAATGTAATTGAAATGGCTGCATTCACTCACTGAACGGAGGCAAAACTAAAAAAAAACAAGAGAATCGAGCATATCGACAAAATATGACTCGCATTTTCTACCCGCAGCTCAAGATTGTCCAACGCTCAGTGATTACGAATATTGCTAAAATATTGAGAAAGTAAAAAAAAAAGAAAAGAAAATAACTCCTACTCTAAGTTGCTGCGATTATTGACTTAAAAGTTGTGTACCTCGGCGTAGCTAATCTGCAATTAAAAACACATTCTGGTGTTCCACTTCCCATCTCTTCTTTCATCCTTTTCTGACTTTCTTTTGCCGCTGAATTACACAAGCCAATTGACGTGCTCGGATGGTGAAAACAGGCGCAATTACTGTTATTTCCGCATTGAAAGACCCTCGCCGCCGCTTATCTCGTGGAACGCGCGCCAACGCTCCGAGAGCTTCTCTCGCCGCCGCCGCTTGTCACTAATCTACACAGTACAATGTGAGATGAAGAAGAAGAAAACGCTGTCGTGTCTTAAAAAAACAACTTTTCAAGTAAGTACAACACACGCGGACAAACCCAGCCGCAGAATAATAATAATGTTTCTTAACCCTCCTTTGTTTGTACGCCAGAATTTTCCCCATTCTGGATTTGGCCACAATGTGGGGAATCCTGTTTGATTGACAAGTCATTTGTCGGACCATAAATGACATTAAAAGCTGTAAAACAAATAGAAATAGCTTTTAAACACAGTTAAGAGTACACTCTAAAAACAGTTGGGTCAAAAATACCCCAAAAATGGCACGTATGTAACAAACGTCAAACAACTCATAAATATCCGTCAGATCTTTGACTTGAGTAAAAAAATTGGGTCATTTTGTATAAAACAGCCCAGAAAGTTGGGTCAACTTGACCCATAAAGTGCATCGGTCTATTTTTTTTTATCTATAATTGGGTTACCTTTGACCCAACTGTTTTTAGAGTGTATTATTCAACTCAGCTAAAATCTGAGGGAAACTGCAAATTCTGTGTTAACATTTATCCGGAAGAAGCAATATTGCCATATAAATCCCCAAGATATAAATTCAAGAGATTACAAAATTAACATTTTAAAGTTTTTTCCCCCCCCCAATTAGTTTTTGTAACAACAAAGCTAACAACACTGTAAAAAATGTCTGTAGAAACAGTGGTTTTCTGTAAAAATCGTGACAAAAAAAACAAAGTACAAAAACAATGAAGTATTGTGTAATTTACATTAATATGTTGTAAAACTCTGAACCAAGATTACATTTTTTGGCGAATTCACAAGTAAAAACTGTAAAAAAGAAAAGAAAAAAGTCAGTGTTAAAATAACTTTTTTTGTCAGTCGTTTCAACTTTTTGGCACATTTTGTCAAAATACCAAAAGCAACATGCATTTTACAAAGTTATATTACAGATAAGAATATTAAGATATATAGTAAAATCATGTCAATATAAAGGGTACACTAAATGTATTATGTTTATTTAAAATATATATACTGTAGACCTAATTATTAATTTATCAGTAGACTTGAATTATTTTTTTGTTTTACAGAAAAAAATTATCAGAATAATTCTGTAAAAAAAAAAAAAATACTGTGCAAGAACAACATACTGTATATATTATATATCCTAAAAATGTAACCTTTTTAAACCTGTAGATTCAACAGTCCTCGATCAACGATCGCCTTGCAGCCCTGAGGTTGTTGGTTCGATCCCAGCGCAGTGTGACCGTCGGCGATCCATGCGCAAGATAATGAAACTCCAGTCGTTCCTGATGCGGCGAAATGCAAAAGCACTTTGAGGGCCTTGAAAGCGTCACACAAATCAAGTACATGCTGCTTTTATACAATTTTATTCTGTAATATTTATGCACGCAGATTTTGTTTATTGAATCCCGGCAAAATTTTGAAGCAGTTACTTTAGTCTTCATTAAATATCAGTAAAATGTGCAAGTTGTTCTGTAAAGTTCTTTACATTTGCACTGTATTTTATTTATTTTTTACAGAATTTCTCTGCAACCGCATCTGCCATTGACCCCCCCCCCCCCTGTGATAAGCACTTATTATGTTGACTGAAATCTCTCTTTCTTTGTAACATTTTATATGACGCATATCCAATTAGCAAACGATAATGGCTTGTCGGCATCATTTTCCCGCCCGCCATTATACGGCGCGGTCTTAATTTCGAGCTTAACGGAGCGCTTGAGCTTCTTAATAAAGCGATAGTGGCTCTTTGTTTGTTTGTTTGTTTGGCGGCAGTGATACGAGGCGAGGCGAGGCGAGGATCGGGGGCGGGCAGATGGTTGGCCGGGGAGGGTGTTGATAATGTTTCTCAGCTGGGAAGCAAAACATTAGCTCAAGGTCAATGGCGTTGCCTAATGAAGGCAGATATGCGATAGGACGGCGGTCGTTTGGCGCGGCCGTTAGATCCTCCCTCGCCACTTCGCACGCTTTCGGGGAGAGAGAGAGAGAGAGAGAGAGAGAGAGAAGAGAGAGAGAGAGAGAGAGAGAGAGAGAGAGAGAGAGAGAGAGAGAGAGAGAGAGAGAGAGAGAGAGAGCAGATGACCGTACGCTCCCCTGCAAACGTATTGGAACAGCCAATTCCTTGATTTCTGCTGCGGACTGAAAATCTGTGTTTAGCCTCATCCAAATTATTTACAAATATTGGAAAAGAATCAGGGGGGAAATCAACTCTATAAAGTGTAAAACAGTGACAGTGTGCTTTTGTTTTTGTTATATATGATGAATATTCATTGAAAGTCTGACAGTATGAATACTCCTTTTTGCTACTAAAGGTCAACTAAAACAAAAGTTCAAAAGGTCACTAAAATATGCACCAATTTCTCTAAATCCTTGTTAAATGCCAACAATACCTGTTTTGAGATTTAAAGTGGAAGTCAACCTTAACTCATTCACTGCCATTGACGACTATAGACGTCAAAAATTTATGTGAACTATTTCTATTAGTTACATTTTTTTTCATTTCATTAAATTTTTTATGAAAACCTAGAATTGTTTTATTGTACATTCATAACAGATATAAAATTATCATGCGATTAATTACAATTAAATGGCCCTTATTTTTAATGTTTTTTTTTTTAATTAGGCCCGTCAGGCGATTCACATTTTTCTTCACTAGTTAACTAACGATTAATCACAAATTTTATTTCTGTTCTAAATTTACAATAAAAGATTTTTCTAGGTTTTCATACTCTTGTCAGCAAAAGTGGATTTTTTTTTAAACTAATAGAATTAGTTAAAATGAATTTTTGACGTCTATTGCCGTCAATGGCAGTGAATGAGTTAAACATTTCTTGACAATAATATATGTGACCTCACTAGTGTAAACATGACATTCTGATTAATATTACAATTGTGAAATATGAGTTATGAAGCAAAATCCAGCCGTTTTGATCCATCTCAGGGGGCGGCCATTTTGCCACTTGCTGTCGACTGAAGATGACATCAATGTTGCTCAGGTCTCAGGTAACAACCAATCACAGCGCAGCTTCAGAAGACAGGTGAGCTGTGATCGTGGTCGTTGCCTGAGCAACTGTGATGTCATCTTCAGTGGACAGCAAGTGGCAAAATGGCCGCCTCCTGAGATGGATAAAAACGGTGGATTTTGCTGCTTAACTCATATTCCACTAACACAATATTAACCAGAATATCATATTTAGACTAGTGTGGCTGTATAGAACATATTATTGTCCAAACAAATTTTTGGGGTTGACTTCTCCTTTAAGGCTTGAAAGAAGTCAGCCACGCCGCTTTTTGCAAAAAATGTCCAAATTTGATGAACCGTAGTTGCCAAAACCTTGCTCTGGTTGACCTAAAATGTCATATTTAGTGTTGTCTAATCACTATCAAGCGCACCAAATTTCAATCAAAATCTGCTTGGTTCAAATTTTCTGATATATTATTTTTTTTAGGGTGATTTGGCATGGAACGACCTTAATAGAATATCAAACTCACGTCGGAGAGCTACAGGAGGACAGACCGGAAGAATTCACTCTACGAAGTCTTCACGCTAAACAGAGACGCCTCGTGATCACAAATGTGCAATTGTTTAGTTACTCGGAAGCTAGCATACCAGAATAACCTTGCCTAATGAGCCGCACGGAATGTGAATGTCCGCCATTGTTTCCACAGTTTTGTTGCTTTTATCTATTCGGCCCAGCCCTCATTTGTTTGTTAGCGCGCCCGCAGTCGCTTCCCGCTCTTTTTTTAATTACCTCATTTCCCCCCAGCGGGATCAATAAAGCGCAATCATTTCACCTCCAATTAAAGCCGAGCAAACTTGACCGCCATGTCAAATCACAAAGTGCTTCGCCTCCACTTTTGCTCCGTCGTCTGTGGGGGTGTCAACGCGGGAGCGAGAGGGTGGGAGGGGAGCGCTTGGTGTGCTGACATCTACATGCGGTTCCACAAAGTCGTCCGGGGAGACTGACTCACCTGAGGGGCGACGCAGGTGGCAAAAGTACTCATGAGCTAGCTTGTGGCTAGCACCTCTTGTCGTGAGCAGGGAAAGCGCCATGATGACATCGTCGGATATATTCCGGCCACCGTAGAATAATAAATATAAATAAATAAATAAATAAATAAATAAATAAAACACTAAAAAAAAGCTCAATGAAGTAAAATCCTTCCATTTCCGCATGATTACTCTACTCTGTGATGTGTCAAATTTAGAAGGACACTTTTCTGACAAAACTGTCATGTTTATTCGAATTTTCAAGAAATGCGGAAATAAAACTGAATGGAGACGCTAAAAATTCGAAAAAGGGCCCAACATTTGCAAAAAAAAGTTTTTACGCTTCGAGTGGGTGGATTTTGAAGCGTATTGGAAAAAGGAAAATGCGAATTTTGGCTTTGGAAACCGGATACACGTCACACGTTTTGACCGGATATTACGTCACACGTACGCGTGTAGTCTCAAAGCAAAGTCGGACGATAAAGTAAGGTATGTTTGAGGGGAGGACGAAACAGAAATCGTTCTGGAATTATTTAAAGAAGCGAACGTTAATGCAATTTTAGATGGAAAACAGCACAAAAAAACAACGCTACGGTTTATTAAGAATTACAAATCAAACTCATATGATGTCATCGCATGCGCAGTCACTTCCTGTTCTTCTTCTTCTTCCTTTAAATTGCTGGTGGATCACATCTCTTTGGTGTATACTGCCACCTACAGGGGCGGAGTCCCCTCTCAATATTCGCAAAAGAAGAACAGATGGAAACGGGCAGAAGTCGCATGTCCGTTTTGCGCATTTTCAGTACATTTGCTTGAATTTGAAACAATTGAATGGAAACCTGACTAATAAGACCTAACATTAGTGCGTGTGGTACATTTTTGACTTGGGCCTTCAATGGGGACTTTTAATCTTCTTTGTACTACCAGTATAAGGTCACAATATAAAAACGACAACAATGTAACTGTGTGTTGCATTACAGTGTAAGAGAGACATTAATTTCAAATATTTGACGATAAAGATCTATCCATCATCACTGAAGCAAAAAACATAGTTCAACTTTTATCTTCCGGTACATCAACTCCAAACCTCTACACTAAACAATCAATATTTATCTGATAGCATGACAAAAACTAAACTTGAAATATAAAATACATCGTACTCACCAGAGATGCTTATTATTATTTTTTAAATCCATCCAGTTTTGCTCCTCAGAGCAAGCTAGTCGTCATTGTGTATCCAGAGCTAGCTAATTTAGCGCTCATACATGCTAGCTGCTGAGGAAGTGGAGGAGGAAAAAATGCAAAATAAAATCTTTTTTCAGGTTGAAACAAGCCACCCAGGCAGCCACGATGTTGGTTGACCAATTCCTTACAATGTAAAATTCTTGCTTATGAATCACATGAAACACATTTTGTTTAAATTCATATTTTAATCCACACTTTTTGTTCTTTTTTTTTTTTGCTCGCTTCTGTTTTACAGTGGCATAGTTGAAAAATGAATATTCAATTTTAAGCTGAGGAAAAAAAATCTCACGCTCTCCACACACACATTTACCCCCAACCCCATAAAAAGCTAATTACTTACAGCAAATTGAAAATGTGTTTTTTTTGGTTCTTGTTTTCTTTGTTTTTCTTACAAAACGAGTTCTTTATGGCATGAAGAAGAAAGGTGAGCGCCGGTGGTAGTTTGTTTTTTTGTACAGTGATAGCTGACGTCTGATTCACCAACGGTTTTGCAGCAAACTCAAAGGCCATAACGGTGATCCTTTTGTCCATTTTGGGTGATGTCACAGAAGAAGGAAAAAAGATATTGTAAGACAAGTGCTTTCGTAATAACAGCTAGAATATCTGTATTATATGGTAAGTGTCCATCATGGTGATAAATACATACATTGTCTTTTCCCCTACTCTCCATTTACAATCCCTGTTTGAAAGATATAAAGGAGTATGAGGAGCACATGGAAAATGAGGGCGGAGGGGGCGGGGTTCGAAACAGAAGAAAAATAATTTCTCCATTTACTTTTCTGGCAATACGAATACGTACAGTATTCATTTAGTCACTTCTCCTTAGAAAAACTGCATTTTTTTTTTTGTAGATCTTAATGTATTTTGTCATGTAATATTGCAAATGAGTGGTCATAAAGTTGTTTGTTTGTATGTGATTTTTTTCTTGAAATATGACTTCCTTCTATACAGTTAACCTAAAATAAATGTAGTTTTTTTTAATACAACAAAAATGCCATTTGTAGTTTTTCATTACATTATGACCCTTTTCCTAAACACACAATATATTACACTACAAAAAAAGTGAAATTTTACTGATATTTCGATTCCATTTGCGAATCATTTTTTTTACTTGAAAAATGTGTTGAAAAAAAATTGTCATCAGTTTATCTTGTAATATTCTCATAATATTTTTGATACGTTTTTCCTTTGTAATTTTGCAAATTTTTCCGCAATCTTGTTTGCCCCCCCCCCCTTTTTTTCTGTGTGCCCCCACGTCCTCCTTTATAGAAGAAAACAGCTGTCCACAACATGTTGGGAAATGTCATGAAAATCAAGTTAGAACTATTGACTTTTCTTTACTAAAATTTAATACTTACATGTTATTTACATACCTTCTGGCCCACAAAAAAAAAAAAAGCTTATGAAACACATTAAATCACGTGTACCGTCGCTATCCAATGAAAAGCTCAGATCGGCAAATTATCCCCAAAATAAAGAACATTTTTGTTTTTGTGGATGACTTCCATAACACAGTGGTTTTTACACCAAATACTATCTAGTATCATCATCGTGACCAACATGAAATTAGTGTAGCGTACATTTATAGCTAACAACGGTGGTGAATGAGTGTCTTAATAGAAGAAAATGAAAAAAAAAATAGAAATACGATCGAAATAAATATTCAAAACCAAAAAGTCATTTAAATACAAATGTATTGAACGTAAAAGTTAAATATAACTTAACTCTACTTCAACAGTGATTCTTTCCAGTACCACTAGAGGGAGCTTGAGAATCACTGAATAAATATCCGACGTGTTTTTCATTGAACAGCGTCGATACGCGATAAAAAAAAAAAAGGTGCCAGGGATCCAAAGAATCAACAATATTCTTCACCAATATTCACGTTATAGCAAAGTATTTAACAACAATATGCACACATTGAGCATAGTTCCCCCCGCCTGGACACAAGGACCGATCAACTTTGCCAGGTTCCACTCAGAAAGTTTTCACATTGGAGGTGGTAGAGGGTGGGGGGTTGGACCCGGACTTTTTCTTCTCTGATCTTGACACGAATCCTGAGACAAGAACCAGTCGGCATCGGGTTTCCTTGCTTTTGAGCCCTCGCAAATTTGTGCTTTTTACACGTCGGCCCGGGGGCGGGGAAGGGAGAAAAAAATGGTCGCCGAGAGGAAGCGGCTTTTATCTTTTGGAGATTGTGCTTCTACATTTTGCGTTTCAGGGTCAAACTTTGGGATCTCGCTATGCGGTATTGTGAGGGGGAAAAAAAAAAAAATCCCCCCCCGGATGCTAACAAACCTGGTGAACGAAAAAAAAACAGCTTTGACTGGAGTTGACGTTATATCGCAAGAACGTGTGCGGGAGAAGGTGCCGTGTGATGGTCAAAAACAGACATGGAGGCACCTTCAACTAAAAGAGAAATCAAAGAATTGTCCGTGAATGACGTTGAAATCAAATCAAGTGACACTGAGGCAGCTTCAAATTGCATGTCCGTTGTCAAAAAAAGTAACAAAAGAACGAAGCGGCCTAAATGAAGTACTCCTTCTTCTCCTCGGCGTGCACGTGGTTCCCTTCGGCGTTGATGATGGCCGTGTCGGCGTCGGGGGCGTCCTCGGACCCTTTGGCCTCGTGCGTTAGATACGTGCCTGGCCACAAAACACAGTTCACGCGCATGTGGCGGCATTGCAAATGTGCAACGAGACCAAATGCAAAATTTTTGGGAGAAATTGCGCGGGAACGCTGAAAGCATTTGGAACGCTTATAAAGTAAATCGAAAGATTAATTACGTGAAAGTTACTAATTATTAATTGTGGATGAATGATAAATGACAAAAAAAAAAGAAGTTGAAATTGAGCTGTCTAAGTCGGATGTACGATGCGGGAATTTTTGCGTGGCAAAAAAAGTGTGGATAATAAAAAGTATGTGAAAGACAAATAATAAAGGTTAAAAGTAGGCACCAGCGTGCGTCATAACAATAATAATAATTAAAGTAGCGTCAGAGGACATGTCGTAAGTAAAGTGCAGGGCAAGGACATATTAAAAAAAAAAAACATTTGGTAATAATTTAAATCATGATTAGAACAATCATTTGTTTTTTTGGTACAAAACAAGAACATGTTTAAACATGTAAAAAATATTAACTCATTCACTACCATTGACGGCTATAGACGTCTAAAATTCATTTGAACAATTTCTATTAGTTTAACATTTTAGAGTATGAAAGCCTAGAAAAAAAATTATTGTAAATTTAGAACAGATTAATCGTTAGTTAACTAGTGAAGTCATGTCATTAATTACAATGAAAAAAATGTAATCGTCTGACGAGCCTAATTTAATTTTTTTAAATTAAAAATAAGGGCCATTTAATCATAATTAATCGCATGATAATTTTATATCTGTTCTAAATTTACAATAAAAAATTCTAGGTTTTCATTCAAAAAAATTTATTAAATGAAAAAAATGTTAAACTAATAGAAATACTTCACATGAATTTTTGACGTCTATCGTCGTCAGTGGCAGTGAATGAGTTATGACAAATACATGTCTTATAATTATGCAAGTTCCTTTTGGACCATACAAGATTTATTCAACTAGTTATTTTAAAATAAAAAAAGGTGCAAATATATAAATGTAAACAACTCAAAATCCGTATGAATAATCTTTTATTTCCTGTTTCTGCAATTGTGGAGTGTAATAATTGAAATTGTAATTGAATTTCGATGAATTGCAAGCCCTACCGTAAGCTTTCCGACATTTTGACCGTACAAAGTTTCAAAGTCTCATTCGTCAACCCTTGTACTGGGCTTACCTTTATGTCTGGCCAGGTAGCGGCCCAGGACGATGATCAAACACAAGGTGATGAAGACCACCACGGCGACCACGCCGCCGATCAGGGCGTGGTCGGGCCCGTGCTGCCCGATGGCGTTGGGGTCTGAGCCCGGGGACACAGAAAAAGAAAACAATACAAACTATGAACACATTTGACATATTCTTCAAAACCAGTCCTTTGTTGTTTAAAAACTATTTCTGCGCTCTTAGAATGCCCAAAAGTAGTGCTTCGGCGCCGTCTGAGTTTCACCTTTATGGTAGATCTCCACCAGAGGAGCAATCCGGTTGCCAAATAGTGAGCCATCCCTTTCGTGAGCAAATGAAAGCATTTACATGTACGGTGCTGGCAACGAAGCAAACAGGAAATAATAATAAGAAAATACCGATACGCTGCACAAACACCTCCTATGCCTTCCCTTTACTGTAACCCCGACGGTGCTCCCGGTCGCGGCTACCACTTGATAAAAGCAGCCGACAAATAACACCATTTTCTAGCTCACAGCTCGCTTTGTTAGCTCATCCATCATCGGCCGCACGCGCCGCGTCATGTCGGCCGAGGCGGGCTGCGGAACACGCGGAGCACGCGGAACACGCGGACACGGAATGTGATTGCCTGATGCGGGAATGTCAGTGGTGGTAAAAAAAAATAAAAATAATAATAAAAAAAAAACTCCGCGGGGAAGGCACACAGGACGAGGAAAATCAAAACAACAATTACTCGCGTGCGTGCTTTGTGTTGATTCTCTCACCTGATTGACTCACGCGGGAGCAGGTGAAGCCACGAAACAAAACAAAAAATATTGAGGCAGGATCTCCAAATGGCTCATGTGTGGATTTACGCTTAGAAAAGGGGGGAAAAACTGATGAGGAGGGAGGTGGGTCTCAATCCTGTTACCACGTCTCCTCGAGCCTCACGATCCACACATATTTTTAATAGATTTTCTCAAAAACTTCTTGGGTGGTGGCCAATTTACTTGGGTGGCCCGCCTAAGTATTAACATGGTGTGGGAAACACTGTATTAACTCATTCACTCTCAGCCATTTTCACTGAAGCAATCCCTTTCGCTCCCGGCTGTTTTATTGGATTTTGACAGATTTTGCAAGGCCCACAGAATATTCTGTTATATTGCTATAAAGACATGGAATCCACCAAAAGAAAGATTAGAGTCTCTTCTTTCATCAGGAAAAAAAAAGTAGATTTGTATCTGTTTCCGTTTTGCAGCAATTAGCATAAGAATATAGCTAAGTTTGATCATTATTGACATTCCTGTTAAAAACACTGGGGAAAAGAGCTTGTTCGCAACATGGCCCTGGTTGATCTCTTATACTCTGCTGCCACCTGCTGGCCGTTTTTGTAATAACTGCCACTGCTTCAAGCATTGTCTTCAGTTTAGAGGCTGCGTCAAAGCCTTCTGTATGCTCTAGCACAAAACAAAAATGGCGGATGGCTACGTTTAAAGTAGCACTGGTTGTATTTGAGCAATAAACATAATTACGTGCATTAAAGTAAAGCATTTAATAAATGTTTGCGTATCACATTTGGAATATTTGTTCATGTCAAAATATTGGGGTAATTTTTTCCCATTTTTAATTAACTGATTAGAAAAAGAGGAAGATGAGCGTGTGCAGTCGGTCAAAAAATGTTGAAGACGTCCTCATAACATTAAATGTGAGAATTCTGGGAAAAAAAGTGAGAATTCTGGGAAAAAAGTGAGAATCCTGCCAACCCTTTTTTTTCTCTTCACTGGCCCTCATCCTCTTCCGTAGTTATCGGCCTCTTTGACTACTAATAATAAGGATCGAAATCGGCCCTGAAAAAAAAATATTGGTCTATCTCTTATGTGGATAATTGTGCAGGTACTGTATAGGCATTTTTTTTGTTATTATCGCAGGGGTAGGCAAACTTTTCTTATTTTTATTTTATTATAACGAACCAGGAAGTAGTAGCCATTTTTTTGCCATATTTGTGGCTGCTGTTTTATTGACATTTCCCACAGCACTTGAAAGTCCCTTCCACTTCACAACTGTAGGGGGCGCCCTCAACTCCCCCCTCATCGCCGCTCGCTGCTTTTACGGCGAACCGGCGCCGCAGCCGTTCGACGCAGCCATCGCTCAAGTGTACTTAACCGCGCCGCATCTGCTGCGGTCTCGCCGACATCTCCGAGTAATTACGACACGCCGCGTTGCCTCGCTCGGCTTAATAAAGCATATTAGGGCGCGTAATGGGCGCCGGTGATGAATCGGGGCGCGGCGATGACATTTATTGCCTCTCGGGTGCTGCAAATGAGTCTTCCGGGCTGAGGCCATCCGAGGAGACGGCCGCTCGGCGCTCGGCCAGACGTGATGGAGGTCCCGAGGAACGGCTGTCAATTGCCGGGTGTCGTGTGCGGTTCCGCTCATCATCAGCGGGATTTTCTTCACAATCTTAACATGGCCGACATGATTTCTCGCCCTGAAGTGACGAGATGACTTCATTTGTATGAGTTTGATGTGTTGCCACTGTTGCTTTGAAAAAGTAACTAAAAGTTACTTTACTGATAATGTAATTATTTCAAAAGTAACTAAATTCGATTACAAGTAACTTTAGTAGTTACATTCAACAAATACAGACACCCCTGTCAAATTGACAACCAGCTTTGCTAATACTTAATTGAAGTACATTTTTAATGATGATGTTTAAAAAAAAAAAGAGGTTATTTTTAATTAATTAATTAATTTTTGATTAAACATGAAATAAAGACAATTGTATAAAAAAAAAAGTCTGGATTTCACAACATAAACAGCTACTTCTTTTTTTTAAAAATAAAAATAGGTCTGGAATTCACGTACATAAATGTTTTTTTTATGGCAGTCTGTGTTTAACTGTTAATATTGTCATGGCAAACTTAACATTTAAAATGTACTTCAGTCATAAATATAACGATGAACTCTTTTGCTCCCAAAAATGTATTTATTTATAGAGCAAACAGAAGGCTTTGATGCAGCCTCTGACCTGAAGAGGTCGCTTAAGGCAATAGTAGTTATTACAACAACAAAAAACGGCCTGCAGGTGGCAGCAGAGTATAAGAGATCAACCAGGGCCACGTTAGCTATATTCTAATGCTAATTGCTGCAAAACGCAAACAGATAGAACCATACTTTTTTTTTATCCTGATGAAATAATCTTACTTTTGGTAGGTTCCATCTTTTTATAGCAATAGAACACAATATTCTGCGGGCCTGGCAAAATCTGTCAAAATCCAGTAAAACAGCCGGGAGCGAAGGGGGTTGCTTCAGTGAAAATGGCTGGGAGTGAGTGAGTTAAATTTGGGGACCTCATTCAGTCACACAGCCTTTGTGGCTCTTTCTCTTTAAGTTTGAATGTGCTGCAATCCATATTTATCGTTTTTAAATTTAATAGACTTTCTGGTCGTTTGTTTGAAGCGAGATAACACTTTGTCAACAGAACACTGCGCAGAGTGTGAAATGTACCTCAATATGTTCTTTAGCTGAACTCAAAACAATTTGAAAACGTCAATCTCTCTCCTTCCGCCATTCTCTCAATATTGAGAAAAAATATGCAATTTGATTATTTTTCAAAATGGTTCAGGTTTTTTTTGGGGGGGGGGGGGGTAACATTTATATTTTAGCTGCATGAATATTCTGTGGTGGGTCTCGCAGCTGTTACGCCTCACGCTGATGATCTGCCACGAAACGGTGCTCAACGTATAGATTGCATTATTGAGTGGCGCCTGATGCATTTAGATGGAGAGGGGGGTGGGGGGGGGGTCATCCTGCATCGCGCGTTCGCCGAACCTGCACAACTGCGTTGTGTCAAGAGCGAGGCAAGGAAGAGTCGCTTCAGGTGGCTTTTAAAATTCAGCACGCAGTCAATATTCACACCCGAGATTTTGCACTTGATTTGATGCTGTCGATGACACGGAGTCAAGTGGAGCGCTGCAAAAAAAGAAACTAAAAAATAATTTTTGTCTGGCATCCTGAGAGTGTAAATCGTTTTCTAGGCAAGCTAACTTCCACCTTTGCTAATAAACTTAGCCAAAGCTTTTTGTGGCCTTTAAAATGCCGTACAAAGTCGATAATCACAACAAGGTTAACAACTGCAATTGTGGCCGTTGGTGACATGGTACGACGGCGTATGAGGGCCACGTATAATATATATATATTTTTTTTAGAGGGCGGGGGCAATATTCGGAGAAAAAAACTCATAAATCTGCAAGTTTATAAAGTCGCAAATTTGCCACTTTATTTGCGAGCTTTTAAAGTGGCAGATTTACGGGGAAAAAAACTTACGAGAAATACACGTAGCGTACGACTCGGTTGTTTTGTGCCAATACTCTTCAGTCGGGTTTTCAAATAAGGAGATAGTAATTGCTTTAGCAGAGATGAAATATGATGTTTGAAGCGTTGGGTACGGCCAGCGATAAAGACGATAAAGGTTCATACCCTGAGGATTAAGCATTAAAGTTAATTTATTAAAATTTATATTTACTTGTACATGTATTTTTCCAGAATTCTTATTTACACATTCATACATTTTTTTTTTTTTTTTTTGTACAAGTATCTAAGTTGATGTGTCGAATCTGCTGCTCTCCGTCATTCACTTGCATTTACCTAAAGTATGCTAGCTTCTGATTGGCTAGTGTTTAGTCAGCTGATAGGGGATCAGGAAGTGTTGTCGCTCGAGCTGCCGTGTAATGACAAGTTTAAATGAATAAGAATAAATCTGACTCCATCCTGCCTTTTCATTTTATAAACATCCCATTAACCACCAACGGATCTTCACAGACTATAGTTATGCTATGTGTATTTCTCATAAGTTTCTGAGGGTTTTTTTTTATCGCATATTTGGCACTTTATAAACTCGTAAATTTATGACGTTTTTTTCTCTTGCAAATTTGCCACTTTATGAAGTTGTAAATTTGCCACAGTCACAGTCACAAATTTATGAGTTTTTTTTCTTGCAAATTTGCCACTTCATAAAGTAGCAAATTTGCCACTTTTGTCGCAAATTTGCCACTTTTTGTCGCAAATTTGCGAGTTCTTACTCATTATAGTGCCCCCACCCTCTCAAAAAAAAATATATATATTTGTACGCCCTCGTAACATGGAGTCAAGTTGAGCACGACATAAAAATAAAAATAAAATGTTTTGTGTGTGTGTCTGGCATCAGAGTGTGCTCTCACCGTAAACAAAGAGTATATACTCTGCGCTGCTGGTCCCCAGGTGGTTGCTGGCCTCGCAGCGGTACGTGCCGTTGTCAGTTTTGTTCAGCGTGGTGATGGTGAGCTCCCGGCCCTCCACGATCATGCGCTCCACGTCGGGCAAATCGCCGCCGTCTTTTGACCACAGAACCGGTTCTGGTCTGGATATTGAAGGAAAAGGACAGAAGGTAGATGATGTGAAATACCGTGTTTTTTGGACTCATGCTGCATTCGAGAAAATAAAAATGATATACGCAAAAAAAAAAGAAGGAAAAAAAGTACGAATACATACAAAAATAAAAAAGGAGATTCAAAAATAAATATAACAATAAATGTCGAAATAAATATATGAGTCAATCAATAAAAATGCTTTGGTCTTACATTTATTTATTTCATGCTGCAGATGCTCTTCGGGTCGAAATGTTATTCAAATGAGGGGCGGTCCTAAGTATGTCATGGGTTGGGCTTATTATTATGGGTTTATTTCAACATTTATTTTTACATTTATTTTAATTTGTATGTATTTATTTAGGGATATATATATATATATATATATATATATATATATAAATTCAAATTCAAAATTAAATAAGGAAATAAAAACAACTATATATATATATATATATATATATATATAGTTGTTTTTATTTCAAAATTAAATAAGGAAATAAAAACAACTATATATATATATATATATATATATATAGTTGTTTTTATTTCATTATTTAATTTTGAATTTTATCTTTATTTTCACTTTTATTCATTGATTTATTTATTTAGTCATTTATGTGTTTTTAATTTTGCCAGTTTTGGTCCTCCATACTACTTGCTTTGTCTTTGACACGCACGGCCGATGGAATCCTACGATCAAAATCAATAGGGTCTTCCTTGATGCCCACTCAAGTCATGTGACTCAAGCCCTCGCACACCTCCGACTGTATTTACACAGTAGCGACCTCCTCATCCAGGACTTACATGGGGTTTCCTCTGGAAACACACTCCAGTTTGAAGTACTGGCCCTCCTGCGGGAAGATCAGCGAATGCGTGATCTCCAGATGGGGAGCATCTGCAAACGCACACAAAAAAAAAACAAGAGCGGTTTTTAGCTCTCCAGGCATCGGGCAGCTCGCATCCCTCAGCCTGTCTTTCGCTACTAAATCCCTTACCTGCAAGCTAATCCTCACTAATCCCGCTGGAAATGCAAAACTAAACCCGCAGACGTACGTGTAATCTCAATTCTACTATTTCCTTCTCAGTGCTAATCTTCATGCTAATCCGCGCGCGGGACTCACAATGGACCTCCAAGACTTCGGTGGTGGTGTACGGGTTGGACAGAGACACGTGCTCCACCATGCAGGTGTAGGCCACGCCGTCGTCGCCCCGGTTCACCTGGAAGTGCAGGCTGCTCCTCACCGTGAACGACTTGCCCGAGGCGCTCACCTCCGTCGTGCCTGCGGGCGCCAAAAAAGACAAGCAACTCTCACTGAACAGCAGTCGGCGATTGGCCGCTGAAAATGCCAACATCAATTCGACCCAATTTTGATTCAAGAAATGCGTCTTTCAGCGGAAAACAACTCGGGTTAAAAAAAATGGGGTTATTTTGTATAAAACAACCCAGAAAGTTGGGTCAAATTGACCCATAAAGTGGATCGGTCCATTTTTGATCCATAATTGGGTTACTTTTGACCCAACTGTTTTTAGAGTGTATATTCTTTTTTTTCGAAAAAAAAAAAAAAAAAAAAGAGTGTATATTCAATGTCTTGCGTTTCACACCGCAGCTGAGTTTAAACATGTGAGCGCAAACACACAATTGTTGTCTGGGACCAAAGTTATTATAGTTAACTCATTTACTGCCAGTCCAATAAAAATTGACCTCTTTCGAACCCTCGCCTCCTGTTTGCAAGTCAAAGCTCCGGAGCACTATCCACTGAGCCACAGTGGACTTACAAAAATTGACGTCTTTAGCCGTCAATGGCAGTGAATGATATAAAATAAAGTGGGGGAAAAAAAAACGTTTTATTTAAGAATAAAAAAAGAAGAAAGCCAACTGAAATAGCATCTTAACTTTATAAAATGTATTATAATTATAGTGAATATGACCACAAATTAGCTTTTTGGGGGTTTCGTTTAAAATTGATAAATTTTGGTTTTGCTGAACAGAAGGAGGAAGGTCAAACATTTTAGAATTGTAATTTGCTTAATTACACAATACTTTGTGACATTTTGTTTTCTAGCACTCGCCAAATACTCCACATTTAAGAAAAACAAAATTAAGCATTTACTGTATCTCTTTGTTTAACAAAAAAAAACCTGAAGCTAAAACTAATCATGTTAGAATAAATGTAATGTAAAAGTTATCCCATATTTACTCTTTTAGTAATTGCAAAGCATTTATTCAGCAGTGTGACCTATGTTTGAACCATGTGGGTTGGGGTCGTCTGTGGAGAGAAGAAGCTGCAGTTGCAAAACAGGAACCGAAACCGGACAAGATGGCGGCTGGACACATTTGTGAACTTTGACTGAAACGTTTGCAATATTGTCTGCGCAATGACTCATACCCGGGATGATTGTCACGTTGCTGCTATGCGCATCCCCAGACCCTTTAGAGCAGCAATAGGCGATGAAACCAGGGCCTTCCCCCAATAAAAAGAGGCGATCGGGCGGAATGTGCTTCAGAACGAGTTGGAGGTTGTAATCTGTGCGCATCTCTGTTTGGTTCTGCTGCTGGTCCGTTGTTTCTGAAATGTTCTAGGTTGACTGAACCTGACATTAATGGTGAACTAAAATGAAAAATAAAAACGAACAAAACTGCACTAGAAGCCAAATAAAACAAAAAACAAAAATAGAAAACTAAACTATTATAACCTCACCAATATTTATCTTTGTAGTTTATTTCTTGCGAGGAAGAAAAGAAATGAAAACACTTAAAGGTCTTCTGACTAACGCGGCAGCTGCTGTCCCGCTTAGTAAACCTCGAGCCGCCATGCGGTCACAATTATTTTATTTTTTTTGTCACAAAGAAACTCCAAGCGATGCCATTCTTTGTTTATTCCTTGCACAGAAAGAGGAGAGATTGTACAGAGCAAATAAAAGCAGAGGCCACGTTGCTTGCAATATGAAGTCTCACCGTTTGTGCAAACAAACCAATTGACTGCAACCACATGACATATTTACCCGCAGCGTTGCAGCTCAGCGCGCCTTTGATAGGAAAAAAAAACGTTGGCGCATGAAATAAAAGCCACATGTTGTTGCTATCACACCTGGCGTAACCTCTCCCCCTCCCCCCCAACGGCATCGCCCCCCCCCCCTTCCCTCCCCTCCTCCGCCCACGAGCGACGCGGATGGATTTGAGTGACAGCACAACATTGCGCTCCCAGCGTAAAAGACAAGCTTTAAAAGCACGCCGACAAAAGATTCCCATCCCGGAGTGTTGATTGACGTCCCCCCCAACCTCTCCCGCCTCGCTGACACTTTGACATGGAAATGAAGTTTTTAAGTCGAGCCCTCCAGTCGCTCGCTTTTTGTTCCGCGGGTGGCTTTGACTATGAGGTGCGTTCGCCGCCGTGTTTGCCCAAGCGGCCTGACAACGGCTCATAAAAGTGCACCGACACGCCGCCTGAGTCAGACTTTTTTACATTTTTTTTTATTCTGATGACTCAAGGACTAAATTGTGACGTCAGCAAGGAAGGAGGTGGCGGGTTGATGTTTTGGGCTGAAACTGTGAAAATGAGGCGAGGCTCATTTAGGGTGCCTGAAGGTATCGAAATGAAAAAGAAAATTGGGGTTCCAAACCGCCACGGCATGAAAACAAATGTGCCTTTCACACGAAAACACATCTCATGAGAGACGAGGCACCGTCCCACGCTGCAAAAAAAAAAGCGAACAAACAAATACCACTGAAGCTTTGGTTGCAATGGCTACAAAGGGAGGAAAAACTCATGGTGTGGCCACGGTTATCCCCTGACCTCAACCCTATTGAGACGCCACAACAATGGCAGCAAGGAGACGGACGATTGGTCTTTTGGATTGGGATAGTGGGGAGTGACATGAAGTCATTGAGATTCATCTCACTATAAATGCAGTACAAGCCTGAGATGTAGAAATTAATCATTATATCATCAACAACTGTTTTTAATAATCGAGTAATCGTTTACAGCCATTGTGTAACTTAAAATTGTCCCAAACCTGATTTCAGCCTCTCAACAGTAATTATTCTGATTTCATTTTAGAGCTGTCAAAATTAATCGATGAATCAACAAGTAATAAATTATCAAATTAATCGACACCTAATACCTTTAATAATCGAGTAATCGTTTGGATATTTGAAGTACAAAATAACCACCAATCACGGGCAGAGTCCAAATCCTGATTTCAGCCTCTCAACAGTAATTATAATCGATAGAATATTAGATTCTAAAAATACTCGATAGCGACAGCCCCGATACAAACGACACTTTTTTGTCTTTTGTGCCGGCAGAATTTCGAAGACAGCTCTTCTGTTTGGAACGCGCACATGCACCTGACGAAGTGTCCCGCGAGCGCGTCGCCACAGGCGTGTTCAACATCTCAAGTTTTCGGAGGCAACTTTTGACGAGAGCGCTGAAGAAAAGAGCGCCTCGTCATCTCCGCCGAGACGGACAGCTCCCCCCCCCCTCGCTGGCCCTTCAACAAACTACGTGCGCGCCATCTCAACGTGGGCCGGCCTTTCACATGCTCGCCTGCGCCGCCATCAATCACGCCGCGGCGAGCAGCCAGCCAAACAGACGGACGGACGGACAGACGGACAGACGGACGGAACCACCAGCAAAACGCTTTCAAGTGCAAAACTTCAATAAAGAGCAACTGTCACTTGTCGGCTTCTTCGACATTTTTGTTTTGTCTTCTCAACTTGCAGAAAAAAAAAAAAAAAAAAAGCGATCAAAGCGAAACGACAGACCGTTTGCGTGTTCCATGTGATCGCGGCACCATCTGCTGCTCTTGTATCAACTCGTCGGCCTTCTTTCTACGCCACCAGACGCTACAAACATTCCTTCATTTTCAAGTCCGTTGCTCTCGTTTTTTTAACCTACACAAATGTCACCCGAAGTATTACACAAAATAAAGACAGCAGAATGCAAGTTGAATTGACCCTTTAAGGTCTCTCGTCAATATAATAAACCAAACTAAAAATCTGAATGCTGTTAGCTGAATCAGTCAATTGAAAGATAAATTCTAAAGTGAGATCTAATCATTTCAGAGAAATTATAATCCATTTCTTGAAATGATAAGTCAGTTGGTATCGAACCATCAAATGTACTAAAAGGTCGTCCAAGCAGGGTTTGAACCCAGGTTCTCCGGTACATCCATTTCTCTGAAATGATTAAATCCAACTTTCGACAGATTGCAGTTCAAGTTTTTTTTTTTTTTTATTAATTTGTCATTTAACCACTAATTAAAAGTGTGTACTTTTCCCACATCATTTATCTTTCAATTGACTTCATAAGAAATCAAATCTTAGCATTCAGATTGTCTAGTTTGGAACGGAGTCCCTCAGGGAATCGCTTTGGGCCCACTATGCATTCAACGTGTACGGTTTTGACGTTTTGACGGGTTAAGATTCTGCTCCGCACGTGGCCTACCTTGGACCTCCTTGTCGTTCCGGAACCACCGAATGTGGGCGGCCGGCTTGCTGCCCGCCGCGGCGCACGTCAGGGTGATGATCTCGCCTTCCAGGGCCGGGCTGGTGAAGCCGGTGATCTCGGGCCGCTCCGGCACACCTGGACACGAAAAACACGGGCGATGTGACAAAAAGCGCGTTGCGCCCGTTGCGCCAGTTGCGCCCGTTTCAAGTCTGACCTAAGACGGTGAGGAAGGCCTTGGTGGTCTTGACGGGCATGGTGAAGAGCGAGCACGTGTACTGGCCCTCGTCGGCCAAGCTGACGTCGCTGATGCGGATGGTGAGCTCCTGCCACGACGCTCGCACCAGCTCGATCCGGTTGTCCCGAAGAGCTGCGCGGGGGGGGGGGGGGCGAAGACGAAGACGAAGAAAAAGTCAGTGATCGTCCGGAACCGGCAAGATCCAGAAATATCTCGCCGCCGTCCGAGGTTGCGATATTCATTTAACGGAAACGCGTTTGCAGTCTAAAGTATTTTTATTTTGTATTTATTTATTTTTTTTCCCACTCACAGGAACACTCGGACGCGTGATTGGGAAACTTTATACACACACGGCCACTTAAACTATAGTTACAGCAAACAAACACCAAATATTCAAATTCAGGAGGGTTGTTGGTTTTGAACAGGACAGCACAGTTCGTAAGTGGCAACATTTATAAAGCTAAATCGGTTCACAGTACTTGTCACTACAGTTAGGCTTGAAAATGGAACAGTCCTAAATGGTGCTGCCATTAGGGGTGGGAATCTTTGAGTGTCTCACGATTCGATTTATTTCCGATTTTATGGTCTGCGATTCGATTCAAAATCGATTTTCACTTCGGAACGATTTTTGATTAAAAACGATTTGATTGAAAATGACTTCTGCTTCATTTTATAGATGTGCAAAGAATCGTCATGAGTCTGACTCGCTACTGCTAATTAGCATGCTACTCGCTGCCCTTTTATCACTCAAAACTCAACGGCTATTCATTCAAATAGCCCCGAAGTGGCCAAATCGTGTACAACATGAACAGCGCTCCCACTAAAGGCACGCACAAACAAGGGCAAGACAGAATAAAATAATTTAAATAAAATCAATTTTGGGCCATTTAAAACCTATTTTTGAATCATGCTAAATGAGAATCACGATTCTTCTTCTCGCTGTCACTATCGAATATTTTTAGAATCGGTTAATCTGTCAATTATTCAATCGATTAATCTGCTAATCAGATTCAATTAAATTTTGCATTAAAGTGTTTTACAAAAACTTTTCCCCCCTGATTACTGTTGATTAACCAGTGGTTGGTGTTTATTTCTTATTTCGTATTCGTACAGTGATAAAAAAAAAAAAGGGATTGATGATATGATATGGTCCACCAAAGTAACATTTTTTTTTTGCAAATGTCTTATTTGGGTTAGACACAGAAGATAATTAGTCTTCTTGCATGAAGGACTACAGAAATCAGTGAAAAAATGACTGTTGATATACTGAAATCAGAGGATTTTAACAATTTTAAATTAAAAGATGCCTCGACGATTAAAATAGTTGTCGATAAATTTGATAATGGATTACTCGATTAAATTTTGACAGCTCCCGTCCTAAAATGGTGCAGGTCCTACTTGGAGGAAAGGAGTTACTTCAGATCCGATCGAACGGCCATGACACGCGTGCTCCTTCAAGGGTCAGTACTTGAACCCCTGTTATTGAGTATGTATACGTTAGCCTTAGCTCCAATTGTTGGCAGGCACACAGCTACAGTATGTTCATGAATTCTCCCCTGATGACAGGATGTCACTGTTTCGATCAGACGAACAACTGAATGAACTCAAATTTATTTCAGCAAAACCCAAACAAAACTGCAGTAACTGTTTTCAAAAAAGACGATTGCAACAGGGAGAAAAATTTAATAAAAATCATCTGATTTTTTTTACTCTTTTTTTTAAATTTTATTTGAAAGGGATTTATGTTATGTTGCAATGTTTACTGTGTAACAAAAAAAAAAAAAAAACTTTTGAAGAGCAGTACAGGCAGCGTTTGTTTGCCGTGCCAGACTTTGCCGTCCCCTTCTGTCAACATCTCGAAAAGAACAAACGTCACCAGGAAGCGTTTGCATGGCGAACTATTGATTTTCCCGCATCGAGCCAAGCCGAAGGCGGAGACGCAAGTGGACCCGAGTGAAGCATTAGTGCAGAAAAACAACAGCGCTTCGCAGCGCAGCGTATTAAAAAAAAAAACAACAACAACAACAACTAAGCGAAGCCTATTACTCACAAAAACGGCGCAGGTGAGGGAATACTGCTATTAGCTTAGCATGGGCCGACGCGCGGTGTTTCCGGACCGGAGATCCGTCTCAATCAGAGGCGAATGTCAGCACGTGGCAAGGATTGTTTTAGCGCACGCTTGAGGAAATCAATGTGATGAAAAGGTTCATTTGCCGCCGGAAAGCCGCCGTCACTCCCTCGGTGTTCAGCTTGTTCAGGTCGGAGGCGTAAATCTGAGACGATGACCTTGTACGTGTGCTGCACATTTGACGCACGCGACATCTTAGCCCCCCCCCCCCCCCCGGCACCCCCGACCGCGCAAAGGTTTTAGCAAGGCCAATCAGACTGCAGGAACAGTCCACCGGGACATCAGGACACCGGCTGTCCATATGCAAGCTAACACAGGTTTGCGCCACAAAGGTTTGACTATACTTTGCTGGTTTCACATATTTTGCGGGTTTGCCGATTTCATTTTTTTGTCTCTGCTCCTGGTTTGTCCATTTTCATAGTTTGCGTATTTTCCTGGCTTGTCTCCTTTCCTGGTGGGTTGTAAGTTTCTTGGTTTGTCTACTTTCCCGGTTTATCGACTTTCCTGGCTGTTAAATTTATTTTCTGTTTTTATAAGTTTCTTGGTTTGTCTACTTTTACTTTCCTGGTTTGCCAACTTTGTCCCTTCTTATGGTTTGTCAATTTTTTTGTTTTGTCTCCTAATCTCCTTTCCTGGTTTATATACTTTTCTGGATGGTACGTTTATTCGTTGACTTTTACTTTCCTGGTTTGTCAACTTTCCTTGTTCCATCAATTTCTTACGCTCAATTCACGCTGAGTGCGGAACGGACGCGGCGCGTTTTCCGTACGGCCACCGCGAGGAATAGAAAGCATTCGAGTCTGCGTGTCAACACACATGCACATACACACCCGCATACAAAATAAAGATTTATTTAAAAAAAATTAATAAAATAAAAAAAGATAGCAATGATGATGACATGTCAAATCGGTAAAATTACAGAATGAACTGAGCTCTCCAGAAGAAAAAAATAAAGTAGTGAAAATGGTAAAGCACTTTCATTTATCAGAGTAAAGTGTAGTTTGGCAGAATGAAATTTTTAACATTGACACTAGTGAAGAGTAATTTCAACACTACTCAGTGTTTACCAGTGTAACACTATACAGTGTTGGAGTAACACTGGTTAAGTGTGAAAAAAGTAAGAAGTGTCAGATTTACACTCATTGGTGTGGATACATATAAACACTTTTCTAGTGTTAGATTTAACACTCTCAGTGTTAATCGAACACTGGTGATTTTAAGGTTTGAAAACCTCATTTGAAATTTGAAGCCAGGTTTGGAACTTGTAACTTGAAACCCTACAAGAAACAAATCGACATTTTGTTTGGCAAAGTCACACACTTGGACCGTTTCTTTAAGAAACCCACACGAGAAAAGTGTTAAGAGAAAGTGTTTAAAAAAAGGCACGTTTAAATACAGCCTGGACGGTGTGTGTGTGTGTGTGTGTGTGTGTGTGTGTGTGTGTGTGTGTGCGTGTGTGTGTTTCTTTACGGTTAGTTGATCTCTGATTTTATTTTTTTCTTTAATCGTATCATCGTGAAACATTTGGCGAGATGAATTTATGAGATTAAACACCTTGAATTCACGGCAATCCATCTGCCTGGCGGGGTTAATTCTCAAGCGCACGGCTGAGAAGCAAACATACAAGAAAACTCACATTTTTAATACAAGTACTTTATGTGCCGTCACTCGCACAAACTCGGCAAGGATAAATGCAACCCCGATGCACTGGAAAGTACATTTATTAGTCTGCACAGGCAAGAGAAGAAAATCAAGCACTTGATGATTGTCTAGACTACCTAAAAAGAGAAACATTTATGCAGTCAGTCAAAAGCAGTTCTGCAAGAAAAGTCGGGCATGGTATTTTTTAAGATGTCTCAAGATGTCTTATTGTGTTAAAACAAACTTGTGTGAAACAACCAACATGTTTTTTTTTTTTTAAAGCAGTGAAAAGGAGTACGTTTGTTTTGGACGACTGCCTAGATGGGCTGTTGTCCAATTCCAAACATATATTCCCTTATTATAAGTATGTATGTATAACATACCTTGGCAATGACTTTTCCATCATGTCTGCCCTGGCACTACAGCCAAAATTTCATCACAAACAAAAACAAAACAAAATGTATAGGGGGATGTTTACACAACAGCCTAGTCGGGCTGCAGTTCAATTAAAGCCTGTAGGGTAGACTCAATGCATGAATAATTTAACTTGACAATGAGTTCTCTAGCATTTAATCAAATATTTACATGGGGAAATTTGTGCAACTGCCTAGATGGGCTGTGGCCCCTTTTAAAGCCTGAAGGGTCCACCTCGAATGTATAATTGAACTTGACAATAAATGTTTTATAATGTCTGTTTCAAATCACATTTCATCACCAAAATACACATGGGTAAGTAGTGCACACCTGCATAGATGGGCTGTGGTCCAAAACACGAAGGGTCCGTTTGTTGTACATTCACTTTAACTTGACAATGAGTTCTCTACATCTTTGCATGGGGAAATTTGTGCAACTGCCTAGATGGGTTGCGTCACCTTTTAAAGCCTGACGGGTCCACCTCTTATGTATAATTTAACTTGGCAATAAATGTTCTATCATGTCTGTTTCAAAAATCACATTTCATCACAAAAATTCACACGGGGAACTGTGCACAGCTGCCTAGATGGGCTGCAGTTCAATTAAAGCCTGTCCACTCAGTGTATGTATAATTTAACTTGACAATGAGTTCTCTAGCATTGACACATATTCAGCATAAAAAACAACAACATATTTATAAGGGGAAGTTTGTGCAACTGCCTAGATGGGCTGTGGCCCCTTTTAAAGCCTGGAAGGTCCACCTCAAATGTATAATTGAACGTGACAATAAATGTTCTATCATGTCTGTTTCAAATCACATTTCATCACAAAAATACACATGGGGAAGTGTGGACACCTGCATAGATGGGCTGTGGTCCAAAACATGAAGGGTCCACTTGTTGCACATTCACTTTAACTTAACGATGAGTTATTCATGTCTGCTCTCCTCCAAATCATATTTTCATCACAAAGAAGGGAACGTTTGCACAACTGCCTAGATAGGCTGCATTCCAATCAAAAACATTAGCATGCAGTCGTTATTCTCTGCTTTAACGAGTTCTATAAAAAAATCCATTCATTAACCAATCAAAGGCTGGACGCTCTGGATAATGTGCTCATATGAGACCTTGCTGAGATGATGCGTTCGACACCCACGGTGCATTCGCAACAACACGACCCCCCCCCCCCCCCCCAACCCCACCCCCCCCGTCGGCAATCGCAACCCCTAACCACACCTCCCAGGCTAATTGCGCTCGGTTCGACGGCGCTAATGAATGTTTGGGCGCGCGCATTAACGCTTTCATTTAGCGTGTAACGGCTGCTTGATTACTACAAGGCAGCTGAGATCCATTTCGCGCGCTGACCTTTTCTGATCCAACGCGAATGTCCCAATTAGACCCGGTGAATGATGACGCACAAAAGACAGGAGAAGAAGAAGAAGAAAACGGAGGAGAAGAAGAATAATGCCGGTGCGTGGAGGTAGCTCACGTTTCTCTTCAGAGCATCCAAATCTTTCGCCTTTTACTAAAGATTTCTGTTACATTTCACACTTTCAGCATGTGGCAAAGGTTTCTGCAAACCAAAAATTTTTATTATAATCTTTTATATTTCTTATAGTAAAATAATGTGTTTAAATAAACATCCTTATAATTGCAGCTTTACAGAGGACGTGGCTGGCACTCGTGTTATTTTCATTGGCTCATTGGCAGTTATGCTCGAGTCTTTTGAAATCTACCTGGCAACAAGTAGTCGTGCAAATTAGAAAATATTTTTTTTAAATTTAAATAAATGTTTTTAACTTTCCCCATGTATCCAGATTTTCAAGATGCCCCGTAAAATACATTTCACAAATTATATATATATATATATATATATATATATATATATATATATATATATATATATATATATACACACACACACACACACACATATACACATTTACACACACACACGCACTATAGGCGTACAATATTTTGAAAGAATGCAGGGCACTTATTTGTTTTTAAGAACTTTAAACAAACTTTTAAAATAAATATTTAAAAACATAAAATATTGAGAAATGCAAGAGCAATAAAAAGACAAAAATATAAAAATTCCAAAAGTGTTAGTTTACTGATCCCTCTCAATATGTTTACATTGGATTTGACATTGAATAAAAAAAACAAGGCCTATCATAAAATAGGTCTGCCTACTTCCTGTTTTCAGTCTTCTTCTGTCAAATGCGCATAGTGTAAAACAATAGTGCGATGCCATCTGGTGGCAGACAGTGGAATTACAATCCAAGATTAGACTGTACACTGTTCAAAAAAACAATGAGCAAATGTATTGAATTAACCTACAGATTTACTCAAAATGGCTGCTTTGACGGTGTTGGCGAATTCATTTTCTAACATTTCCGTTTGGCTTCATTCACAAAGAATTCTGCTTAATAAACTGACTCATTTACGAGAAGTAATGTATCTTTGCAGTGCTGCACTCGGCAGCCAATGTGCCTTACGTGTATGATAAATAACAGATGCCAGCTGGCGAGATATAAGAGGAGGGCGGCGGCAAACGTGCGCACGCCCGTATGGATGAACGCGAGCAGAGCCGGCAAGGTTAACGCTCTCGTGGTGCTCACGGGAGGCTTGACTGAAGCCTCTCAGATGCAAGCTCATCGTTTACGCTCTCAACGCTGATGCATGAGCCCATTGAGCTGTCACACACTCGCCGCTTCCCTTTCCCAGCAGCCCTCAGTCGTTCCGCGCGCGATGCGCAAATCAGCGCGACGGGCACGTGTTGATCAATTGTGCAGCTCAACGCTGCAGCGGGGCTGGCAAAGATGGCAGACACATTCAGCAGCAAAACCGTCACGTTCAGATGACTTTCGGGTAGTGGTTTTTCAACGTTTTGCACCAAGACTGACCAAGACTGACCATTATGGAAGAGGATTAGGGCCAGTGAAGAGAAAAAAAAGGTTGGCAGGATTCTGACTTTGTTCTCAGAACTCTGACTATAAAGTCAGAATTCTCACTTTAAAGTCAGAATTCTGAGATTAAAGTCAGAATTCTCACTTTAAAGTGAAAATTTTGACTTTAATCTCAGAATTCTGACTCCCTCCACCCCCCACAATTCGTAGCTCTTTGTCACAAAGTGAGAATTCTGACTTTAAAGTCAGAATTCTGAGAATAAATTGAGAAGTCTGAGAATAAAGTGAGAATTCTGACTTTAATCTCACAATTCATAGCTCTTTGTCACAAAGTAACAATTCTCATTTCAAAGTTAGAATTCTGAGATTAAAGTCAGAATTCTGAGATTAAAGTCAGAATTCTGAGATTGAAGTCTTAAAGTGAGAATTTTGACTTTAATCTCACAATTCACAGCTCTTTGTCACAAAGTGACAATTCTCACTTTAAAGTCAGAATTCTGAGATTTAAATCAGAATTTTCACTTTAAAGTCAGAATTCTGAGAACAAATTTGAGAATTCTCAGAATAAAGTGAGAATCCTGCCGCCCCCCCACCACTTTATTGGCCAGCACTAGCTCTTTGTCACAAAGTAACAATTCTCATTTTAAAGTTAGAATTCTGAGATTAAAGTCAGAATTTTTACTTTAAAGTCAGAATTCTGAGAATAAACTTGAGATATCTGAGAAGAAAGTGAGAATCCTGCCAACTCTTTTTTACACTTCATTGGCCAGCATTCTGAGAATAAAGTGAGAATTCTGAGAATTCTGACTTTAAAGTGAGAATTTTGACTTTAATCTCACAATTCATAGCTCTTTGTCACAAAGTGACAATTCTCACTTTAAAGTCAGAATTCTGAGATTTAAGTCAGAATTTTCACTTTAAAGTCAGAATTAATTAATAAACTTGAGATGTCTGAGAATAAAGTGAGAATCCTCCCAACCCTTTTTTTCTCCCACTTCATTGGCCATCATGACCAACATTGAAATACAGTGGTGTCATGGGCATCAAAAACGAGGAGGAGGTTTTATTCAACTTCATTGTAAGCCACTAGACTTTGTGCGCACTTTGAACTTTCATACTGCACTTAAATGTAAAAAAAAAAAACTTAAATAATAATCTAATTAAAATGTATTGTACATAAAAGTTAAATAGAGAATGTACCTAAAGAAAAATGCAGTTCTTTAAGAATAAATATTATTGAGCATTAGAAAAAAAACTGAACTGGGCTTCAGCCGTGGTTCTTACCACTAGAGGGCGCCACTAATTATGCTCCAATGAGAAAAAAATAAAATATACAGTAAGTCACCCATTTTGGTGTGAAGCAGCCATTTCGGCTGAATTATTAAGCCTCAAATAGATTTGGGGGGAGAAAAAAAAAAGCTCCCGATACGAGTTTCATTGCCTGAGGCAAAATTGAGTAGATGACTGTCATGAGATGAAAAAAATCTTAAAAACCCATGCACAAACTTAAGCGGGATGGCAGCCATTTTGATTAGAAACAGCCATTTTAGGCCAATTTTATCTTGATAAAGTCCTACGAAGGAATTCACCCAAATAAGCAGAAGTGTGTGGCGTCATCTTCTCTTTTCATCTTAATCGCTTCGCCGCCTTATCGTCAGATGTTTGGCGTCCATTTTGACTCAAGTTTAATTGAATTCTTTCTTGGCCACTGACTTTAAAAGGTGATGTCATCGTTTTGATTGCTTGCACTTTCTCATTAACAAAGTTTCAAAGAGAACGAGCCATTGATTTGCTGCTAAATCCTCCAAAAACAATCAAATATTTCATTGAATCCAACTTTTTTTTTGTGTTTTTATGTAGCGATGACGCCAACCGTGCGTTTTGCATATTCTTGCGCATACCAGAAGCATTACAAAGGCTTGAACATCCGATGTGTCGCCTCTTTGAATTTCTGGAGAGAGACGCATACGTTTTTATCCTTTTTTTCTTTCTTTCATCACATCTAATAGTCTTTGGGGCTTATTCATCCTCATTTGTCAGACCTGAATTAAAATGGAACAAATTATCCAAAGGCCAAAGATCAGATTTTGTCTTCAGCTCTACCCAGCAGTCGCTTAATAATACGAACAACTTTTAAGTCATTTTTTTTTTCTTTAACTCCAATATAGCAGTTAAGGTCATTTTAATCCCCTTCCTTTGCTTGTCTATTTCATATCAAAGTACAAAAACCAGACCGCCTTATCTGTAATACTTTGCTCCAGGCTGCATAGGAATGTTTTTTTTTTTTTCTCATTTAAAGACAAAAGCAGCAGATGTTTTACCATCATCATCATCATCATCATCATCATCATCATCATCATCTCACATGAAACCTGTAAAAGCGTCTTTGGATTAGATGCACACAGCGTGACAAACTGCCTTTGAGCACGGAGGCCTGCACGGGACGCAAACATATGGCCATGCTGTCACGGCCCCGCCCCCGAGGGGGACGACGCGAGGGGAACGACGCGAGGCGGCGGAGGGGTCGTCAATGCGTACAGCGGTCTCACTCGACGGAAACAAATCGAATGTGGCTGTATCTCAAATCAAAGGCAAAATATGCTTGCTCTTCGTCTGCCAAAAAACACGTCACTTTTTTCAGAGCATTTTTGTCCTGTAAGGTTCAATTTCTTCATTTTCTTGATTTGCGATTGGATTTTTGGACCCGTGATTTGATTCAGAACGATTTTTGATTCAATGACTGTCTTGACTGACTATGATTTATATTGATTTATGATTTATAGATGTGCAAAAAATCGTCACATCTACTCCAGTCTGACTCGCTATTGCTAATTAGTGTGCTACTCGCGGCACTTTTATCACTGCTATTCATAATAAACGCTTCAGGAATGTATACAGAGAAGCATCTTATATGCTCTTCCTTTGCTGCAAAAGAATAACTTTTATTGCAGAGGTGCCAAATCCAAGTCCAGATAGTAAAAACCCTGCCACAGTTTGGCTTTAGCCTCAAGTGCTAGCTAGCTAGCGCCCTAGCTAGCTAGCGCCCTAGCTAGCTCCCATGGTGCTCATTTATCTGCTAGGGAGCTAGCTAGCTAGCACCAGGGGCCAAAGCCAAACTGTGGCAGGGTATTTACTTTCTGGACCTGGATTTTGCCACCTCTGAAGACGAGTTTGAAATTATTTTAAAATGATGAAAAATTGAAACAAAAGTTTTGTCTTTTTTTTGGGTGGTTGGGGGGCGTTCAATTACTCATTTTTCCCTATTTGCGGCAAGGCTCAGTCCGTAACCTACGCGAATAGTACTTAATTTTATATATTTTTTTAATTTGCAAGTGTCTTCATTCCAGTGCAAATGTATGATGCCCCCCCAAAATGCCTGACAGCGCCAACTGGAAGTTTTAAAAAATTAAGCCCCAGAGGCCAATTTTTACGTAGCAACATGAAATTTGGTAGGCATGTCAATCCCAATTAGTTTTAGCCTTTGATGCAAGCAGGTAAACGAGCACCATGGGAGTTAGCTAGCTAGCACCTGAGGGCTAAAGCCAAACTGTGGCAGGGTTTTTTACTGGATTTGCCACCTCTGTTTTAGTGGAATGACTTGATCGTGACTTTTTTTTCTTCTACTCTCTAATGTGGCTACAACTTAACAGTGTATCAAAACGCGCGGAAATTGTGTACAACATGAACAGCGCTCCCAATAAAGGCGCACAAAAACAAGGGCAAGATAATGAAATAATTGAAATAAAAACGATTTTGAGACATTTAAAAATCGATTCCGAATCGCACTAAATGAGAATCGCGATTCTTATGAGAATGGATTTTTTTGCTACATTCCTAGCTATTACTGTTATATATCATTCGTAACTACGAGTTTCCAAAAGTGAGACGAAGTTCAGTTTCCCCGTCGTCATTTTTTCGATTTCTGTGCTGACCTTTCTTGTCCCCGAAGAAAAGCGTCTGCTGCGCCGGGTTGGACCACTGGAGGGAGGTGTTGTCGTTGAAGTCCACCCGGCAGGTCATGTTGGTGGCGGAGCCCTCCAACGCCGTCACGTTCTGAGTGATGGGGAACTGACCTTGGCCACCTGTGGGGGGGACGCAGGAAGGGAGGGAGGGTTGAGGTCATGGCGGCCATGTGAACCGAAGGACTTTATTTCACAACCGGCTCGGCTCAGTGTGTTGACTGCAGAAACTGCGAGTGGTGAACTCACTCACGTGAGCTGCTGCACCTTGTTTTCTTCATCGCTCTGCGCTGCTCAAATGACACGGGAGCTTTTTGTTTACAGGCGTGGCGTGCCGGCGAATGCGGATGAGCGTCGTCGACAGCGCTAATCACGCCCCCCCCCCCCCCATGCATACGTCGCCCTCAAACTCCCCGACGGGTTCTCTCTCGTCGCGCCCGGGCGAAGGTGACATTGACGCGGCCTCCTCGCAGGTACAGTTGACCGCGTCGGCCGAGGAGGGAGCGGCTGCCCGCCTCATTAGTTGAGTGAGCACCGGAGGGCCCCCGTATCTGCCCACCAAAGCAGCCCCGCCCCACCACCCCCCCCGCCCCCCCCAGGACGGCCAAAGATCGGCGGCCCTTCCTTGACCTCGATTGTCCTGACGGCTCGTCAGCTCAGGGACACGCGGAGGACGACTATAAATAGCAATGAGAGCGCCGGTCCGGAGGGAGGACGTTTTACAGGTATTGTTGCTCATTACGACGTTCAACGATGTCCTGGTTTTTATGCGTCCGCTTTAATAATTCATCTGCCTGACAGAAAGGGAGGAGTCCAATTTAATAGGCAATACGTTACAATAGACTTGCGCAATCCCATGAGGTCCAATGTATATATTTATTTATATCTGACTTGAGACAATAATTGAATGATTATTTGCGTTGTTTGCAGGAGTGCACAACTGTGGCGCATCTTACTGAGAGCTGTTCCTAATATTTTGGTCACCATATCTCACCAAAAGTCCACATTTCTATTGGTTTAAGCCACTAAATCAGCTCGAATAGGCTACTCAATGGACTTTTGCTGAAAAATATGTCATAGTCCAACAAATAAAAATGCTATTTGATCAAAAAGTGCATTCTGCTTTATCTTGATCATCTAACGTATCCACCCATTTTTATTAGAATTTTCAAGGAATGTGAAAATAAAACGGAATGGAAATGCTAAAAAAAATAAAAATAAAGAGCCCAAAATTGTCAAAAACGTTTCTACGTATAGCATAACAAAAAAAGGAAAATGCTAATTTTGGCTATAGAAACCGGATATTACGTCACACGTACGTTTCTAGTCATAGAGCAATGTTGGACGATAAAGTAATGTATGTTTGAGAGGGACGACGAAAAATAAATATTTTGGGAATTAATTAAAGAAGCAAATATTAATGCTATTTTAGATGGAAAACAGCAAAGAAACGCTACGGCTTATCAAGAATTACAAACGCAAACACATACGAGGTCATCGCACAGCGTCGCAGTCGCTTCCTGGTCTTCTTCTTCTTTTAAATTACTGGTGGCTCTCATCTCTATGGTGTATAGTGTATACCGCCCCCTACAGAGTCGGAGTCCCCTCTCAATAATCGCAAAAGAAGAACAGATGGAAACGGGCATAAGTCGCCCGTTTTGCGCAGTTTCAGTAAATTCACTTAAAACATTCGAAACAATTGGATGGAAACTTGACTTTAGGCTCGTTGACCTAGCATATGGAAATGTTCACTTTATTAGTTTAAAAGAACTTTAACCTCTAGGCTCCGGCACCAACAAAGGATGTATTTTCTTTTTGAACCCATTTTAAATCTTCTTCTACAATGGTACCAGCCTCATCCCAGCTAATGCTATGCTAGTTCGTCTCTCAGGACTGGCGTCCAAAGTTTGCAAACCTCCTTTTGTGTGATGCTAGCATGGCGTTAGCTTCCCAACAGGCGTTAGCCGGGCCAAATATTTCCAAATGTATTTAACGTAGCACGTATGTAGCTTTTCATGCTTTGTTAAATATGCTCCGATGTCCATCAGTGGGGTCGGCACTGTTTGCTCAATTTTGAAGTTGCCTGGTATAACTAAATAAAAAAATATTTATTTTTATTTTTGTCAAACTGACTTTTTCTGTACAGCTTGTATATTGGATAAGTGATTCCCATTAGTGTGCCTTATTAGGAAAATATTCAATTTCATGCAATCAGTCCTAATTTATTTTTTTATCTACTCCAAATCATATATATTGGTTTATATATATCTATTATTATGACAAATATTGACAGGTAGAACAAGTTACACCAGATGTCAGGAAGTACAACAAAATAATATTTCAAAAGGCTATGCATTCTTTTTGTGACATTTTATTTGGTGCCGTGTATAACTATTCGATTTTCGATCTAACAAATGTACCTTGACTCAATAAGGGTTGACAAAGACCGGCGTAGAATCGTAACCCTTTAACTCCAAATTCATAATGAAAGAACTTTTTTGCCATACGAGAAGTTTCTCTCAAAGGCACGCAGTAACAAATGCAGACGGAGGCTTTTGCATGAAAAGAAAAGCATAAAGCTGCGGTCTAAAAGCACAGCGAGTCAAGGCTTTACATCTGCACGTGAAAAAAGCAAACCGTCGCGAGGAAAGACGGCAAGGTCGTACGCTCGCACCCCCGCCCTCTAAAAAAATGACACGACGAATCATCATCGTTGTGTGTTTTCGCCAGAGACGATCCATCGGCCCCCAAAACGTAATTTATATCAGCGCCCAAGGCTAAATCATGTCGGGGGCGTGCGTTGGAGCGTCTTTCGGGCATTACGTGGAAAGGAAAGGATGTCACATGTCGACAGGCTGCAGCGTTTGCAGGTGTCAGACGTACGTCAAACCCTTAAACAGTCCGGGAATAAGCACACAATACATGCAGCATACGAGTATGATGTGTAGAACATGACGCTCATAAATGCATTGAGAAAAATATTGTATGTTTGCTGTTCATTATTCAAAAGGTAATGCTGTAAGAGTAGAGGTGGCAAATCCAGGTCCGGAAAGTAAAAAACCCTGCCACAGTTTGGCTTTAGCCTCAGCTAAGCTAGCTCCCTAGGTGCTCGTTTCCTTGTGTTAGAGTAGACAATATTAAGTATTGTACTCTTTGCGTGTTCAATTAACTGAATGGTGAGATCCTGGTGAAGAAGTCCCTTTGCAAAGGTAAATAATTATCAGAAGCTTCTGATGACAAAAGGCTGACGACACTGAAGCCGTGTTCTATCAGGTTGTGTGTCCGGCTCTCCGGCACATCCTTATTTATTAAAAAGTGGGCGAATACGAAATGTCTCCACCCATCAGCCCACAGTACATTTGATTACAACTCAGTGAATACAAGAGAATCTGTTCCCATGGGTATAAATCAGATTAGAGAAAAACAATAATAATAAGCCTGTGACTCCCTTCCGACCGGCAGAGACCGGTCCCAGACAAAACTCCCTTTAAGATAGCAAATGTACAAACCCGTTGCCCTTTCTCATGAAAGTAACACAGATAAGAATACAATTCTATTCATTGAGCCATACTGCTATAACTAAATCCAAAACGGCTAAAATATAAATTGAAACTAAAAAAACAATGTTAATAACTCATCATTTGCTAAAGAGCTAGCTAGCTAGCACCAGCGGCTAAAGCCAAACTGTGGCAGTGTAATTTATGCTGCATTCGAGGATGGTTGGAAGTCGGACTTTTTTTTTACGAATTCAAACCAGGAAACGTGTACGGGAACCCCGAAGTACCCCCGACGTCACCGACGGACAACGTGTGACGTCACGCAACAATGGCGACCCCTTTGGAAACACAGACCGTAAATGCTAAAACACAATTTACTCGAGTGTAAAACGAGATAGCTTTCTTCATTCATAAATATTCAACATAACTTTCACGTGACGCAACGTACGTGACAGTACGCCCGCTATCTCCCGGCATGAAATGATGCGGGGAACTACTGAAGTGTACGGGATACTCATGAAATAAGATGAAATAGCTAAATTGCAAGAAGGCAAGTTTTCAAAATGAGTTTTGAGGACCAAATTAAAAAAGTATTTATCGCTATCCGCCATTTTGGTTGTTTACTTTCGCCTCAAACGCTTTCAGGTCGGAACAGGAAAAAAACAACTCGGATATATCCGACTTACTTTCTAGACTTGGATTTGCCACCTCTGAAGATGAGTTTGAAATATTAAAATTATGAAAAATAAAAAAAAAATTTTTAGGCGGCGTTCAATTACTAATTTTTCTCTATTTGCGGCAAAGCTCAGTCCGTAACACACGTGAATAGTACTCAAAATGTTTTTTTTTTTTATTTGCAAATGTCTTCATCCTGGTGTAAATGTATGTTTATGCATGTGACATTGAATTGCGAGACTTCTGCATTTTTGTCATTTTGTGTAAGAGAAAACATGGTGGCAAAGTTGGACGACTTGTGATAAAAACTCATCATAGCTCAGCGCCACCTACTGGCAGAAGAGGACATACATCCCATTTCTGGCGCTCTATTTTCTTTGAAACTTAAACATTCTTTTTTTTGTGTTTCTGCTGATGCGCCAAAACCACAAGAGGAAAATGAGAAATTCCATTTGATGGTTGGCGTGGATACAAAAAAGAAAAAGTTAACTCAAAATGAACCTTTTTTTATTTTTTATTATTATTTTTTTAAATCAAAATGCTTAACTAAAATCGTACGCCTTTTCCTTTAATTGCTTTTGTGTGTGTTTATTTAATCAAAACAATCCGCTCATGGGTTTACCTAAAACTGTAATTGGTCCATCGGTGGTGCTTTTGTGAATTTTTATTTTTTTAAAGAAACGTCACGTCATCAGCGCGTGCCGGATTAGTCGAGAGCGGCGCTCCAACATCTCCCCTGCCGCCGTTAACGTTCCTACACAATCAATTGAGGCGCCTCATGAATGAAATATTTAGCCGCACAGCTGAGAGGAAAAAGGAGGGGGGGGGGGTGCTCGGTTGCGGCGTTCTGTAAACACAAATATTTGACGAGGGGATGCGAGAGAGGAAACGGCGGCAACAGATGCACTCCAGGCGTGCTGCAGGTGCAAAGTGACGATTAGCAGGAGCGAATCACGACTTCCTGCTCACTTTGGGGACGTCAGTCGACAACAATGGCTGCTCGAGTGCCGGAAAGAGACAAGACCTTTCGTCTCATCGACATGGGGGGGGGGGGGGGGGGGGGGTGGATGGGACTTGATTCGCAACCTTTATTGAGCCAAGTTCAAAGTTCAAATAATTTCACGGCACACCACCAAACAGAAATGTCCTCAAAAGTGGATATACGTGTCAGTTATATACTTTCTGGCATATCATTGAAAATCATTGATTTGTTGCGCCATGTCCTTGTCAACAGCTTTCCTTTGTTGTCTCAAGTTAAGTCAAATCATACAGTATTTGTTTATAACCTTTGTAATCCTAACCCTAACTATTGGATTTTCTGTTTTTTTTTTCCAATTAAAAAAAGCTTTAATTTTAGACCTACACAGTGGTATAAAATAATAATTAAATAATATCTAATATTAAAATTAATAATAAAAATACCCCCAAATATGCGTCACTTCAGCATGCCCACCCTAAAAAGTCACCGCTCGCCACTGGAACACTTTATATTCATTAGATCCTCTTGAATTTTTATTTGAGATTTTTTTTTTTGAGAGAAAGATAATGTACCATTTTGTGTTATGATCAGTGAAAACACTTTTTTTTTCTTTTTTATAAAGAGCTCAGTATTGTTCATTCGGAAATGTCATAATCATTGCTCTTTATTTTTTTTAATTTATTATTATTTTTTTAAATATATATATATATTTTTTTGTGTATGTGGGTGAGTATGTGTATGTGCGTGCGTGCGTGCGTGCGTGTATTTGTTAGCTCACCAAAAACCTATTAGAAAAAATCCCATACCGTTCACCTAAAACGAACACCGCCGTCAGGAGACCCGAGGAAGGACCAAAGAAAACCAAGGAAGGTGAAATCCAGCACCGACCAGACACCACCCACCGGGCCACCCACCAGAATTCTTCCCCAACCCAAGAAACATCTAAATTCCAACAAATCCAAAAAATAATAATAATAATCAGGGAAATGTGAAAAAACATTTTGTTATCACGTCAATATAATGTGACTGAGCAAGATTTTACGACTTGGCGAACAACTTATTTGAACCATGTGACTTTCCTTCCACAGTAACTTGAGACGCGACTTAATTGTGATTTTGTTGTATTTGAATACAAAAGATGACGAGTGGAGCAAAAATCAAAAAATAAATAAAAAATAAAGTATCAAGAGTTAGCAGACGACCACTTGGGCTCACCTTTCGTCCACTTTCCAAAAAGATGAGCTCAGGCTTGGAATGCGGGCGCAGGTGCGTGCAACGTTATCATTTATGGAGGCCGAGAAGATGATACTCGCGATTTTGGCGAGCGCGCGGGTCTACGTGGAGAATATCAATACGAGAAGGACGGTTCTCGTTGAGGTGGATCAAACCTCGATGAGGCCGGGCTGGTGAATATAAATAAGAGATTTATTACGATTGATGATGCGGCGGAGTCTTGCACCGCGAGAAAAGTGCGACTTTCCCGAGATGTAACGCGTGTCTTACCACCACCACCACTTGACCCCTGCCCCCCCCCCGCGACCCCCCCCCCCCGCGACCCCCCCCCCCCCCCCAAAGCCTTCGTCAGTTTCGGCTGACTGCACTGAATAATGGAAGGCGGCCGGCATGTTGATTAATGCTTAGGGAGCGCTCAAGCAGAAACAACGAGCAGGAAACAACCCGTGCCTTCCTTTCATCACACAATAATAACACTCGCAGGACATAACATTAGCAACATAAAGAGGATATAAAAAGTCTACACCCCCCTGTTGAGACCAAGATAAGAGTGAGCACGCTCTTATAAGTAGGCTGTGGCCGTGTTCAGTATTAACTAATCACACCATTTAAAGTGCCTCAGATGAACTCCATATGCATTTCAGATGCTCTAGTAGGCTTTTGTTGACATTTCCCCTCCCATTTCTATTAAAACCGAAGGTTATCTACAACACTAGCTGTAGGGAATTAATGGAAATTCAATTACAATTTCAATTATTGCACTCCACAATTACCAAATCAATAGTAAAAAATAAGATTATTAATGCTATTTTGAGTTGTTTAAATTTATACATTTACACTATTTATTTTATTTTAAAATAACAAATTTAATAAATTTTGTTTGATCCAATGCAAACTTGCTTACCTGTAATTATGTTTCAAAGAATAAATGTTTTCGTTTTTTTTTTTTACGTTTACACATTTTCTTGTTTTGTACCCAAAAATTAATCATAATAAATAAAACAATACAACTAAAAAGCAATAAAACGGACATGGGGCCTTAAGACAAGGAAGGAATTATGAGCAGTTCGAGATATAATGAAAAAAAAAATCGCAAGGTTAATTTCAATATTTAAAATACACATCACATATTTAAATTGGGATACTTCCAGTAAACTACAAAAAGAAAAACAAAACAAAACACTATAATTAATATTGTTGATTTTTTGTTGTTGCTTGTGAAATCTTTTGCTGTCAGCCTCTTTCTAAAAATGTCTGCGAGCAAGCTGAAAACTGTGCAGCAAAATGGAACATATAGAATCATTTTTTTTCCCTAAATGTTGGCAAAAACAAAAATATTTTGGTTTTTCCTCTGTTTTTGGCGGGGTTGAACACATAACACCCGTGGGAACGTGAGAATTAATCACCGCTAATGCTGCGTCCTGACAAAATTGTAATTAATTGGCCGAGTCTAAACGGCGTGGCCCATTTGCCAGCATGTTGGGGGAAGAGAGGGAGGTTTCAACACGTACGCTGTATAAATATTCCATTTAATTAAAAAGTGCAGCGGGCCCCTGGTGGCGCGCGGCGAGTAGAAGGAATAACAAGAGTCTGCCGTCTCTCGGGTGACTCGCGACGCGATGCTGCTCGCTGCTCTGACAACAAGCCAGCCGAATATTTTGCTCCTGACATCTTGTTGGAATCGCCGCCTGGAGAGAAGTTCACCGAGAACGCCAACTGTCATTATCCTTACCCTCAATACTATCTTCTATTGATCTGCATGCACACGTCTCTCGAAGCTCTTCAAGGAAATAACAATAAGACGAGTTTTTTTTTTTTTACCGTCGACGCTTAACATAACCGTGCCGAGTTCCCTCAAGTTCGTCTCCCACGAGAGCAGACGCCGGCGAATGTGCTGTGATACATCGACTTGAGCGGGAATTTATATTTGGGCTCGTGTCGGTGGGAATTTGCGTCACCTTGTCTGATGCGTCGTGTAAAAAAAAAGGCGGACCCCAGGGCTCGCTGCCAAGACCACTTTGATTCTCCTGGTGGCGATACAGCGTTGTACAATTTGGAATAACTAAAGCTACAGTATGTTCACAATTCATTACAGGTTGAAAAAAATCTCACACTCCACATTATAGTCACAGATTGTCAATCAAGAGATGGCGTAAAACGCTAAAATAAAATGCAAAAATAAATATAGAAATAGAATTAAATATCAATCAATAAATAAAAACGCTCTGCTCTCACATTTATTTATTTCCTGCTGCACACGCTCTGTCAGGACGAAATGTTATTTAAATGAGGGGGCGGTCCTAAGCTTGTCTTGCGTTTTTGCGAATGTCGCAACGTGACGATGTGGGGATCAATTTACACGCAAAAGGGCATCGTGACAAAAAGTCACTTTTTAGTAAGCAAAAGTGACGTTTACAATGGGATGAACCATCAAAACGTGTAGGAAAGTAGAAAACGACGTAAACCTGGCGCTAAAGCCACCTCGCCGCGCCCCATCCGTTTGAATCAGCGCTCTTCATCAAAGCCACGTCAAGCCGCTATCGATATCTTCTATGAAGACTTTGCCAGCAGCCATTTCTGCGACCTTTCGGTCCAGCGGGAGTTTTACGAGTGCAGCTTTTTGCACCGCGGGCGCACCTCTTGGCCTTTTCATGAGCCTCGGCTCGAGATGAAAGATGACTGGATTTCGCTGTCAGGGCACCTATAGGCGGCGAAATGAGCAGCTCAGGATGCACCAGATCCATACGGTCCACTAAATCCACAGCAAACCAAAATGATCCAAATCACAAAACAGTGACGAAACCAAAAATGAATATGTTGGAAGAAAACCATCTCAAACCTGCTGAGTCCAATCATAATCCGCAAACGGAATGCCGTGTTTAGACGGGTGGGGGCGTATAGAACACATTAAGTATATAAGTACTCGCAAAATTTAGCAGCAAATGTTTTTATTTTCTATCCAATAAAAAACATGTACAGCACATGAAATAAAAAAAAATATTATTTGAGTTCATGAAAAGTAACAAAAAAAAAAACACAAATTCAAAAAACAATTTTGTTTACAAAATAAAATAGAAACGAAAATGCTTTAAAAAAAAAACCCGGAAACTACATTTTATGTTTACAAAACTAAATCAAATTATAATTATAGTGAAAATGTCCTTCGTTTTAGTCTTTGGTAATCAATTTAATGCATGAGCATTTGAGGATTGATTTTAAATGTGATTTTAAGTATTTCTATTTTATCAGAATAACGACACGGCGCAGTTGCTTCCTGGTCTTCCTTCTTTTAAATTACTGGTGGATCCCATCTCTATGGTGTATAGCGCCACCTACAGCGGCGGAGTCTCCTCTCAATATTCGCAAACGAAGAACAGATGGAAACGGGCAGAAGTCGCATGTCCGTTTTTGCGCATTTTCAGTACATTTGCTTAATAAATTTCAAACAATTGGACGGAAACCCGACGAGTGACAAGCTACACCGCAAGATTGCCATTTTAAACAACATTTCGAGGACGACGAAGCGACAGACAAGCGAGTCCCAATCTAATATAACCGCAATTACGTCGAGGGAATAAAAATCATATGAATGCGTTCAATCAGCTTCGGTTCTAATAAGCACAAGCCGATGAAAGTCACGGGGAGTTATAATCGCTTAACCTTCACTCCAATACATTTCACAACCTTTTCATCATTTCTATCGCCGCCCCGGCTGCAAATAAAGATATTCTTACACTTATAATGAAATCTATTACTCCTCGACCGGCCTTGGCGATAACGCGCCGGCAGCGGCGCGAGAGTTTAACCAGCAAACACGGACGGCGGAGGCAATTTCAAAACAGCTAACAGCTTCTCCAGTTTAAACACCGTCGCCCGTTCGGTTATCATTCATGGCACAGCTCGGGAAAATGGGAATTGAGCTAATATGTGTTCTAGTGCAATTTGCAATTAAATGTAACAAAGGCGAGAGGGGGGGGGGGGGGGGTGGCTCTCACGCACACTTTGCAGGCTTCATATTTACAGAAGGTTTACATTTACACAGAGAGTTTTACAGTAAACGGCCAACTCTGGATACATTTTGCGATATTGAAATACTTGACACAAAAAAAAAAAAAAAAAAAAAAAAAGAAATACTTGACACATGTTGAAATTATAGCATTTATGATATTTACCATTTTTTGAAGGTCTTTTAACACACTGGCATTATGGGAAAAATGTCATGTTTTTCGTGAACAATTTTGTCGATACGTTCAAATGACTTTGCCAAGACTTTTGAACAACTTTATTAATATGTTCGAACGACATAACCCAGTCGAAGCTTTTTTTTTTTTTTATCCACGTTGGCACTTCCACGCCTCCATTATGTGTTTACAGTAGGGTTGTCACCATACTAAAATTTCAAACTCGATATCGATACCCAGGAAAATACTCAATACCATTTTCGATACCGCAGAGAGAAAAAAAAAGAATACTTTAAAATATTTGTATTAACATAACCGCAAATCAATAATCAATTCACTAAAATTCAGAAAACAAAAAAATAAGACAATCCCTTTTTCACATGCCAATAAGTTATAAATAAGAAATGAAAGAAAAATTGCCACAATGACATCCTTATTGGTGGTTAATATTTTTCACTCAGTGAGATACAGGGTATTTCTTTATTTATGGATTTATTTTAATTTCCCCTTTATAAAAATGTTGCTAACACTGGGAACTCCCTACACTTTTTATTTTGAATAAAAAAAATGAAAAAAAATTAACATAATAATAAAATAAATAAATAAATAAAAATAAAAATAAAAATAAAAATAAAAATAAAAATAAAAATAAAAATAAAAATAAAAATAAAAATAAAAATAAAAATAAAAATAAAAATAAAAATAATTTTTTTTTATTTATGTTTATTACTTTATTTACAGTAGAAAACTTTCAAGAAATATTTACTTTTTTTTATTGTGACGCTAATTTTTTCTCTTTTACTGCAAATGAATATCGGCTTGAAATATTATTATAATTATAATATACTACTAATAATCGGTATCAGCCTTGCAAAACCCATATCGGTCTATCACTAATCTTGAATAAGAGCGACGTACACACAAAATGAATAAATGACTTCCACTACATACCCGTCTATATGTCCTGTCTGTATGTATGCCTACCGTATTTAATGTATGAAAATGTGGAGCAATTATGCAAACAGCGTGTTAAATGCGAGTACATTCATCAGGAGGATCATGTGTGAATATGACACATTCATTAACTGGAAAGTGTTGATAATGGGAACGCTTGGGACTGACTGGCTCAAATAAGCAGATAAGACTTGCTTGCTTACCCCCCCGTCTTTTTATCAAGTGCTCCTTGAAGTCAACACAACATCGCCACACGCTGTGTCACCTTCACTGACCTTCCGTGTCAGCCCAAAGAGGAATAACACATATTACAGCTAAATTGTTGCAATAACGAGAGAAAGGTCATATTTGTCACCGGCAGTCATCGCTCACGTTGACAGAAATGTTGTTAGCGCCAACACCCGGGCAATAAACCCTCGCCGCTAAAGCTATTGCTCTCCTTGATTGGAAAGATTTAAGAAGTCTTTAAGGACGCTAGCTAATTAGCACTAAATCTTGCTCTGATCCATTAGCAGGAGCTAATCGCTAAATTACCTGTCCAGAGTGAAGCATGTCTTCAAACTTGAGATGTAAAGCGGATCCGGAGCTGCCCGTCACCCTTCAGAATCGACGAGGGCACGTTGGATCAAAAACGGGCCTTCCCGATATGCCGCTGATCCGGTTATGAAAATCCATATGCAATTATGGTAAAAGCAAAGGCTATGATCGCTTTGGCCACATTACAAATGGACGCCATGTCATGTCACATTTGACTGCAAGCAGATGAATCCCGCACTTGTTTTGTTTTAGCTTGTGCAACTTATGGCGGTCTCCTTTTAACAGCCGCAATTTGGGGTGGATTTACGGTTGTTTTGTTTTAGTGTGCGCAATTCTTGGTAGAGTTAAGGTACTGTTTTTTTTTTTTTAACCCACACAAATTCGGGGCATTTACTGAAGTCTCATTTCAACCTGCGCAACTTTTGGATGAATTACAGTAATCATTTGCACAATTTTTAATCAGATTTCTAGTCGTCTTGTTCCAATTTTGGTGAGAGGTGGCAAATCCAGGTCCAGAAAGTAAAAACCCTGCCACAGTTTGGCTTTAGCCTCAGGTGCTAGCTAGCTAGCTAGCTAGCTCTAATGGTTCTCGTTTACCTGCTAGGCAGCTAGCTAGCTAGCACCTGAGGCTAAAGCCAAATTGTGGCAGGGTTTTTACTTTCTGGACCTGGATTTGCTACCTCAGATTTTTTTTTTTTGGGGGGGGTGGGTTACAATAGTATTGTTTTAACTGGTTATTGTGGTCATATTTAACCCTGTCCTCTTTTGATGAATTATGGCAAATTCTAATTTGCATAACATTTTGCAGATTTGTGCAACTTTTGAGGGATTTGCAGTAGTTTCGTTTTAACCCGTGTGGTTTTTGGTGACTTTGTGTTGCCTTCTGTTTTTATGGCTGTAGTCTTATTTTAATCCACATTTTTACAGTAATCTCATTTCAACCTGTGCAACTTTTGAGGTATTCACAGCAAGACTTTTTAATTTATGTATTTTATTCATGGGAGTCTCTAGTTATTAACCTGCCGAACTTTATTTTTGGACAGAACTTTCGAGCATCCATTCTTTATCTGTGAAGGCTTTCATCAGTCGGATCATGCGACGTGCTTTGCAGTTAGTGCGATGTTTAATGAGTTCATTAAAATGTTAAAGAGCCCATAAAAACGGAAAGACAAAAAAAAACAACAACAACAATGCAATGCGCTGCACTAACCCCCGTCAAATAGGACTTTTTTTTTGTTTTTGAGGCTGTGAACTGAGTAAGTGCGCTCCACTCAGGCGGTGCCGAGCAAAGTCCTCCCCTGTGATTTGGCGCAGTGGGGGCGGTCGAAGGGATGGACTGGCAATAAATATTCCCGTGGGGAGGAGGGTTACTTCTTATCATTGTCTTTTTTTTGTGTGTGTGTGCAGCAGGAAAAAAGAAAAGAAAAAAAAAGACAATATATCCACATCGGAATGTGGGTCAGAAAAACGTATTGTGTCCTGGTGAACTATATTACGCAATCTGCTGTAGAGGAGGATGAGCTTCTACTGATATAACCTGATATATTTTGGGGTTGTGACTCTAAAACACAACGATAAAAGGTCAAAGTCATTTTAGCCAATCAGAAACCGGAAGAAGCTCAACTTAATGGTGAATTGGGGAAAAGTGCAATTATGCTTATAATAAACACATTTAACTCCAAAATACAATCGTATTGAAATTTATGGAAACTTATGTAGTCATGACACTTAGAAAATAGCAATGATGCTGACTAGTCCCACATAGGATGAGCGGCAGAGGCTTTTAACGTGTTATTGTCATTGCATCATCATGTGAAAACGGAATAAACAAATAAATAAATAAATGACGTTACTAGTGAAAATAAGAAGTAAATGGAACTTGAGTTTTACAATAACCAATAAATCTTTGTATATATTCTTTCAGCATTAATCATAGTATAAATTACTTTCTCCTTCCATGTTTTTTTTTTTTTGGACAAAAACATAAAAAAATGTATTTTGCTCATTCTGTCACCATATGAGGTTAAATGAACAAAATAATGACGGACATGGAATGCTCTCGCCGTGGCCTATCATATGAGATACGACTCAATTTAGCTTGTTGCAAAGTGATTTTTGACCTTGTTCCTCGTGAAAATGACAAACCGCTGAAATGCAAACTTATTATGTCATAATTGACATTTCTCTTGTTTTTTTTTTTTGTGTTGGCACGTAGTGCACAGTTTCTACCCGAGTTAATTTTGGACCAAAAAAACAACAGGAAAAAACATGTTTTCTTGTTATTGTGTCACCACGTGGGGGCATAGTGACAAAATAATGACATATCTAGCAAATATAGATATAACTCAATATAGTTTGTGGCAAAGTAATTTTTGACCATGTTCCTAGTGAAAATGACAAACCACTGAAATGGAAACTTGTTATGTTGCAATTGATATTTCTCTGGTTTTTATGTCGGTAAACAGTTTCTTTTTGCACATTTGTTTTCCATCTACCTGTATTAATTTTGGACAAAAACAACAGAAGAAAACACGTTTTCTCGTTATTGTGCCACCAACATGAGGGCATAATGACAAAAATAATGACATATCTAGCAAGCCCTTGCCACGGCTTCTCATATGAGGTATGACTCGATATGGTTTGCTGCAAACGTATATCGAACCTGTTACCCGAAAGTGAGAATAACAATTAGACAACTAAAATACAACAAGGGACGCGCGTCGTGAAATAACGACAATACCGCGAGCATCAGCAAGCTGCTCTTGCAGAAGAATAAGAGTGAAGTGAAGAAAAACCCAAACGCTTGGCCACGAGCGCCATTATGTTAATGCGCCCCTCGGCTCCGGAGGTGGGCCGGAGGAGGATATAAAGGCCGAGCCGCGTGCGCTTTATTGCTAGCGGTGTGCAACATAAATCATGTGGCAAGAAAATGGAGGCAATAACTCACCTCTGGGTTTGCTTTTTGTCCCTTCCACTGATAGCGTGAGGGGGGGGGGGGGGCAAAGCGAGAAAACAGCAGGTTAGATAGGAAGCGTGGAGAGGAAAGACACAATGATAATTATCAGCCGGGAGCAAACGCACATTTGTATTTAATACAGCACACGGCGAGACACGTTAGTCGGGTATACTTTTTTGTCACAAGCAAGATTTCATGTTAGCAAGCGCGATGTGTGATTTTGCAAGTCCCTCTATTTGTATGCAGAGTCGAGCAAATCAGGCCTCCAGTGTGGTTGTAAGCAGCATATCATGCACTTTCTTAAGCATTGGAATCTTAATTGCGCAATATTGAAGTATGACTCGTCGCCCGTCGACCATGAGACGGCAAAGACAGCCGAGTCCAAAGTTGTATTTTCCTTACGTAGCCAGCAGCATATCATGCACTATCTTGAATAAATAAGCTTGTTTCCATGACAACAAGCCTTAGTTTCACTTACTCCTTAAAGAGTTTCATCGGGTGATTACTTCATTTTTCCATTGATTTGGGTACTTTTTCTTACGTAGCCAGCAGCATGTCATGCACTTTTTGTGACTAACACGTTTATAAGCAATGAAAATGATAAGAAAATAGTAATAGAAAAGTTTAAATTCATGGCAACATGAACATACAACACTTAAAAAATCAAACTTGTCAAAAATGGATTCAATGTCTTGTTTTTCTTATGCAGCTGACAGCATACCATGTACTGTCTTGAGCAAAAAAAAGTTTTGTTTTTTTGAACATGACAACAAAGCATATCATGCACTGTCTTCAACAAACAAGCGTAATATCGCACCATCAAAGAAGGACTATTTACAAGACCGCATGTCTGCACATTCATCTCACCTTTGATTGCGTAACGCTAACACGGTCAACTATGCCAAATCTGACAGTTCTTTTGGAATCACCATGTCGGCTCCGAAAGGATTATCATATAGCAAACAAGACAAACAATTAAGAGCTAAAAAAAAAAAAAAAAAAAAAAGGAAACAAAATGCAAATCTCAAAGTAAATCAGTCCCGCCAGGCCCAATTTGGAAGACAGCTGCCAAGACGGTGAAGAGTCGATAACGTTCAACTTCCACCTTGATTACTTTCATCATCCCTGCTTGTTTGTCTTCCGCGGTTTCATGCAGAGACGTGAAGGCTTGAGCTACAACGTCAATTTGTTGCGTGACCATGTTCATAACTCAAAACAGTCAAATCCTCTTTCACCCCTGAAATGATAGCAAATGCCATTAATCCGTTCCTCCACCCCCCCCAAAATGATGAATGAGTTTTTAAATAAATAGCCGTCTGTAATATTGTACATAAAAAAAAAAAATCAGTTATGACATGAAGAAAATTGAACAGTTTTTGTCACATTGATGATAATGATAATTTATTAATACTTATTTGAAACGTACATTATTAATAACTAGACTACGTGCAATTTCTGCAGAAATGGTGGGAATGCTGGAATCTGAATGCTAATAGCTGAATGCTTATGAAGGAAATTGAAAGATAAATTATGTTAAAATTACACATTTTTAATTGTAGTTAAATGACAAATGAATAAAAAGAAAACTTGAACTGCAATCGGTCTAAAGTGGGATTTAATATTTTCATAGAAATTATAATCCATTTCCTGATATGAGAGTCAGAGACGTGAAGGCTTGAGATACAACTTTAATTTGTTCCATGACCATGTTCATAACAGTCAAATCATCTTTCACCACTGAAATGAATGTAAATGCCATTAATCCGTTCCTCCACCCCCCAAAATGATGAATGTGTTTTTAAATAAATAGCCCAGGGCTGGCCAAGTTCAGTCCTCGAGAGCCACTATCCAGCCTGTTTTCCCTGTCTCCCTCTTTCAGAGCAGCTGAATCTAATGATCAGATCATCAGCAAGCTTTACAGAAGCCTGATGACAACCTTGATCATGAATCAGGTGCGTTAGTGGCGAGAAACATGGAAAACAGGCTGGATGGGGGCTTTCGAGGACCCAACTTGGCCACCCCTGAAATAGCCGTCTGTAATATTGTACATGAATAAAAACATAGTTAACTTGTGACAAAAAAAAATGGAACAGCTTTTGCCACATTGAAGACAATGATAATAAATAATTAATAATAACTAAAAACGTACATGAGTACTAATTAGTCAAGACAACAAACAGCTGCGACACGGCCGAGAGTGCTGATGACATTGTTGCTCGCATTGATGCCGTCGCCAAGGACGACCTTTTTGGCTTCTTATCAGCCCCGCGCCGGCAAAAATAGCAACAACTTTTTATTTGACGCGATCAATGTTGAAACGACGACTTCCTCTCTGCTGATATGTGAGAAGTGCGGCCATCGATCATAACGACGGTGACACGTTTGCAGAGGAGGCGCTTTGAGAGGCGGCCCTGTGTGTAAGTAACACTGCATCGGTGTGTGTGTGTGCGCGTTTATCCTGTTTTCTCACTACATTTTCACACATACAGCGCTTTTTCCTGTGTTAATGCTCAAACGTAGGATGGAGAAAAAAAGTCATTTGTTTTCATTAAAACAACCAGAAGGGAAACCTTTTGTGAAAAACACACTTTATGTAACGCATAAAAGAAAAAAGTGAACCAAAATCTGTACACGATATGACCACATATTTTTTTAAATTGTGTGCTACTTTTTTTTTTAACACATGTATGTAGGGGTGTAATGATAACGGCAATATCGTGATATTGCGATATTAAAACTGCCACAATATTGTCGTTGTCATGTCACGATATTAAAAGACTGACAGGACGTGACGAGTCGCCGTGACTGGACAGGACGTGACACACTGGTCGCCGTGACTGGACCGGACGTGACGCGACTGGTCGCCGTGACTGGACAGCACTGACGCGACTGGTCACCATGACTGGACAGGGCGTGGCGAGACTGATCGCCATGACTGGACAAGGCGTGACAAGACTGGTCTGCATGACTGGACAGTACGTGACAAGACTGGTCACCGTGACTGGGCAGCACTGACGCGACTGGTCGCCGTGACGAGACTGGTCACCGTGACTGGGCAGCACTAACGCGACTGGTCGCCGTGACTGGTCGCCATGACTGGACAGGGCGTGACGAGACTGGTCACCATGACTGGACAGGGCGTGACGAGACTGGTCGCCATGACTGGACAAGGCGTGATGAGACTGGTCGCCATGACTGGACAAGGCGTGATGAGACTGGTCGCCATGACTGGACAGGACGTGACGCGACTGGTCGCCGTGACTGGTCGTCATGACTGGACAGGGCGTGATGAGACTGGTCACCATGACTGGACAGGGCGTGACGAGACTGGTCGCCATGACTGGACAAGGCGTGATGAGACTGGTCACCATGACTGGACAAGGCGTGATGAGACTGGTCGCCATGACTGGACAAGGCGTGATGAGACTGGTCGCCATGACTGGACAGGGTGTGGCGCGACTGGTCGCCGTGACTGGTCGTCATGACTGGACAGGGCGTGATGAGACTGGTCACCATGACTGGACAGGGCGTGACGAGACTGGTCGCCATGACTGGACAAGGCGTGATGAGACTGGTCGCCATGACTGGACAAGGCGTGATGAGACTGGTCGCCATGACTGGACAGGGTGTGGCGCGACTGGTCGCCGTGACTGGTCGTCATGACTGGACAGGGCGTGATGAGACTGGTCACCATGACTGGACAGGGCGTGACGAGACTGGTCGCCATGACTGGACAAGGCGTGATGAGACTGGTCACCATGACTGGACAAGGCGTGATGAGACTGGTCGCCATGACTGGACAGGACGTGACGCGACTGGTCGCCGTGACTGGACAGGACGTGACGCGACTGGTCGCCATGACTTGACAGAATGTGACTGGACTCGATTTGCCTTGACTTGACTTGCTGTGGAGTCGCTACGGCTTGGCTGTGACCAAGACGACTTGGTTAGCTGTGCCAATGACTTGGCTGTGGCGAAGGCTACTTAGCGGTGACCAAGACGACTTGGCCGTGATGAAAACTTGACGCATGAACTTCCACACAAAACATCGGCAATGCACTCACACCCACTGGGCAAACACAACAGACACAGCACACCAACACAGCTGGGGAAGGGAAGACACACACAGGTGGACGTGCTTGGACATAACGAGACACGGGATGAAACCAGGAACACGAGACAAAAAACACCAACCACAGACAACAACAAACAAAAACCAACCCCACAGAACCGAAACATGACATGTATGACAGTTAGTTCGCCTAAAATGAGATTCACCAGGCGTCAAGTCGAGTCCCACCGGTAAGTGGAGGTCGCACTGCACTTTTGCCGCCTGTGAAGACCCTCGGAGAACTTTCATTTACCACGCGCAGGATTAACCGAGATGGCTGACGAGACAAATGAGTGCCATATGTGTGCCGAAACAAAGCACGTCAACGGCAGCCAGATAAGAACGCAATGAGAAAAAAAAGAACGAATAGAACCAGGCGGGCGGACGACCAATCTTTTTGGCCATTCCTCCACTGAGAAGTGTCCTCAAACGCAGCACGAGCCGCAATCTGGCCATCACCTCCGTCGGCGTGGCATGACAAAGTCTCTCGGGGACGACTGGCGTGTAACTAACCCACAGATTGGGATCGTTTCATCGCCATTCCGCTCACGTGCTCGCGCCCTCGGGCGGAATGGCGAGGCGGCATTAGAAAGCAGCTCGGCCGAGTCGGGCTGGTAAACGGCAGGTCACTGAGATTGGGTTGGTGAGGACGCATGCGTCTCCTTGTTAACATCAAAAACAAGATCCAGTCATCAACAAAACTTATGAGCCCAATTTTTTTTTTTAAACATCTAATGCAGTATTTTAATCTCAAGGGAATGTAAAAATGTGTGTTTGTCAACTTGGATGTTTATAGAAGTCAAATATATGTTTGGTAAACATCCAAATGTTAATTTCTGCAAAAATTGTGTGGGAATGCTGAAAAACGGAATGCTAAGATTTGAATGCATGTGCTTATGAAATAAATTAAAAGATAAATTACTAAAGTACTAAAAAGGTGGTCCAAGCGGGGGTTTGAACGCAGGTACTCCGTGGCGGAAGGTAATTGCGCTAACCACTGAGCTAACTTGTATGAAATCATGACTAATGGCGTATATTTATTTTGAAAAGTGTCATCTGATTCTGAAGGCTGGCATGCATTTAATCATTTCAGTGAAATTAAAATCCATTTCTTGATACGGTGTGCATGCATATCACTTAGCATAGTGGCCATGGATATATTTGCAATGTGCAGTCAAAGGTGAGATTCGAAACCCAAGACCTCCTAGTTATTGGACAATCCACTTTACCAACTGCGCCACTGAGCAATATCAGACAAGTGGTAATAATGAGCAGTTGCACGTATGGAAGCGGGCGTGGAAAGTGGAACTTAGAAAAATGTCAATGTCAGTCCCATTGAAAATGAATTTCCTTCCTTCCCTTAGTCTTTCCTTTGGTCTCTTGAGGTCTCCCTAATTTGTTGGAATTTAGACGTTTCTGGGGTTGGTGAAAGATTCTGGTTGGTAACCCGGTGGGTAGTAGGTGACGTCTGGTCGGTGCTGGATTTCACTTTTTTTTTTTTTTTTTATTTGATCCTTCCTCGGGTCTCCTGACAACCTCACGACTCTAGCTGGATTCTGAAGTATTCGGTTTAGGTGAACGGTATGGGATTTTTTAATAGGTTTTAGTTGAATTAATTAGCACACACATACACGCACGTACGCACATGCACACGCATATTCCAAAAAATGAAAAAGACAAAAGAAAAAGAGAGAGCAAGGATGATGACATGTCGAATGAACAATACTGAGCTCTCAGTAAAAAAAAAAAAAAAAAAAAAAAAATTAATGGGGAAAAGTTGATATTTAACGTTTAATTGTGCAAATACTGTGAATAAGTGAAATCAGACGATGTATACCCCGGGAGGCGGGAATTTTTGAAGCAAGTTGAAATTTGAACGGTGTCAATCGAAAGTATGATGTGGCAATTGTTACGCGGCAAAAATAGCGTGGAGAATTAAAAATCACAATAACATATATATAATGCTTCAACATTCCCACAATTAAGCGAAATTACGAACCAATTTTGTAAACAACTCATTTATATTTTTGTAAACACGACATACAATATAGTCACCAAACTTTTAGAAGCGCCAAAGACAATGTTCAGAGAATACTCAGAAAACTTTGACTTGCATAGTCAATCTTATTCCTTTCACTTTGCGGGGGGGGGCGGGGGGGGGGGGGGAGTGCTTATTATCATTTCAATGTTGCAACAGTGCCATTGTTTCCATTCAAATATTATGCCAATATCATTTGTATTCCGGGGAAAGTGAACAAGATAACATTTCCAAATGATAATTTTTGCCTGAGTGACAGTGAAAAGGATGCTTACAGACACAACACGTTGTGCTCATCCCTGTGGCACGCCGCTTCAGAAACACACTCCATTACTCTCTCGCTCACTCTCTCACTCACCCCCCCCCCCACACACACACCCTTCATTCCTCTGTAATAGAAAATACTTCACATTTTACGATTCATCATTATGCAGCGCGCACACATCGCATAATCCGTATCTGTACACTTTGCATTTTCCTGACTACGTACTTAATCTTCTTATACAACCTGCTCATAAAATGCTAAATAAATGAGTGTTGAATATTGAAAATCCAACCGTACGCGCATAACTTTTAATTTTCCTGCGAGATGTTTGAGAAGGACTGCCTCTCCAGAGTCTATTTTGATGAGTTTAATTGTTTTGTTTCATCACGTGAGAAGCCACTAGCATTAGCGTGTTCAGACGACAGTAGCGCGCTGTTAGCTCACAAGCACAATAGACTGTATTAAAAATGTATTGCATTTGATTTTTGATTAATTGTGTGCCAAGTTAATCTCACACACAGGCAGCTTATTTATTTTTTTTAGTAATCGTGGATGACTGTATAGGCTTAGCTAAGTAATGCTACATTAGTGGGCTAGCGTGGTTATGACAACACCGCAGACTCTATGATCACGACACCTGTTTTTAGCCTGTTATGAAACTTAGTCATCATGTGTTATGATATGATGTCATGTATTATGAAAAATTGAATACATAAATAGACAGATATATGAATATAAATACATAAATAGCATCGTAAATATAGCCTACATTTACCTGCTACGGGGACATTATTTCATGGCAAGACTACCAGGAGTTTTTACTATCTTTTTTTTATTGCTAGCATGCTTGATCATTAGTATTGTCATCTGGTTTTTATGTTTTATTTGGTAGATAGTGATGAGTTATTAACATTGTTTTTCAGTTTAAATTTATATTTTAGCCGTTTTGGATTTAGTTATAGCAGTATGGCTCAATGAATAGAATTGTATTATCTGTCTCACTCTCAGAAGAAGGGCAACGGGTTTTTACATTTGCTATCTTGAAGGGAGTCTAGGACCGGTCTCAGCCGGTCGGAAGGGAGGCACAGGCTGATTATTGTTTTTCTCTAATCTGATTTATACCTATGGGAACAGAAGGGGGGATTTTCTTGTATTCACTGAGTTGTAAACAAATGTACTGTGGGCTGATGGGAGGAGACTTTTCGTATTCACCCACTTTTCAATAAATAATGATGTGCCGGAGCAGAGGACACACAATCTGAACAAGACCACTGTTTGAGAGAGTTCAATTGTTGTCATCAAAAGCTTTTGATACCTTTGCAAAGGGACTTCTTCACCAGAATCTCACCATTCAGTTAATTGAACACGCAAAGAGTACAATACTTAATATTGTCTACTCTAACAATAGCGCACAACAGTTGAGGACTTTACAAGCATAGCTCAGCATTCTGACATACCACAAGCTAGCGCACAAGCTAATATGTGAAAACAAGCGTGTCACTTTCTGTTTGACGTTTCCTTTGTAGGGCAGTCAATTTGAAGATTTAAAAGCACAAACTACATTACGAAGCCATTTCGTAGCTTGCTAGGCTAACTAGCTCACAAGTCAGACGGGGTATTTCATAATGTTTCCAATGATTTTTTAACAGTTTGCTTAGGATTTTGAGGACTGACTAGCATAATGCTAGCAAGGGCTTACTTTTGTGTCGCCGCTGTCTTGTTAAAAACAACATCAACCATTTGACAGAGAGATATTGCAACAGCAACAACAAACTCCAATTCAAGTCCTCCGACACCGTGTTCCAATTGAAGCACTTTATGGCAGTGAAGCTTGTAAATATTGCAACAACAAAAAAGGTCGCAAACGGAAGACATTTGGAAAACCTTGATTTAATACACGGTGAAACCTAAGCGTGTCCTAACAAGCAAATCGTGAAGTGGAGGGAATAGCGGTTTTTGTTTAATTCATGAACACGCTTGTGAAGAAGTAGCACGTCGTCGGCCATTAATCACGAGCGTCGCGTCGCTGCTTTTTCCAACGAGAGATTGATGCTTTGATGAAGCTTGCGCCAGCTCTGATGATACCAATGATGTGCGATATCTATTACCCTGTTTTTTTTGTTTTTGTTTTGTTTTCCTTGGCACCATCCAGACTGCGACAGGTGTGATCTTTACCACAACACTTAAATACAATCTTTTTTTTTTGTTCCAGCCTCAGGGCTCCATTTTTCAAGACAAACCGTGCAGGTTTGGGACAAAAAAAATTGCCTTTTTGACAACGGCTGTAATAAGACATTTTCAATAAATCAAGCGTGAAGGATTCATACCTGCGCTCGCAAAACAAATAACACCAGGCCACTGCGCCGACCTCAATTTTATGCAAGACGATAAACGTGTTTTCATAGGCGGTGTGTCCTTTAAAAAGGGACACAGCGCTTTTTATGCGAGCCCCCCCCCCCAAAAAAAGTCAGCTATTATTAAAGTTGAAGTATACATAAAGGATGTTCCTTATAACAGCCCCAAAACAAGAATGGCTCTCATTCAAAAACCATAATACAACAACCACCAAAAAAGTACGAGACGTTTGTAATGTTAATGAGCTACTGAGCACGTCTGTATTGAAACCGTTCCTCTCCAGTCCTCTAGGTGGCAATATTGCTGCAAGCTAGCAGCTAGTCAGGGTGTAATGGTAGCGTACGTCATGGCTACACCTTGAAGATTTCTGCGATGTTTTAATAGTTATTCATGGTGAACCTCATCGTCGAGAGGTCCCAGGTTCGAATCTTGGATCCGGGCTTCTTTGGGGGATTTAGCTTGTGGGAACTGGGAACTGGGAATCAATTCTATTAATAATTCATTGATAGTTCATCTGCATAATTGATTCATTATAATAGTTTGATGAAAATCTTCTTTACTGGTTGTAGCTGTTCTATTTTTCATCAATTGCTTCATCAAATCCAACACAATCAATGGAATGCCTCACAATCGATTCTTTCTGATTTTTTTTTTTTTTTAGGTATGTGGGGATCCTGAAAAGCTGAATGCTAAAATTTGAATGCATGTGCTTATGAAGTAAATTGAAAGATACATTTTTAAAGTAACCCAAGCGGAGTTTATTTTGAAAAGTGTCATCTGATGCTGAAAGCTAACATTGCATTTAATCATTTCAGTGATATTATAACCTATTTCCTGACAGGGTAGTCAGTTGGTATACATGTATATCACTTAGCATAATGGTCATGGCTATATTTGCAGTGTACAGTCGGAGGTGGGATTCAAACCTGCGACCTCCTGGTAATGCACTGCGCCACTAAGAAGTATCAGACAGAGAATAATAAAAAAATAATAATAATAATAAAATAATAATAATAATAATAATAATTATAATAATAATAATAAAAAAAAAATAAGAATAAAAAAAAAATAAAAAAAGAGAAGTATCAGACAGGTGGTAATGATGTATGGAAGTGGGGGAGGAAATTGGGACTTGGGAAAATTTCAATGTCTGTCCCATTGAAAACGAATGGGGAAAAGTTGATATTTAATGCTTCAGCATTCCCACAATAAATGTTATGTTACCAGTAAATAAATGTGTGGTTAGTTGAGTCGTGAGACAAAAATATTTCTCTGCCGTTGCCAATCCGTTCGAAATGAATTACCAAGATCGTTACGTCAACATGCTGAAAAGAAAGCAAGCCCAAGTGGAGCTCCTGCCGTTTGCCCGCCACTCAGCGTTACCCGCTCGATGTTTTTTACGGCCTGCACGCCACATGCGGCTCGCCGCGTATGCGTCAGTCCAGCTGAGCCACCTTTTGTTACCACACGGAGTCATTTCCATAATTGACATGGCGCCAAATCAGATTTTTTCCGAAAAAAAATCGCTCGACGTTTTGGATATTATTTATTCACCGCCTCAAAAGTGCTCTCACAGTTTGGGCCAGCGGTGAGACGCCATCTTTTTCATACGGAACACGAGGATGAAACAAATTTTGCCCCGTAATGTCGGAAACCAGCCTAAATGGAAAAGCACTCACGCATTGATTTGACCTAACGTTGTAAGACCAATGATTTGCTGAAACGACAATTTGCCTACATGCGCACAGCACTTGATTCCGATCTGCTCGGCCGGGAGGCTAATATGTTCTGAATTGGGGCTCCGAGTTGGCAATATGCCGAATTTATTTGCTGGATGACGACCAAAGCCAGGAATTGCTTAAGAACCTGAGCTCATATTAGGTCATGAAGTAAGGAAAGTAAAAAAAAACTGACACCAGGGGGAGTTCATTTGGGGGACATTAAAGTAGTGATGGGAAAATGAAGCTTCATGAAGCACTTGTGATATTTTTTACTCCCCTAGATGGTGCTCTTGGTTTAAATATAAAGGCTAGTGCAAAGGAAATTGATTACATTTCCACTGCATCTTTCAACCAAGAGTGGCATCTAGAGGAGTCAAAAAATATTACAAGTGCTTCATGAAGCTTCATTTTCCCATCACTAGATTAAAGTGCTCTATGACAGAGTTGAAGGATTGGGGTTAAGGTTCAACGCAAGCCAGTTAGGATTTCAAATACATGGTTGGGATGTCAAACTAGGTCTTCAAGGCAGGTTTACGTCTTCAAATGACGTTTTTTGGGGGTTCGACACACGCTTGGGTTTCAAATGAGTATTAAAACAGGCTTAAATGGGGTTTCAAGTCAGAATTAGGGTTGTGAGTAAGGATTAGTGTTTCAAAGTCAGGTTTAAAGTTTGAAATGACGGTCCCAAGACAAGGTTGGGGGTTTTATAGTTGGGGTTAGGATTTTAAAGTAGGGTTTGGGTTTAAAAAAAACAAGGCTTATGACAGATGTCAATTTAGGGCCATAGCGATCATTAACTACCATCTTGGGATTTTATTTTTTAAAATCCGTAATGTGTCAGGAAAAAAAAAGAAAGCCAAACAGACTGACAAATGTCTAGAAAAAGAGAAGTTGTTGGAAAGGCACGGCGAGATGAAGAAGGTCAGCGTACGTGCTGACGAACAGAGAGACGCACTTGTCATTGGTGGCGAACCCTTCAGGTAAATGGCAGCCCTATCAATATCTATAGACGAGCTGGCGCGCTGCATCATACTTCAACTTCAAGGGACTCACTTGGATTCAAACACACACGCACGCACGCACTTCATCACCTCATGTATCCATTTCAGACTGCAAACTCCACAATTTCCATTCTGCCTCGGAGGTCGGCAACTTTCACCGCACTTTCATCTCAAACTGGATTTACACTGCAGGTCCGATTCGGTGTCTGTAGCCTATTTTTTATGATCGTCCATTTAAAACCGGGTTACAATCATACTGTAAGAACAAAAAGTGTTTAGGGGTTAAGACAAGTTTAGGGTTTCAAGCCGACATCAGCGTTCTCAATAAGGGTAAGTGTTTCAAATTGAGATTTTACAGCCTTCTCGATTGCTGCATGGTTTAGAAACCTGAACTTGTCTGAAAATAATCAACTCGGAAAAAATGCTAACAAGGAAGCTGGGGAAAAAATCTTTTAAAATCAGCATCGACAATGCCCTTGTTAGAACTAAGAACTCACTAGAATTATCCCATATTTACTCTGATAGTATTGCAAAGCATTTATTCAGCAGTATAAACTTGTTGGAATCATGAAGTTGTCTGTGAAGAAGAGCAGAGCCTGAGAAAGGGCATGACTCCTACTTCTGCTGCTGTGCCCTTATCACTAAATAAATTAACCATTTTGTTGATGGAGCACCCAAAAAATGTTTCCGGTCTTATTATCTACGCAATCATCATGTCCGCGATGGTGTTAATGTTGCTGCTGTGTTGCCCCTCCCCTTTAGAGCAGCAACGGCTATGTAACTCGGTACCACCCAATAAGAAGAGAGGGCTCGGTGGAGTGTGCTTCAGAGCGGGTAGGAGATTATAATCTGTGCACATCTCTGTCCGTTCTCCTCGCGATAAAAAATAATCTAAGTCTTTTGTCTTCCTTCCTTGTCTGTTGTTTATTAAATGTTCTAGGTTGACTGGACCGGACAGGCCTAAAAAGAAAAACTCAAAATCCAAAATAACAAAGAAACACCGTGAAATAAAACACTCAAAAAAGAACACCTGGACAAGACACGGGTGGCTGAGAAAGATGATTGGTAGACACAAGGGACCCGGTCTGGCGAGACAGACATGAAAAAGGGAGACATGTGAGAAAAGTAAATATAATCAAAAGCAAATAAAACGTAGATGATGATCTGTGATCTTGGGTTTCAAACAGCGGTTCGAGTTTACGATTAGGGTTTCAAACCTGGTTGTGGGTTTCCGTAGAGGTTTGAAGCCAGTGTTAGGGTTTCAAATTGGGATTTCAGGAGAGATTTAGGATTTCAAGCAAGGATTATGGCTTCATACTTTGGTTCTAAACAAGGGTTAGGGTTTCAGAAAAGATTTTCAGAGGTTCTAGTTTGAAGCAATGCAGATCATTTCAGCATTTTTCTGTGCTTTGGCCTTCCAGTCTGCTCTTTTGCTTGACCTTTTTTGACTCTGTTGACAGTTTTGACGGCGCGATTTCCATAAAGCGCTCGTAACGAGGAAGCGCGTCAATCTGTTGGGACCGTTTGAAGGCAGCCTTCACATTTGCGGGCAAATGTCTCCCGCTGAACAGAAAACACCAAGACAAAAGTAGCTAGCGTCTCCAAAAAAGGTGGGGAAAAAAAAATTGCACACGCGCAAGCCCCGGCTTTTAGCCGAGAGGAACGATCCCCCAAGACCTCTTGCACCGTGTTGGCTCAGCACACGATACGAGCTGCCTCCCGCAAACACGGCGTCAGCTTTTCTTTATGGCCGCCGCTAACACGGGTGCAGGCTACCGATTGCTAGCGGTTAGCGCGGCCATGGAAACGCACGGTGGCGAAAACACACTCTCTAATACTGTAGAAAGGATAAGCAAATGTGAACAGGCAAGGGACGTCAAGTCAAAATGGAGTTCAAGTCAAGTCCAGTCTCTGATGACTTTTTTTTTTTTTTTTAACCAAGCAAGTGGCGGGTCCTCAAATTGGTGTCGACGGACGCAACGGCGCGGCTGCCCCGCGGCCACCGTTGCAGGACGGGAAGCGAGCGTGGTGGCAGGTGGCCACGTGGCGACCTGACACACGCCGGAGGCGTTCAAAGAGAGCAAAAAAAAAAGGCGCCGGGAAAAAACACAAAGGCGTAACAGGTCACACGTGTCTTACAAACCGTCATTTGGGTGAGCATTTAAATGTTAGCAATTGCAGCAAAAAAAGTTTATGCTCAAGTTAGGGTTTCAAATGGGCCAGCGTTTCAGATTAGGGTTTCAAAATAGGGATTCAAGACAAGATTAGGGTTTCAAGGCAGTGTTAAGATTTAAAAGTAGGGTTTGATGCTTGCGTTAGGGTTTGAACTCATTTGCTCCCAAAAATGTTCTCTTTGAAATATTACCATAGTCCCAAAAACCTATTTATAATTTTTTTTATGCTAGAGCACACAGAAGGCTTTGATTCAGCTTCTGAACTGAAGAGAAAGTTTAAAGCAATGGTAGTTATTACAAAAGAGTATAAGAGATCAACCAGGGCTATGTTTCAAAAGGGCTATTTTCCCCAATGTTTTAAACAGATTTGTGACTCATGATGAAACTTAGCTTGTATTCTAATGCTAATTGCTGCAATACGGAAACAGGGGTTGCCGTTTCATATTGGGGTGTTAGCTTTTCAAAACGGGATTAAGGTTTTAAATGAGCGTTCAAGACAGCATTATAGTATCACAAAAGGGTTTCATGTTTGGGTTAGGGTTTCAAGACGGTGTTTAGGATTTGAGACAGGATTAGGGTTTCAAAGAAGGGTTACATGCTTGGATTTGGGTTTCAAACAGAGGTTGGGATTTCAGACTAGGGTTTAAAGACAGTGCTAGGTTTTTTAAAAATAAGAATAAAAATCAGGGTTGAGGTTTCAAAGAAGGTTTTTCTGCTCAGATGAGGTTTTTCAAACAAGAGGTAGGGTTTCATGTTAGGGCTTCAAGACAGTGTTAAGGTTTGAAAGACTGGTTTCATGCTTGGGTTTGGTTTTCAAATCTTTCAAGCGGTTAGTGCATCTCCTTCCAAATTTTGCGGCCATTTTTGCACCTTTAGAAAATGGACCCTTTGTGAGCAAGACTGAAAGTTAGCACAAAGTGAAGTTTTTATTGGGAGGTGCGCCACTGATCGATGAAATGCAATAAAGGCTGCGAGACGGAGGCCCGGGGAACAGCAAAGAGAGACAGACTACAGGGAGAAACCTCCAAGAAGAAGCGGGTTCAAACCAGGCAACACTTTGCCAATCGATCCACGTGGACGCTTTGGATTATTCATGATGTGTGTAAATTCAAGGCGGCGGTGGCAACGGCATTTTTTTGGGACGTGCTCGTCTTTTAAAAATTATATATATATATATATATATACACACACATATATATATATATATATATATATATGTATATATATATGTATATATATATGTATATATATATATATATACACACACATATATATATATATATATATATATATATATATATATATATATATATATATATATATATATATATATACATATATATATATATATATATATATATATATATACGGGGGGGGCAAATCTCAGCCCCACCACAATACAGGATAATCACAGAGGATTAATTACTCTTAACCTGATTTTTTTGAATGACTCTTAACATTCCACAAGATCAGATTGCAACACATAAATACGTATTATTATAACGACGTGATTTTCCAGAGCCAACGACATTATTTTCCATTCTCAAGGCGACCTTCTCCAACATAATCATTTGCTTTGCTTCAGTGCTCGTGTACATTCTTTGTGAGTTTACAGCAATCCAGTTATTCATGATGATCTTCTTTGTGATGCACAAGGAGAGAAAAAAAATATATTTTTTTACTCATTGAAAATATGTACATGACCTCTCAGTCAGTATGCATATTTGTGTTGTGAATACAAAAGCTCTATTTGTTTTTATCGTCATTTCCGTGCCAAAAAACAAAAAAAAATGAAGGTCGCTATTTATCGCAAAGCATCCAGCACGAATCAGGTGACTCAAAAGTAGCTGCGTGGCTCCTGCAAGGCCCCTCGAGCGCTTCCAGGAGACGTTTGCTCATCTGTGACTCGGGCGCCGCCACGTAACGTAGGAAACAGATGGGGGTCTATCTGCCGCCGCCCTCATTATTGAGTCTCCGGGTCCTCCTTTGCCGCCGCGCCACCTGTCCTGCAAGTCTAATGTTATTCCGGCACCTGGGCCGGCCATCACAAGCGATCATCAAAGCGCCGCTCGGAGAGGGGGGCGTCCAGCCGGCCGGCGACACCCGGCAGATGACGCGCCGTCACCCCCCCAGAAGCGCCTTTATTGGCGAGGAGACAACTTGTAAATAACAGGTTGCTTTCAAGGTGGCCTGCGAGGGCAAACGAGGGTACGTTTATTGTCGTGATTTACAGAATGAACCTGAAGTGCGTTGCAAGACAGCCGGCGCTCCATTTAGGTAACGGCGCGGCATTGTGGTGGTCATTTTCACATTTCCTATTCTGTTTGTCACACATCTACAAACGGTGCCGTCGATTTTCACATAGTTATGTTTTTTTCTCAGAGGTCGGATGTCAAATGTCATCATATCATAATCACATCATCACATTAGAGGGGGACCTTCAGAATCCAGTGCTCAGGCCAATGCCACGTAAACATATTGTTCAAAGCAACTAAGTACAACTGCGGGGGAGGAGTTTCATTTGGTCAGGCCGTAGCTTTGTCACATAGAGAGTACTGCTGCCATCTTGTGGCTTCTATAGGCAATTACAAGCCATTTTGAGTGCGGCGCAATAACTAGCGGATGTTTGCTGTCTCGCCACCCACCGACACACACACACACACGGTTCTCACACTTCGAAACACGTGTTATATTGGAATAAATAAATAAATAAATATATATATATATAAAATGCTAAAATAAAAAAATAAAAAACCTGCCCTGTACTTCCGGCGAAAGTTATTTGTTTAGAATACAAAGAGGAAGAAGAAGAATCAGAAAGAAAAAGACAGAAGAAGGAAGAAGTAGAAGAAGAAGTGGAAGTACAAGAAGTAGTAGAAGAATCAGAAGGAAAAGACAGAAGAAGAAAGAAGTTGGAAGTAGTAGTAGAAGAAGTACAAGGAGAAGTAAAAGTAAAAGAAGACGAAGAAGATTTGATTTTGATTTTGAAAAAATACATTTATTTGCCGCTCTTATTTACATTATTTTCCTAACATACAGCTCGGCAAGAGCAATTAAATAAATAGATAAAAAAATACAAAAGCTTTTACATCAAAACATCACTAAAACATAGCACCTCCTCATTCACGTCGCACAGTGCCCCGTTAACAGTCCACATGTCACAAAACCTATCCAAATCTCCTGCTCTCTTGTAAAAACTAAAATCAATAAAGAGTCTGGACTTTATCAACTTTTTACACAGAACCGTGGGATCAACTTCTGCCCCATCTTCAACTTTCCTTTTTCGGGACAACCACACACCCATCTTAGCCTGGCTCAAAACAAAGTTTAAAACCCGGCTTTCCTTCTTGATCTGACCCTTATGGTTAAAACCATAAATAAAAGAGTGCTTGTGAAAAACTACATTACATTGATTAAAAACCCTATCAACTAAATCAAAAACAGATTGCAAACGCTCGCACTGATAGAAACAGTGAAATACTGTTTCCCTGTGTCCACAGAAGGGGCAGGTGTCCGCAACGGCTGGATTTATCGCGGATATATAGGAGTTCACGGCCACGATGCCGTGGAGGATCCGCCACTGAACATCGCCGTGTTTTTTGACCACTGGGGCCTTGTATAAGGTGCCCCAAGCTGGCTTCAGTTTATCATCTATAACTCTCCTCCATGGAGTGTCCAAGCGTCCGTTAAGTTTGTTTTTGTGTAAGGTCTTGACCATTGTACGGTAAAAGTGTTTTCCGGACGCGGTTCCCAACGGAACTGCTGGAATGTTCTCCAGCAGGGGACCGCCACAGTCACCCAATTCTGGGAGCAGGCCGATGTGGGGGAAGCCGTCCTCCGGGTTTGGAGTTAGGGAACCACTGCCATACAGACTGAGGAGGGAGCGCTCATGTCCAGCCAGTCTTCTTTTCCAGTGGTTCAGCAGCTGGTTGACGACCCTCAAGGAATGTAGCCCCAGAATGGAGGCCAGCGGAGCGGGGTCTTCGAGACTGGGACCGGTCAGCTCCACCACTCTGCCAAGCGTTGCGACCCCTGCAGCTTGAAGGGTTTTGGACAGAGTCGCTCCCCCCCAGCTAGGGTAGTCCAGCAGGGTTCCCTGCAGGACAGGTTCTTGCATGAGCCAGTACAGTGAGTCAGCCTGCTCCGCCCGCTGTTTTTTCAGGAAGTTCCAGACTTTGAAAGCACTCCGATAAAAACAAGGCAGAGAAACTGTGCTCATGCGAGACAAGTCCATTAAAAACAAACTAAAATCCAGCCCATATAAACCCAAACGCTGCAGGATGCATCGGGCTAATGGTCTCCACAGAACATCCTTGGGGCCAGTCAGGAGCCTTTGTATAAACTGGAGTCTAAAAGCAGCGCCCCTGCTGGCCAAATGCACCAAGCCCTGCCCCCCCTCTTCTTTAGGGAGGAAAAGGACGCTCTGTGGAACCCAGTGCCTCCTGCCCCCCCAAAAGAAATCAATTAAAATGCGCTGCAACTCTTCCAGGAGAGAGGCTGGAGGGTCCAAGACCATTAGTTTGTGCCATAAGGAAGACGAAACTAAGTTGTTGACGATGAGGGTTCTGCCCCTATAAGACATTTTTGGCAGCAACCACTTCCACCGTTTTAACCTTCCCCTTACCGTCTCCAACACATTTTCCCAGTTTTTCTTTTTGTAGGTCTCATCCCCCAAAAAAATGCCCAGATATTTAAAACCCCCACTTTTCCATTCCAGTTCGCCCGGCAATTTGAGCTTGTCCTTCAGCCCCTCTCCCACCATGAGAGCCTCGCTCTTCCCCCAGTTCACTCGCGAAGATGAAATAAAACCAAACTCTTTCACAACTTTTCTTAACGTATCAATGTCCTCTTGCGACTTAGTTAAAACCACTACATCGTCGGCATAGGCAGACAGTTTGAAAGACATACAACACTGGGGGATGTACACACCGTTTAAAGTTTCCCTTAACTTGTGGAGCAGAGGCTCTATGGACAGAGAATAAAGCATCCCAGAGAGAGAGCAGCCCTGCCTCACCCCTCTCCGGACATCGAAAGGGGCACTCAGACCACCATTTATTTTAAGAACGCTCTCAATTTCACAATAAAACACCCGGATCATGGCTATAAAGTCAGGGCTGAAACCAAAGGCACCCATGGTTTGCCACAGGTACTGGTGTTCAACCCTGTCAAAAGCCTTTTCCTGGTCTATGGAAATGAGACCAGTCCCAATAGCCAAGGAATTGCAGAGTTCCAAATAGTCCCGAATTAGATTGACATTGTCGCTAATGAGCCTGCCCGGCACGCAATAGGTCTGATCAGGGTGGATGATGGACGACATCACCCCTCGCAGCCTAAGGGCCAGCGCTTTGGACAAGATCTTGTAATCAGAGCACAGCAAGGACACAGGCCTCCAGTTCTTAATGTCCTGCAGGTCTCCCTTCTTTGGTAGCAGGGTGATGATGGCCCTCCTGCAGCTCAACGGGAGTTTCCCATTTTTGATGCTGTCATTCATCACGGCAAGCAAGTCTGGTCCGACAATCGGCCAGAAGGACTTGTAAAAATCCACCGAAAGGCCGTCAATGCCAGGAGCCTTGCCACACTGCAGGCTCCCCAGGGCAGCTTCCAGCTCCTCGAGCTTCACCGGTGCCGCCAACTGGGGGGTTTGCTCCTGGCTCACCTGAGGGAGACCGCTTAAAAATGTACTGTGTGTCTCTGAATTACTTGACCACTCATTCCTATAAAGGTCTCTGTAGAAACCGGCAGCATATTTCCTAATCCCAGAAGAATCTGAGACTTCAGAACGGCTACCCGTGCGTAAGCAATGAATGATCTTCCTTTGTCCATTTTTCTTCTCAAGCCCAAAGAAAAACTGAGAGGGGGCATCCATCTGCGAGATGTTCATAAAACGCGACCTGACCAGCGCCCCCTGTGCAGACACCCCGAGCAGGCTGGCCAGCGCCGACTGTTTGGACTTGAGGGCGTCTAAAAGCCCTCTATTTCCAGTAGATGCAGCTAAAGACTGTAACTCCTCTACCTGTCTCTCCAGACCCCTTACAGTCCGGGTTAACTCACCCGTGGCAAAGCGAGTGAAATTCTGGCACAGTTGTCTGGTCTGAATTTTTCCGTAATCCCACCATTGCTGGATGGTGGGAAAATTGGGTCTGCTCTCTCTGTGGGATAACCAAAAAAACTTAAAAGCTGTTTTAAAAGCCTGATTATTCAAAAGAGCTGTGTTAAAATGCCAATAGGCGCTACGTAAGCGAATGTTCTGAATAAAAACGGAACAAGACACAAGAAAATGATCGCTAAAACCAACAGGCCGAATCGAGCACCTTTTAAAAATATTTAAAAGGTGACTAAAACAGTAAAAGCGATCAAGTCTGGCGAGGGATAAATAATTCTCATAGCTATGGCTCCATGTGTACTGTCGTGTGTCATGATGAAAAACTCTCCATAGGTCAGACAGCTCGTGGTCTTTAATGAGCTGTCTGAGTCTGTGAGACGACCCAGGGTGTGGCTCAGGATGATTCCTGTCCAGAGCGGGATTTTCAGTGCAATTAAAATCACCGCCTAAAAACACGAAATCACCACGACACGCTTTAAGAGCATCACCTAACTTATCCAAAAACGTGATCCTCTCCACCCCTCTGGTTGGAGCATAGGCGTTTAAAAATACTAACTTAACATTTTCATAGAAAGCTATAACTTTTAGTAAAAAACCTGGAATAATTTCTTCTACACTAAAAGAAGCCGGCAAAAAATTCTGAGCTAATAAAATACCAACTCCACCACTGGCACTGGAACCATGGCTCAGAATTACCTCCCCCTTAAAATCTATTTTCCATTCACAGACATTGTTGTCAGTGCTGTGCGTTTCTTGAAGAAACAACACATTCAGTCCATTCAATTCCATCATCTTAAAAAGAGCAGCTCTTTTGAAATCAGCCCGGGCACCATTCACGTTCAGAGTTCCCATATTAAAATCACACATTAATGGGAAAATAAATAGCGACCCATTAGGACAACACAGCAATGACAAAAAAAACAATAAAAGGAGATTAATCTCCAATTTCATCAATGTGCAATTCATCTTTGGCTTTCGCTATGCTCTTTCTGAGCCGATAAATTTCTTGGTCGGTGAGCACTTCCCCAAGCCTTCGTGAAAGAGGCTTTGCGGACTTAATAAAAAGCTTGAGATCGGGAAAATGCTCGGATACGGCGGTTTGCCGTACCCCTTTTGTATCTTCAAGAAACCTCTTAATCATTTCGACAGAGTAGGGTACATCGTTGTCATCCTGTGTAAAATCACATTCACTTTCAGTCGTTTTTCTATTTTTAACAATACCTTTCACAAGAACATTAAGTTTTCTCTTTTGCGACACTTTCAGTGTGTCATCATCAGACATTGCCTCATCGCCCACATCAGCCATGTTTTCATTCACAAAAACATTTTCACACGGTCGTAGAATGACGGCGTTTGCTCCCCTTTTTTCTTTTATCGATTCCTGTAATACGTTATCGGTTTGTGGCAGTGGCGGCCCACCGCCGGCTCCCGTCGACCCCTCCGCGGCCCCGCCCACCACCGGCACCGTATCAACCGAATCCGCCAACCCCGCCGTCACCGGGGCGACCGGAGCCGACGGACCGGCCAACACCGGAGCCGACGGACCGGCCAACACCGGAGCCGACGGCGCCGCCGAATCCACCGGCTCCGTGGGCTGCGGCGCCCCTTCGGCCACCGCCGCATCCCCGGGTGGGGGGGCGCTCCCGCCCGAGGCAGGAGCGGACGCCCTCCGCTCCGGACAGGAGCGAACTAGGTGCCCCTCCGCACCGCACCCAAAACACTTCATGTGTTCAGTAGAAACAAACACCATATACGGAAAATTATCAACTTTAAAAGTGCATGTCAGGTTCAGCTCGCCCGTCGTGTCTTTAAGCACCATGTGCACCTGTCTCCGGTGACACACAACATGCTTAAGCTGCGGTGACTTGCAGCCCAAAGACACCATTTTTATCGGTGAAACGAGTTGACCAAATCTCGACAGTTCTTTAGCGAGCACCTCGTTTTTAATAAACGGCGGAGCATTCGAGATTGTTACCTTTCTTGCAGGGCTCACGAGGGGGAGAACGGGAGTGAAGGTGTCGCCAATCACAACACCGCTCTCAACCACCTGTCCCACCTTGTTAGTGTCATCAAGGAAGATAACGATCGCTCCATTCATTCGGGACGCAGATTTAATACTATTGTATCCCACCACCTTCCCCACGGCCATTCCTGCCTCCTCCACCGAGCAGCCCACTGCCGGCAACAGCTTAACTGCGTGCCGGCGAGTGAGACGCTCAAACTCGGCAGCGGGCGTTTCCGCCACCGGCATGTTGCCTACCGGCGACGCCGGTCCACCACCGAAAACCCCCCACCAACACTAACCACTAAGTTTTACAAAAATAACTACAAGATAAAGAAAAAAACTATTACACATACTATCAAAAAAAGATGAAAAAAGTACTAGAAAAAGCACCAAAAATCGCTCAAACTTCCGCACTTCTCCCTCTCTCTATCCCTCCCACTCCTCACAGAAGAAGAAGAAGAAGAAGAAGAAGAAGCAGTAGATGAAGAAGAATCGGAAAGAAAAAGACAGAAGAAGGAAGAGGTAGAAGAAGTGGAAGTAAAGGAAGAAGTACAAGAAGTAGTAGAAGAAGTAGAAGAAGACGAATCAGAAGGAAAAAGAAAGAAGGAAGACGTTAGAAGAAGTAGTAGAAGAAGTACAAGAAGTAAAAGTAAAAGAAGAAGTAGAAGAAGAAGACGTTTTTTTTGTTTTGCTTTCTTTATTAATTCAAACGCCAACATCCAATTCAAACTGAGCACACAAACCAGAACGGCGCTGTCAAACAAGACACAAGAAAAAGGAAACACACAAAACAAACAAACACAAGAAGAAGTAGTAGAAGAAGAATTAGTAGAAGAAAAAAAAAAGAAGTAAAGAAGAAGAATCAGATGGAAAAAGACAGAAAGAAGAAGTGATTTGTGCTTAAGTGCAAAAATGTTTGTTGAATTTTATAAAAAAAAAAAAAAAAAAAAAAAGAAGTAGAAGAAGAATGGTAGTCATGGCAACTGGCTTTCACTTTCCACAATAAGAATTTTCAGTACCAAAAGACACATTCAGCCACCAAGATTGTACCTTTGACTACAAGGCGACACCGAATTCTGGTTAAGCGAAGCCAATTTAAACAAGTGAGGTAAACCCCGCAATTGATGAGGTTGTGGTCACGAATGAAAACGCAGCCATAAAGTGAACCCGCGATAACCAAACCGCGAGGATGTGAGGACACACCACACGCATTTGGCATTTGCAAGTTGGCACGGTCGCTATGCATTGCGAATAGTCGACTGGGCACAACAAACGGATCGATAACTTGTTTTAAAATCAGAAAAAAAAATAAAAAATATATATATATAAAAAAAATAATAATAATAATAAAAGAGCAATGATGATGACATTTCCGAATGAACAATACTGAGCTCTTAAAAAAAGAAGAAAAAAAAATAAAAATAAAAATAATAATAAAATCAGAAGTTAACGAAAATGATTTGTTCAACTCAAAAGTTAGCGGTCAGGCGGAAACCATTACATTTTTGTTGGTGTCATGCTTTTTTCCCACACACAAATCGATACTATTGGACAGTCATCACATGGCCTGTTATTGTTTCACGCGATTAACCAATTTGAAGCATTGAAAATAGCTTCAGAGCAAACATCTTGATTCTATTGGACACTTATTTTGTCTGAAAAGTGGCACGAGTCCGCCCTCTTTAGCAGAAGCTTTGCTGCATTTGATCTCCTGAAGATTGAAAGTCGCAACGAGCAAGAAGTCCTCCGTAGACCATAACGAGCAAAATCACGCAAGTCAGATTCATTTGACCCAATCTTTGTTTTGTTAAAAAAAAAAAGCAATTGCAATTTTTTTTGTTTTAGTTTGAGCTGCAAATCATCCATAATTGGTAATCGATCACAAACGCAAACGATCCGTCATTAGGACCGTCAATCACGTACTTACGTGAGGAAAGACATCCGGTCTCGGGAAAAACGGGCCCCGCCATGTGGCTCTTAAGAACGCGAGCACACGAGTTGATTAAAAGGCCCGTCGGCCCGCTGACGGTCAAGACAACAACAAACGGTCTTCACGGCCACCGCGCTAATATCGCTTCAGCCTGGCGGACACGAGCGGTCAATACGAAGGTCTCCGTGACTGACAAAAGGTAAACCGCTCAAAAGGGGGGGGCCCTGCAATCCCACCTGATAAGTCGCATAGCCTCAGTCACTCCTCGCTGGAGGAGTTAATGGAGTCGGGGCTGACACGGTGAACCCAGATAATGCCAATAAATACCATTTTCTCATGCCCGCCTTCCATAATTGTAGCTCTCTAAGCCGACAATTTCCCGGGTCCGTGGGTCGCGTGTCACGCTGTCAGATCAGACTCGGTATGGGGTGTTGTTTGCACGCTACATTTCGATTTATACCATTCATGCATTCATGGGGGTTTAAGCTGCCTTTTTCTTTGGCTTGTTGTTTATTTCTCATTCTGAAATTTCCACGAATGTTTTTTTTTTTTAACACATTATAACATAAGGATTATGCATATTTAAAAAAGAAAAAGAAAAAAAAAAGTGTCTTTTTGTCAATTTTTCTGTCTGCTGTAAAGTTAAAACCTAAAAGACAAATTAATCTAAAACAGTTAAATGTTCTTCTTGTAATTCATATCTTTGCTCTTGTAAGCGTAAAGGGACCCCCCAAATTTTTTTATTCATTATATATATATATAGCTAACCGGGCTTCGGCCTTCCTGGGTGGAGTTTGCATGTTCTCCCCGTGCCTGCGTGGGTTTCCTCCGGCGACTCCGGTTTCCTCCCACATTCCAAAGACATGCATGGCAGGTGAATTGAACCCTCCAAATTGCCCATAAGGTGCGATTGTGTGTGTGTGTGTGAATGGTTGTTCGTCTCTGTGTGCCCTGCGATTGGCTGGCAACCAGTTCAGGGTGTACCCCGCCTACTGCCCGAAGCCCCCCCCCCCCCCCCGCGAACCCTGTGAGGAAAATTCATTTGAATATCGGCCTTAAAAAATCCATATCTAATGTTAACATTTATAAGAGTTGATGTGAAAATGTTAATAGAAACACATTATTTGCATTTCCTATGGAAAAATGGTCTCAAATTCAAGATTCCCGCTGCATTGTGTTAATCCAGTTTTTTTTTTTTCATCCAACAGTGCAAATAAAAGCGAATCCCTGCCGACTATAAAGCTTCCGGACTGCGATGCGTCGATCGTGATGGATGTGGCCTGACGGGATGTGGTGAGCTGAGACACAGTATCGCAGCGCTATCATGTGCAGGCCCGTAGGTGGTGGAGGGGGGAGGGGTGGGGGAGGGGGGGGGGTTATACGGAGGGCAGGCGGGGGTGTCAGCAAAGCGATGTCCCTTTCGGAACTCTCCATCACTTTCCTGGTGAGACGGACGGAGCCAATGTTCTTCCCCCCGCAGAGATCGACCGCCGGGCCGACGGCTGTTGGAGGAGATTAACCTTGCAAGCTTCCAAGTACGTATAAGCTTTTATTTCATTTGAACCTGGCCTTGTTTGTTCGGAGTCCATTAACCGTCAACGTCAGAAAGAATATCTTTCAGGATAAAAGTTAGCAGTTAAGTTGGATTGTTAACTTTGTAAAATGCATTTTCACATTGGCCATTTGCTACATGGATACTTCAGTTGGGATTTTGAAAACTACAGTCGAACCCCCAAACATTCATATTTCGGCACCTGTGGATTCGCATCGTCAACATTCCCCCCCCCATCTTTTTTTCAGTATTTTTTTTTAACCCAGTTTATTGGTGATTTTTCTCCCCATTTACTGCTATTCTTGGGCAAATGTTTATTTATATATTTATCAGTGTTTTGTGTGTTTTTTTTAAACATTTTTTTATAAAACAATAGTTTTTTTTATTTTTATAAAACAATATTTTTTTGTATTGTATAGAAAAACAATATAACAGCATGCAAATGTGCTACATCCAGCAACGGAAGCAGTTTTGACTCAAAAGTCATCTAAAAGTGTGACAGACATGTTTTTTTTGTTGTTGAAGTCGACCGTCTCAACTTTTGCTCTGCTCAACCAATCATAGGACGGTAAAATGCTGACGTCATTATGATGTGAATTTAAAATCTGAAATCTCGAAAAAAAAAAATGCTAATAGTTTTAGTTACATGGGCCAGCACCGTTGATTCTGTTGTTCCAACTCCATGTTTTTAACTTTAGAGGTACATTTTTTCTCTCGAAGATTTGAGGTGAAATCACAAATTTGTAGGAAATTTGACTTTGGGGAGTCCACAACTGAGTGTTGTTTTCATGATGAACAACTTGCATTACTTGTCAGTTTGAGAAGGTTCATAAATGTTTATCTTAATGTGACAATACCTGTACAACTTAGTAAAAAGTTTATAATTAACAAAAATTATTTTATCTGTATTTTCTACTTTCTTAGCTACTAAAAAAAAAAGTCATAATGAAAGTCACACTATAGATACTGTACACCCAATCTTAAACATATTCTGTAACAATGATATTAGGTGTAATATGGTAGAAAATGACATATGATATATGTGCAAAATTCCTTGTCGGTTGCTTAGCTGCAGACCCAAGGTATAAAAAGACTTCATATACAAAAATCGCATTTAAGTTAGTGTACCATGAACATACAACAAAAACTAAAGTACCGACAGCTGGCGGACTCAGTAACAGGGGTTAACTTTCACTAAGAACGCTGGGGTGACGACCGGTGCCTTTCCCCGCTGGGCCTGGGGTTCGGGGGTGCCGGCCGTCCTCCGGTGCCCCCATCTCCCCTTCTGCCCCCGGTGTTCCGTCCCTCCACGCGGCGGGGGGTGGGGTGGGCGCGGCTGCGCTCTCCGCTCCGCTGTCCGGCCCCTCTTCGGCGCCGGTGCCTGGGTGCGGGGGGTCCCCTGGGGGCTGTGGGTCGGGGGCTGGCGGGCTGCCGGTTGGCGGGGAGGGGTCGGGTGGGGCGGCTTTTTTTGGGGGGGGGGTGCTGTGGGTGGGGGGGGGTGCTGGAGGCGGCTGGGGCTGGGGCTGGGTTGGGGTGGATGGAAAAAAAAATAATAATAAAAAAAAGAGCAATGATGACATTACCGAATGAACAATACTGAGCTCTTTAAAAAAAATAAAAAAAATTAAAACTTAAGTACCATCACAAAATCATGTTTATATCGCTCACAATAAACTACACATAGGAATCCTCTTTGGCATTTTTATGTCAATAATTGTTTGATGAAATATACAAAAATATAACATTCAAACTTCAATGATTTTGCATTGCTCAACGGCTCCTAATGGAAAGATGACAAATTCATCTCGACTCCACCTTGTGCGAGTTGAACTGACCTCGCATCACAATATCCCCCCCCCCCCCCCCCCCAAGTCAAACACAAATCATCCGAAATTTGACGACGCCTCTCCAAAAGCATTAATTAAGCTCCGAAAGCTCATAACGCACTAGATTACGCCCTCCAAGACGTTAAGGCTTCAATTTACTGCGATGTCTCACTCCCCGTTACTGGCGCATCTGTCGCCAGATGAGCATCCCATCACCGAGGAATTGGGCCGCTTTTTACGGGGCGGCCAGATATTGGATGGCAGATTGCGGGCCCAAACAAACATTTTACACCTCCGGTGCAATAAAAGTGCAGAAGGGGGGGGAGCAACCCATCAAAAGTTGACTTTTATGGGGAGGGGCGTAAACCAGCTGCCTTTTTCTTTGGCTTGTTGTTTATTTCCCATTCTGAAATTTCCACGAATGTTTTTTTTTAACACATTACAACATAAGGATTATGCATATAAAAAAAAAAAAAAAAAGGTGTCTTTTTGTCAATTTTTCTGTCTGCTGTAAAGTTAAAACCTAAAAGACAAATGAATCTAAAACAGTTAAATGTTCTTCTTGTAATTCATATCTTTGCTCTTGTAAGCGTAAAGGGACCCCCCCAAATTTTTTTATTCATTATATATATATATATATATATATATATATATATATATATATATATATATATATATATATATAGCTGACCGGACTTCGGCCTTCCTGGGTGGAGTTTGCATGTTCTCCCCGTGCCTGCGTGTGTTTCGTTGCGTAAACCACACGGAAGATTTACAAATCTGCATATCATACACAAGTTGGGTCGTTTTTCGGGGAATTCACCACCTTTCTTATATATGTGTAACTAACATGAAAACCAGAGAGGTGTCCATGGGTGAAAAACAATTCATTGTGAGGCTGAGAGATGATAGGAAATCACATACAGTCGACTAATGAACGCTCATTTACCAACTATTTGACCTCCGTATAAAATTTTCATAGCAATTTACCTCGATTCAGGTACTATTTTAGACATACAAACGGTCTTGTCATGGACGAGCGGGTGGATGTACGTTGTGCTTCTCCTCTTTCTGAGTAACCATCATTTGCAACGGGCAAATGTGTTGTAGCCCTCGGCGGTGCAAGGTGGAAATCCATTGCATATGGAAGAGCAAGAGCCGCTTCTGCATCCTCCATCAGCCAATCACAAATGATTGTCGTGGTAGTGCAGTAGAATCCTTTCACGCATGTTTTCGCGATCCATAAGTTAACCACAAACTGGTAAAAAAAAAAAAAAAAAGTATATCTTAGGTTTACGTCTGGAACGGATTAATTGCCTTTCCATTCATTTCAAAGGGAAACATTACCTTGATTTATGAACATTCAGGTTACAAACGGGCTGAAAGAACCAATTAAGTTTGTAACTTGAGGTTGCACTGTATCTTTCCGTTGTGGTTGAAAAAAAAAAAGTGAGTCCATATTAGTTATTTCACCACAAGCTTTCATTTTCAGGTATTTTCGTATGCACAACAACTGAATCAACATCGTTCCCTATGTAAACAACACGAAAACAAGAGTTGGTGATAAACAAGCAGTTTTTAGGGACTTCAACCATATACTGTTTTTAGGCCATGACGCATTGAAAAACATGGTCTGTGTGGTCTCATAATCCAATTACTATTGCAGCCGTTGGGAATTTAGCGTCCGACTTCGATCCAGCTTCTGCGCATTTACACCACTCATGGACAGGAAGTGGCTAATGTCCAATTAGTTGGGACCGAAATAGCGGCGCAAATAAATCATGTTCTGAGCAGCGCGCGTCACAAACTGTCAGCAGCACAAACGAAATTACGCTTCCCACGGCGAGCCCTGACCATGTACTTCATTATTCCTTTTCTGGAGGGAATGAAAATGCACTTTGTGCACTTTTTTTTTTTTCCTTTTCTCCATGCTACACACGCGGTGCCATTAATTCTGATACCGGCGGCTCGGCCTGACACAACTTCTACGGCACCAGCATGCGGGCCAGGATCGGAGGGGAGAAAGGGGACTAATGAAGGTCTCCGCGCTGGGGAGACACCATAACACTGCTCCGGCATGCCGCGACATGTGTAGAATAATAACATGAACTTCGTTGTTTACAGGTCAGCAAGGGAAATATCGGCCCATTCGTACATTCAAGCCATTCTCGACTCGGGATAGACAGATTATCGGCCGGGGCGATTAACGATGCCGATATTTGGCATTTTGACAAATCTGAAGGCCGATAAAGCTGGTATCATTTATAGATTTATTTACATTTCCAATTTAGAAAAATTATGTAGACACTGGAAACTCCCCACACTTTTTATTTTTTTTAAATAAAAATAAAAAAAGAAGACGAAGAAATTATGTTGAAATTTTGGCAAACTTTATTTATTTATTTATTATATATAAATATATACAATTTTTGTTATATATATTTTTTAAACAAAGCTGTCAATTCTTTATATGTTTAAAATTTAAAATTTATTTTTATTTTTTTACAATTTTGACGCAAAATTTTCATTTTTACTGCAAATGAATATCGGCTTGAAATATCGGTTATCGTTCTCCTTAACAACTAATAATCGGAATCCGCCTTGAAAAAAGCCATATTGGCCTATCACTATTCTCAACCACTCTGCTTTGGTCAAATGACAGCAAACATTTTTACAAGTGGCGCAATTGGAGAATTTTGCCATTAAGAAGTGACATCATGGTCGATGCAGAGACACCCAAACGCCGCTCCAGCGGCCGGAGTGACAACGTGACCTTCCTGTTTTACGACTCACTCACGCTCACTCGAGCAGGCCGATGTTCTTTCGGGGGGGGGAAAACAACACGTTATTATTGGCTTTGCTACAAGCTGTTGTGCTCATTCAATTTCAGCGCGAGACGGAGGCGCTTTCAAATCTGTGAAAAGACGCAGTGACTCATGACAGGAGGAAGGGATCCAATTTGGGAGAAAAGGAGACGACGGCGCTTCCGCCAGACTGTATCATCGCCGGCTCAGCGGCGACGGTCCCTTTCCCGTCCAACCGGGCCAGCTCCCGGCTCGCCGCGAATTGGTGAGTCACAACTCGGCTTCAGCGCCGCGCCTGCTTGACGCGCGCGGTCTTTCTTTCAACAGTTATCTTTCATGGGACTTCCAACCGACGGCAACATTTATTCCAGGTTTTCGGTTACAATGGCGGGTGGGATTGCATATTTTTGTACATGTCCTGGAATGCCAAAAGACACCTGCAGTGGCAAATGAGAATTGCGAGTGGGCTGCGTGTACTCGACCAGACCGAGGCAGTCAAATGGAATCAAGCGCCTTCATTGTGCAGCAAACGCACAAACTTTAGCGAGCGAGCTTTTTGGGGGACGTCGTAAAAGGTTAGGATCAGATTGTCCCCGCTCTAGGAAAGGCCGCACGGTGGCTTAGTGGTTAGCACGTCTGCTGTCACAATTAGGAGGCATTGGGTTTGAATCTCAGTGCGAGTTTTACGGGTTTCCCGGCCTATTCCCACATTTCAAAAAAATGCTGGGTGGGCTGATCTGATGTCTATTTATTTATTTTTAGTCTAGTAAGCAAGCCAATTACTTTGGCTCGCGGTGGTTTGATTTGATCACACAGTTGTCATAGCGATTGATACGATGAACCAATTAAAAAAGGAATTCAACTCATTCGCTCGCAGCCATTTGCACTGAAGCAACCCCCTTCGCTCCCAGCTGTTTTACTAGATTTGACTGATTTTGCAAGGCCCACAGAATATTGTGTTCTATTGCAATAAAAACTTTGGACCTTACCAAAAGAAAGATTACAGTCTCTTCTTTCATCATAAAAAAAAGTATATTTTTGTTTCCGTCTTGCAGCAATTAGCAGTAGAATATAGCTAAGTTTCATCATTATTCACATTCCTGTTGAAAACTTGTTGCAGCATGGCCCTGGTTGATCTCTTATACTCTGCAGCCACCTGCTGGCCGTTTTTGTAATAACTACCATTGCTTCAAACATGCTCTTCAGTTCAGACGCTGCATCAAAGCCTTCTCTCTACATCAAAAAACCCTGGAAAAAACAATTAAATACGTCGTTGGGAGCGGTCATGTTTGCGTTCTCCTTTGCAAGCAGGCGCATTTTCGTCATACCTTAGAACGACTTCCTGTTTCCGTGTCTAAGAATCATGGGAGACGTAGTCCTGCGAGCCTAATGCTAAGCCTCACTGCGCTCGCCAGGCAGGCCCGACGCAAGTTGAGCTTTTCTGGCAGCATAATTACGACGTCACAATGCGGGAAAGGGGCGAGGTGAACGGCACAGGCCGTTTCCAATTGCTGCCGGACTTGAGCAACAAAAGTTGGATAACGGTGAGTGCATTGAACTGTCCTTCAAGATAGCATTTAGCATTAGCTAAAGTGATCATCAGACTGACTAACAATTTGCTTTTTTTTTTAAAAATAAATATTGTATATTTGAGTTGCAGTAAAATTGTGGTGTCCCGTTTTTTTTTTTTTTTTTTTTTGAAAATTGGATTGTTTATTATTTTCCAACAGATTTCTCTTTTAAGAAGTAAACAGTTGTTCTACCGAAGCCTTGGAAGGAGGATGCAGTCAATGAAGCTTATCACCAGGCACATCATTTCAACACGCCAATTGTGCACATGGTGCGCCAGACACTCCCTAATGAAGTGGCCTGGTGAAGCAGGCAAGGCTAAAACCGGCTCCGTTTGGAATCAGAAGCAACTTTATCGGCAAGTTGGAATTACCGCGATGACGCCGCACAGCCTTGTCAGCAATTGATCAAATGATGCAAGTTGAAGAGCGGCGGCGGGGGAAATAGCTTAAGTGCTTATTATTTGGATGCCTTTTCACTTTACTTCCTCCATTATGAAGGTAGTTATCGAAGCGTTCTACTTCAAACGGGCCCGCCACTTTCTTCTTTTCCACTTCTGTAAATGACGGCACAACGCGCAGATGTAAAAGATGTCGATAGGGAGAGTTCAAGACAACCACGGTTGAGATCTTGTGAAGAACATGAGGTTTTGATAGACTTTTTTTCCCCCTTTCTCAATAAAAGCGCTGCGCAAGCTAATAAGGAAGAAAAAAAGTTTTGCATTGCAAATAAGATGTTGTCAAAACTAGAAACTGGCGCACCCCTCGGGGGGGGGGGGGGGCGTCCGGAAAGAGCGAGGAGAGACGCCACCGACCAGCAGCTGCACCCGACCCGCAAGACTGGCGCAGATCCTCTTTGACCCCAGACTTGGCCTGCCAAGCGGTCTCCGTTAGCTGATTATGCACGGAACGGGAGATGTAGAATGGAGAGCGCGTTCCTCTGCTATTTTAGACAGCGCGGTCCAAAAGTCGCGCAGAACCCCGTGGCGGAAAAAAAGGCCAGCGGAAACCCGAGAGCGTCGGTCTCCCGAGGATGTCGACGTGACATGTGGGCATCGAGCGCTGAGCTGCTTTTTGCAGCCTTAAAATGAGTGCAGCGGATCTCTGGAGGAGCAACTGGAAGAACCGGTCCTGCACTAACCCATTTTAAACTGAAGTGTATAAAAAAAAAGAAAAAAAAAAAGAAGGTACAATTATGGCCAAGGCTGAAAGTGGAAATGAGACTGGCTGACAACTGGCATCGGTAGAGATTATTATTTTTTGAATGAATGCAGCAAGAAGTAAATTCACACGCAGCAGGTCCTCACACCTGATGGCACATTTTTTTTTTTTTTTTTTTACATGAAATGAAAATCAAGCTAAAGCAAGGCAACTTTAACATTTTATTGACATTTACGGACAAAAAAAAAAAAAAAGATGTCCTCAAGTAATGGCGGAGTTCCGTTCCTACGCTGGCGATGTAACCCGAATTTCGGCTTAAGTCGGATTTCCCCGTTAAAGTCGATATTTACATCAAAATACTTTGTACAGTCATTTTAAAAAAACATATTTGAAGACGCCGAAACCAATATTTTTCGTGTTTCCACATTCATTGCCGACGGACAGCGGAGCGGACCGGCTGATAGACGTAGCTTTAAATAACTTTAAAATGCCGTGATTATTGTGGGAAATTAACGAAAAAATAACAACGATACGACCGAGGCGCGGGCGCCGTAAAGTCGAAACGACAAAGGTCGCGTGCGGCGTAGCTCGAGGACTTCCTGTCTAGTGAAATTGAACATCTTAATCAAAGGGGAGGAAAGCATCGTTTTTTTTAACCTGGATTTAAAAACATTCATACTTGGGATTTACTCCATTCGTGCGCAGCATAACTGCTAAATGCTGCTTCACCCTGTTTGCTTTGAAACGCGAGGCCTTTTCGAATTGGAATAACTTCTGATTTCATTGTTCTGGTCAGTCGCAGCTGTTTGATGCTCTTTCCTGTCACAAGAATATTTCAATCATCAACTCGACTGCAGATAAGCTCGCCACCGCTTGGAACATGCAACCGTCGTTAGACGACGTAGGCAAAAAAAAGTGCCGGCCTTCTGTCTTGCTTCATAATGAGACTCATTTGGACGCAATTCCTCGTAGGACTTTGTCAAAGTACGAGCCCTGGAAATGGCCGCTTCAACCCAAAATGGACGACTTTCGGATCCGTTTCTGGCATTTTTTTTGTGTGTGCAAATGCTATCATGTCGATTGGTGAAATTGGTCCCAGTGGCTGCTTTTTTTTTTTTTTTTTTTTTTTGGTCCGTTCCAAATGCTCCAAATGGTGAACACACTTTGAAGTCATGCTTCTTTCACACTAAGCGGCCGAGACAAATACATCTTGGCAATTTCGCAAAATAGCCCATCTGTCGAGGATATCGGCTTCCAAATTGGGGTTCATTTGAGCAAATTCCTTTGTAGGAGTTTGTCAAAATACAAGCCCTGAAATTCACCCAAAATGGCGGCTTCAAAGCAAAATGGCCAGACTTGCTCAGCAATTCCATGCGGGGGTTCTTGGGACTTTTTCATGCGTTTGTTTAATCCAACCAATTTCCTATCAATCAGTGAAACGTATCTAAATTTCTTTCTTCTTTTTTTTGTTTTGTTTTGGTAACATCCAAGGTAGCGCGTAGAGAATGTACAACGGCGTATTAAGGCCACGTAAAAAAAAAAAATTTCAGAGGGTATTGTGAGAAAAAACTCGGAAATTTGCCACTTTATAAAGTGGCAAATTTGCAAGAAAAAAACTCTGAAACTTACGAGATATACACGTAGCCAGCGACAAAGACGCCTCGTCCACACTTTGAGGATCAAGCATTTTAAGTTAATTTGTTGAAATAAATATTTACTTGTACATTTTATGTTTCCAGAATTATTATTTACACATTCAAACATTTTGTTTTTGTATAAGTAGCTAATGTCGAATCCGCTGCTCTCCGTCATTCACTTGCATTTACCTCAGGTATGCTAGCTTCTGATTGGTTGATGATTCGTCAGCTGATTGGGGATCAGGAAGTGATGTCGCTCGAGCTGCGGTAAATGCCGAGTAAAGTTTAAATTAAGAATGAATCCGTCTCCATTCTGCCTTTTAATTTTATAAACTTTATAAACTCGCAAATTTGAGAGTTTTTTTTCTTTTTATAAAGTGGCAAAATGCAAATTTTTTCTCAGAATATTAGCCCCCCCTCTGTATCCTCTATAAACAAACTGAGGGGAAAAATGCGCTATATTGTGTGACATTCTAAATGATATCGCTGTTAAAACATCATCACTAGCAATGTCCGCCTCTCAGGGGTGGGCGACGGTGCCGCGGAGGGGCCCCCCCCAAGAGCAAGCGCTATCAGCCAAAGTAATGCGATGCGGCCCCGCGGCCCCCGAACCCAGCTCATCTTTCGGGGGATGATGATGTTGAGTTTAATTACGACTACAAGAGACAGCGAGTCGGCCTTGTTCTCCTTTCACGCCGCCGTCCTGCGAAAATCCCTCGGGGAGATGACAGCGCCGCATCGAAAAGGACGCCGCAAGGAAGCCAGGTAAGGCTTGAATAATTGACGCTTTAATTTTGCTTTCCCAGCCCGCCGTCTCATCATCATTTCACAAGAGGAGGACATCAGAGCTTTTGTTGCGCCGATCGGCTGGGAAAGCTTTGCTTCCGCCGGGACGTGGAGGAGGTTGGTCTAATAAGGAGCCGTAACAAATAATAAGATGAGCCCCCCTCATGGTGGGCTGACAGTGGCCTTGAGCAGACAACCCCCCCCCCCCCCCCCACCGCCCCCCCGCCTCCGGTAAGCCTCCAGGCATTGTGACCATTCGTCTCGACCTCTCGGAGATTCAAACCCCCGCAGGAGTTCCAAGAACTCAAACGATGCTCACATTTCAGGCGAAGTATCTTCCTTACGGCGATAATAAAATTAAAAATTGCACCCTTGACCAAAGAAGTCAACAAAAAAAAATCCAATTAGGACATTTGGATTTCTTAATCCAGCCACAAAAAGTCTCTGGTCTGGCAATTTAATGTTTTAAAATGCAGCTTTTTTGAACAAATATTGGTTATGTTTTAAGAAGTCTACATTTAAGAAAATTTCAGTTGCATACAAGAAGTTTATCAGATATATATATATATATAGCACTTACTACATACAGTACTCGTATTAATCTGTGCTTTGTGAGAGAAGCGCGCATACGTCATTTCGAGTGGCCCGCTGAAAACGTGACGCTAGCCCGATGCTAGCCGACCCAAACGCGTGTACAACCGTAGCTCCTGAGTTAAGAAAATTGAAGAAAAAAACACTACCATGACAAAAAGACTCTGGGGTGGATTCGCAAGTTGATACAGCACAGATGTAAAAAAAAAAAATAAATAAAAAATAAAAAAGTTGTCGGCGGCCATCTTGCGTTGCCACACCTACAGTAAATTAAACAGATTGACTTTTCCTCTGTGCACTTTTCCACATTATTTTCTTCCTATGCAGCGAAAATACCACAGTGTGTACCAATAAGTATAAAATAAATGTGGGCGCAGTACTGAAATGCAGATTTCAACAGTAAGAATGTGAATATACATTTTCTCTCACCAGGTATTTTTCCCGAGTGCTACTCAAAGATTGGTCTGCAACTCCGCATCATCAGAACCAGCTATCACAAACATCAACAATGAAATGAGAGCAAAGCACGCAAGAAAAAACGATCGCAGGAAAAAAATATTACCGGCACTTTTTTTTCTTCTCACTTAAAACACTGTGTATAACTATATTGCATTTCTATTTGTAATTGTAACAGAGCATATTTGACAAAACCTTGACTCTGAAATAAACACCTTAAATTAATTGCTTTAAATTCGGTCACGAAATTCGAACGCTGCCACACGTGAGTTCTTGTGCTAAAAGTAAGACCTGCGAGTTGATAACGCTTCCTTGTTTGGGCGAACAAAATCATTGATTGAGACAGCAGCTCCTCTTGAATGCATGAATACATATTCAATTCAATACACCGCAAACCAACTAAACTATCAAATATTATGCCATTTGTTTTAAATTATGGAAAGATGGGTCATTACAAATACTCTTGTAATAGTAGTAAAAAAACAAAAAACAAAACAATATTTTACATTTAGATTATATTTGAGATTAGATGAAGAATTAAGGGATCTCTTTTTTTTTTTTTAAGTAACAAGCCTACTTTAACAAAGTAGAATGTACACATCTGTTTTCAAATATAGGGAGTAAAAGTAAAAAACTGTCCGAGGAATAAATACTCAAGTAACTGAAAAATCTAATAAAGTCGAGGAACAAATCAGAAAACAAGATCAAAAGAAATCAAAACATCTCCCCCGACCAGCTGCTGCGCGTCAGCGTGGAAAATGCGAAGCAACTCCAACACGGCGGCTGACATGTTGCGTGTGCGACTCTTCCTTGGCTCGGGACCTCGCCAGCTTTCCCGGGCAAAGCTGGCCAAACGTCTTCGGCATACTGATTCCCGTATCAGGGCTCATTTCCATAATCCCGCCTGCAATCGGAGCCAGTGTAATGAAGGGTGGTAATGCATTCCTACAACAATGTTTCACGCCCCCCCCAAAGCCCCCACACCCCCTTTTTCGTCTCAGCGTGCCAACACAACCAAAGCGTCGCGGCAACATCTGGCAGACTTTATCGGCATAAAGAAGTCAAGTCGCCCGGTGTTCAGCGACCTATTATCTGAAAATTGAAGAAGCTGTCAACTTGTGGACAACCTTGCTGTGCCTGCAGATGCTCTGCGCAAAAAAAAAAACGGGTACAACTCAACCCCAAAATTAGTAGAACCTCGAGGCAGATTTTTTTTTTTATATATATATATATCTATATATATATATATATATATATAAATATTTGTAAATATTTATATATATATATATATATATATATATAAATATTTGTAAATATTTATATATATATATATATATATATATAAATATTTGTAAATATTTATATATATATATATATATATATATATAAATATTTGTAAATATTTATACATATAAATATATATTTATTTATTTATATAAATATTGATATATATATATATATATATAAACCATAATTTTTTAAAAAGTAGCGATATTGATATCGGCGATACTGGCCCTCTATTCGCGTGGTATCAGATCGATACCAAAATTTGCGGTATCGCACACCACGACAGCCAACGTCAAACCGATAAGGGTGGAATAGGAGAATGGTAGGAAATCTCATATCGGCATACGCACAGCACGTGCCAAAGCTCGAGATTTCGATATCGCGTGATGATTTCGGCATTTTTTTTTTCCTTTCAGTACGCTGCTTAGTTACACCTCTAACTTGATGTAGACTTGAGAGATCATTATGTAAGATTATTACGGCTCTAAAGTAACCCAATAAACTTCAAAAGAGATTTGAAGGCTCAACTCCAAAGCCACTTGAGCACATCTTCTTTATCTTTATCTGAACTCCACACGGCAATCCTCTCATCAAACTGAATTTGTTGACTTCTGCTCTTACAAGACACAAAGGCAGAACACGTCTTTGCCGGCATCGTGCATCACTGAGTCCCCCGGTGGTGTCCTCGCTGTCTGGGAAAAGTACCGCTTTAAATGATAGGCTTGTACTTAACAAGAAAGCCTTGTGCAAAGGCCGACTAAGTAGAAGCAGACGATTTAGCGCTTCGACAAATATTGAACCGTCAAAAGCGGAAACGCGTGGCATCTCTCAGCCCCGATGTGAATTCGTCGCGCGCCGTAATCAGCGCCGTGTCATTCATTTTCTTTTTTTTCTTTTTTCTAAAAGAGCTTAGTATTGTTCATTCGGTAATGTCATCATCATTGCTCTTTTTTTTTTGTTTTTGTATGTGGGTGAGTATGTGTATGTGCGTGTGCGTATTCGTTAGTTCACCAAAAACCTATTAAAAAAAAATCCCATACCGTTCACTTAAACCGAACACCGCCGTCAGGAGACCCGAGGAAGGACCAAAGAAAACAAAGGAAGGTGAAATCCAGCACCGACCGGAACACCAGCCACCGGGCCACCAATCCGAGTTCTTCACCAACCCCACAAACACGAAGCAGAGTGAGATCGTGTCATTCATTTTCTTTTTCTAAAAGAGCTCAGTATTGTTCATTCAGTAATGTCATCATCATTGCTTTTTTTATTATTTTTTGTATGTGGGTGAGTATGTGTATGTGCGTGTGTGCGTGCGTGCGCGTATTCGTTAGTTCACCAAAAACCTATAAAAAAAAAAATCCCATACCGTTCACTTAAACCGAACACCGCCGTCAGGAGACCCGAGGAAGGACCAAAGAAAACAAAGGAAGGTGAAATCCAGCACCGACCGGAACACCAGCCACCGGGCCACCAACCCGAGTTCTTCACCAACCCCAGAAACACGAAGCAGAGCGAGATCGTGTCATTCATTTTCATTTCCGCACTCATTTGACCAACAGATGAACACAACGCCAGCGTTTGGCATCCCGCCTTTCACTTCTGCCTGTCAGACATGAAGGTCGCGGGTGGCATAGCGCCGCCATCCGGGGAGGGACTTTCCGCTCTCTGCCCACCCCGTGCGGTCAAGTGGAAGTGACCGGCATTTATTGCGAGCGTCCGTGTGTGAGTTGCTACGCCAAGGGAAGCAATCCGGTGAAAGCTGGAGGCTACGGCCTCTTATTTTCTTCCATATGATGGATTCGGTCTACGGGCGGCCGGGCCCCGCGACCGAGCCACTCCACTTGCTGCCGCCGTACCGCCGGCAACCCGCAGTCCTATCACGGTAATCATCCAAACTTATGATGGACGACGGCTTGTGAAATCAACATTCACAGTAGACTTTTCACCCTCTTTAAAAAAAAAAAACTGCACTCGTCAAAATCAGCAACTTGTGTTCTGCTTTATGCAAATTTCACTTTTCACTCTGAATCTTCTTCTTTTTTGCCAAACTTTCCTCACTTTCAGCAGCTTGTCAATCTTTTCATGGTCCGCAGCTTAGAAATTATTTTAGTGCTCCTGGCTGGTGGTCTGCAAAAGTGCACATGGGCAAAGTGCAGGGAAGCAAAAGTATTCCAAAACGAAATGTATTTATTCATAAAACAAACAAAGCACAAAGTCCGTTTAAAAAAAAAAAAAAAAAAAAAGGAAGGAAGGTACAAAGTAACAAAGAAACGCAGGGAGTAAACTCAAAACGACAGGAAACGTGACAAGACTTGGTTAACGTGACGAGCAACAACAGAAAACCGCAGCATCAGCAATGAGACGATCAAGACTGTAAGAAAGCAGACAACTGAAAACGAGCTAACACAAGTGGCTGGAGGCAGCTGATTGGTCGACACAAGGAACAGGGCTGACGAGAACAGGCGGACACAAAAAAACAACCGAAAAAGCACGACATGACAAAAGGAACACGGGCGAAATTTGACAAGAACTGAAACTAAACTAACTATAGGGACAGATTATCAGCACCGATATTGGGCATTTTGACGAATATCGGTATCAACTTTTTTTTTTTTTTTATCTGAAAGCCGATAAAAGGTAAATCTAGGTAAGATGGATTATGAAGAAAATATTAATCACAATTATTTTGGTAATAATTGAAATCGTGATATGGACGATCATTTATTTTTTGGTACAAAACAAGAAAATGTTTAAATGTAAAAAATATATTAAGACAAATAAAATTCTTTGAAACACTATAATTATACAACTGTGTTTTAGTTATTTAAAAAAAAAAGTGTAAATGTGTACATTTAAACCACTCAAAATTAGTATTAAAAATATTTTTTGGACGATTATGCTGATTTTGTAATTGTGGAGTGTAATCATTGAAATTGTAATTGAATTTCGATTAATTGCACAGCCCTAGGTAAGTCTAAAACCATTTTAAACTCGGGCAACTATTGTTTAAATTTTTTGTTGACTTGTTTTTGTTCGACTTTATTAAAACAAAGAAATCTGAAAGTTTAAGATTTCAGGTATTTTAAAATGTTGGTATTGTCTAAGATAATAAAAATACATTTTGGAAAATACATTACAATTAGGTAAAGATTGGCATTTGTATTTAAATGTTTTTTACGTTAATATTTATAATATTTTTACTGAAAATGAGTATCGCTCTCGGCCTCCTTGACTACAAATAATCGCTATCGACCCTGAAAATACCATATCGGTCGATCTCTACTAAACTAAATTTAATCATCAACCCAAGTTGACATTAACACTGTCCATATTTGTAATGTATATTGGAAAATGTCAACTTTATCCTTGAATTCAACAAATTGCAGCCAGAAAAATGACAGACTGATACTACCAAACAATGAATATTAATTAAACACACTTGCGTTTTGCCGTCCTAAATCCGCTCGCGGGTCACATGCCTCCTCACAAAACACGCACACACACGCGCGCACACACGCGCGACTGTTTTCAACATAGCTTCCATAAATAAGCAGAGTGCTTTCTAGCGCACTTTTCAGCTCCACTCAAAGACTTTCAAAGATTTCCCCGATGATTTCCCAGCGTGCGAGCGGCCGAACCTGCGAGTGTTTCTTTTAAATGTTACTTTATGTGGCTATGCAAATGTGTCGAGCTTCAACATGTTTGAGCTGAATCCGGTTTCCGGAGAGAGAGGGCGGAAGAAAAATAAGATCACAGCCTCTTAGCTGAGAGAGTAAAGGAAAAAAAAAAGAAATTCAATTCCAAATGCTTCAAAAGGCGGAATGCAAATAAAAGTCTGTTTCTACGTGTTGTGATTTATCACGCTCCAGTGTATCGACTCTCCTCGGGTATTAGGGGGGGGGGGGGGGGGGACTCCTCAATAAAGCGGCGGGAAAATGGAGGCAGACGGATGGATGACCTTCCGTCCTTTTTTTTTTTATTTTTTTATTTTTTTTATTTTTTTCTTAAGAGCTCAGTATTGTTCATTCGGAAATGTCATCATCATTGCTCTTTTTTTTTTTTTTTTTTTTTAAATATATATATATATATATATATATATATATATATATATACATATACATATATATATATATACATATATTATTTTTTTTTGTGTGTGTGTGACCTTCCGTCCTTGACAACACAGAGTTAGTTTTTTGGGGGGGCAAAATTTGTTTGGAGAGCTAATCGTTGACGCCGTTAAAATTATTATCCCGAGAGTCCGTCCATACTGGAGGAGGTAAAAAAAGTCACTTTTCGGAAGTTCAAAAAAAAAAAATGATGAGGGCATGAAAGTGAAGAATGATAGCCCGTAAAAAAAATAAATGACGCAAGTAAGGCAGCCAGAGGACATATTTTCAACTTTGTGCATACAGAATGGTACTGTGATATATTTTGAGAGAGAGAGAAATCATTATTCAATATATACTTCTCATTTCGAGAGGGACATTAAGGAAGAGCAGAATCTCATTTTAAGGCAGAGTTTGACATTTTCTGTGTTAGTTATGATACAATTGATCATTTTTACCCTTGACTGTCAATCTACTTAGTACACATTTCATTCTCAGTAAAAATAACATAAAAAATATTGATGAGGAACAGTTCATTGATGGCTTATGTTTTTTTTTCTCGCAATCAAACAATCAATCGCAGTTGTTGCAGTATTTGCTCGTTGAATGATCTGAATCAAAAAGGCACTGTTGAATAAAATATATTGCAATATTATTTGTATTTCAACAATCATGATTCAGGAGATGCTAACATTAATTGGCTAGCTTGAGCTACATACTGATCTGTTAGCCATTAGCTCCCATGTTACATTTTTGTTGTGATTGAGTTTTTTTAATTGTATTTTTTTTTTCAAAACAATTAACTACTGTACATATTTTTTGTTGTTTCTTGGGAGAATAAATAAATGCATTTTTGCGAGAGTATTTCCATTGGAATGTGACCATTAGCATATCGGATATAGCATTAGCATGTTTTTTGTTTGTTTTGTTTTTTTGTTCGTAATTTATGGCTAGCTTACAACTTAAACGCACAATTTTAATCCGATCTTTGATTTGAATTGAATAAGAAAAAGTAAGGCTTGTGTGCTAAAAATATTCCTGAAGATCTTTTACCAATTCAATTTCAAATTTAGCTACATACAGCAGCTTGTAGCACTGCTTAAAATAAATCAAAAGTCAAAGGATCGATGATAATTATGATTTTATAAAAACTTAAACAGTCATATAATAATAATATTACTGTATAGTATGTTTATGTTAACTCATTCACTCCGAGACATTTTCACTGAAGCAACCCCCTCCGCTCCCGGCTGTTTTACTGGATTTTGACTGATTTTGCAAGGCCCATAAAATATTGTGTTATATGGTTATAAAAACATGAAACCAACCAAAAGAAAGATTAGTCTGTTCTTTCACCAGGAAAAAAAAAGTATATTTGTATCTGTTTCCGTTGTGCAGCAATTAGCATTAGAATATATCTAAGTTTCATCATTATTCACAAATCTGTTTAAAACACTGGGGAAAGGAGCTTTTTTTTTTCAACATGGCCCTGGTTGAACTCTTATACTTTGCTGCCACCTGCTGGTCGTTTTTGTAATTACTAGCATTGTTTTAGCAACCTCTTCGTGTCAAAAGCTGCATCAAAGCCTTCTGTATGCCCTAACATAAAATAAAACAATTAAAAAAAATATATATATATATAAATATGTTTTGAAATAGAACTTTTTATACAATTTTGGGAGCAAATGAGTTAATGTCGTCATCCAGGAGAAGCTAATGTTAATTTCCTATACTAAGCTACATAGCCATTGACTTCCTTATTATATTGTTGTCCAATGAAATTCTTATTTCTAGGCTAAAAAGAAAAAATGTATGTCAGGTTTTGCATTGCATCATGAGCTGAACTTTTGTGTTTGGTATAAGCTAACGTTACCTTCGAAATTATGGTGTTAGCTATTGTTAGACACTGTGATGTAAACACACAACCTCGTTGTGTCATGTCGAACCTCAATCTCAACTATCGACATCCTTCAAGGCGTCGCCACGCCATCAATCTCCAACCTTGAACTTGTGCACCCGACAGCTGCAATGATCGTCCGTCATCGCGCGGCCGTCTGATTCATATCGCAAGTGCGGAGAGAGAGAGAGAGAGAGAGAGAGAGAGAGAGAGAGAGAGAGAGAGAGAGAGAGAGAGAGAGAGAGAGAGAGAGAGAGCGAGCGAGCGAGCGAGAGAGGTGACAGTGACATCCTTCCTCCTCTTGAGGATTTTACCAAAGACAACAACACCACCATTGTCTGAAAAATGTAAACAGCCGGCTGTTAAAAATGCAAAACAAGAACGTCCCCATCGGCGCCTGAGCCGTCCATCAAACGGACTTCTTCGAATGGACAGAAGGTGCAAAGAATATCACACTTCCGGAAATATCTTGCCTTGCTGAGTTCTGTGTGGTAAAAAGGTAAAGGCTAATATATGGGTCAAGTGAACCACGCAGAAATAGTATTAACCCCAAAAATTGTCATACCCCCACGAGAAAATATGCATGTTTATCAAATCACGGTAACTCCTGAACCGTTTACGCTCGCAACATAATTCCAACGGATTCTGAAAGTGGGAGGAGCGCAGCTTTACATCGAGAGATCAAACAAAACAAAAGAACAGGTGCGACAATAGTAGCATCTAAAGGTTCAAGGAAATTCCGTAATATGTAGAAGCATGCAAAACATCCCATTTTTCAGGGTTGCGCGTAAGTGCATATTATATGCGGCAATTTTCGATGGGATTTCTTTGTGGATGTTTTTTTTTGAGCACGTTGATTTGAATGTAAAGCGTTTGAAAGTTTTCTGCAAAATTTGTGTCCACCATATTACCTTCCCCTTTCCGTCTGTCATGACAGAAAAGTACAAATGTCTCAATGACTAATTAGAGTGCAAGGTTATGACGTGCCCTCCAGATATTCACAATCGAGGTCACTTTGTGCCTGGGGACATGGCAAATAGTACTTATTCTACCTTTCATATGCCTAAAATAGGAAGACACAATGAGGAAATTCGAAATGTCCTTGACTGTAAACGGAGCAGCGAAAGGCAAGTAAGTGCTGGCCTCGGAAAATTCACACGAGTCTCGCCACGTTGCTCCGGAGATTAGCCCCAATAATCCTCACACCTCATTTAGGAAAATGACGGGCAGCAAAAAGACCAAACTTCTCTCCAAGGTGCGCTTGGTTTTTACCTCAGTCCTTATAAAGTCTTTAACAGGAGGGGAGCTGCTTCACAATCGCATAAAAAATGCCATTAAGGCGGTTATTAGCGTTTAGTGGAGCTCGGAGGGAAGCAAAGTCCTGTAAAAAAAAAAAAATTAAATTCCTCTTTGTGATTGACACTGACACAGAGGTGTTAATTGGCTTGTTAGTGGATATACTAAAAGTGGTGTGTATATTTGACTCTGTTGTGTTGTGCAAGTATCACATTCTTCCTACAAGATCTTTGCAGGCACACAAAAGTATCGAGGGAGTCCAGCTAAAGGCAGTGAGGGTTTACATTTTTATAGAAAATTAGAGGACTTAAAGCATTTCCCTGAGGAACTCCACAGTAAATTGTGTCAAACTGACTGCTAATTTGGATGGATGTTGGACAAATTGATTTTTCTATATACAAAAGTATTGGGAGACATGGCCTTGTCACCAATTGTAGATGAGATCTCAAATATTTCCTTGAAGAACTCCATTCAAAATTGTTGGACAAAATCACATCAGTGGGGAATTGTTGAAGTCGGTTGATAGAAAACGACACTGTAGAAAACGAAAGGCCATAAAGCATTTCCCTGAGGAACTCCTTACCAAATTGCGTCTGATTGTTACTTATGGATGGATGTTGAGTGTTGTTGTGCACAATAACGTTGATGTGTTATACATCTAAAGAAAGGACAAAAGTATTGGGACACGTCTAGTCCACTTCCAGGAAGTGAAATGTGGAGAAAATATGAAATCATTTCCACAGCTTCGACTCTTCTGGAAAGACTTTCTACGAATCTTGAAGACGTTGCTACATGGACAAGGAGGGTTCGACCCAAAATGAGTGGACCTCAAACATCACCATGAGGAACTCCACTATGAATTGTGTCTTACTGGTTGCTATTTTCCAAAATTGTATTTATTTTGTTATTTTGTATTTGCTATGGGCGGCAGGGTGGGTGACTGGTTAGCACGTCCGCCTCCCAGTGCAAAGGTTGTGAGATCAAGTCCGGGCTTCGACCTTCTTGGGTGGAGTTTGCATGTTCTCCCCGTGCCTGCGTGGGTTTTCTCCGGGTACTCCGGTTTCCTCCCACATTTCAAAAACATGCCTGGCAGGTTAATTGAACACTCGGAATTGTCCAGAGGTGTGATTGTGAGTGTGGATGGTTGTTTGTCTCTGTGTGCCCTGCGATTGGCTGGCAACCAGTTCAGGGTGTACCCCGCCTACTGCCTGAAGCCAGCTGGACTAAGAGGTTAAGAAAATGGATGGATATATATATAAAAAAATAAATAAAAATAAAATAAAGAGCAATGATGATGACATTTCCGAATGAACAATACTTAGCTCTTTATAAAAGAAAAAAAAAAAGAAAAAAAAAGAAGAAAAAGAAGAAAATGGATGGATGGATGGATTTGCTATTTATTTTGTCACTATAAATTTTATATAAGGATAAAAGTATTGGCACCTGTGGCCATTTCAACTACGCAAAGTATATAGTGACTGAAATCTGGAATCTTTTCTACTTTTGAAGTGTATAATTTTCAACCATTTGTGATGATTGCCCAAGACCCCTGTAAATGTTGACTCGATGACCGTGCGACAAGGACGAGGGTTCAAACTTAGTAGAAAATTATTAAACCTACAAAATCTCCCTGAGGGACTCCACTCCAAATATATTAGAGTGTTTCTGTCCACAGTTTGTGTCAGAGGTGAAATATGTTGAACCCAAGAGAGGGCCTGGGTGCACACCATAGAAGACAGTATCTGCCCTCTTGTTCTTCCACATCAGACTCCTCCAAGCATGCCTTTATGGTCCTCGTTTTGTGTACTGGGAAAAGAAAAATCGTCTTTCTCAAATTGTTCCCAAAATGTTAAAACACATAAATGCCAAAATGTGTCACTTTAGATAGAGTTAGTACAGTTGTACAGTCGCTTTGGCAGCAGCACAACATGAATTATTCGCTGGCCCACTTCTAGGACTTATTTGTGATGTTTGAACAGCAGAGATATTAACTTTGCAAGTCCAACCCTTTCATTCGCGCTGAAACCCTGCAGGATTCTTTTTTATTTATCTTTACCTTCGACGACACTCCCTTCTACTCTCGCATTGCTTGAGTCAGCGCAGAGTGAAGAAATTCACTTGTGTCTCTGTTGTGTGATGAGTGCAGTGCATTTACATTTACACTGCAGGACCTTCCTGATTTAGTGCTTCTACTCTACACAAAGCGATTTTATTATTGACTGTACATGGATGGGCGACTTCACTCGGATCAGGATCCACAGGCACGGAGTTTTTATTATTAGATTGCAGCAAACCCAAAGATGTACATGATGGAATTGACCTACAGTGGCTGCTTGCCGTAGGCATAAAAAGCAGGATTACAGAGGATTTAACGTTGAATCGTTTTCAGTGCAGTCTGATCTCGAAATCCTGTTGGGCTACTTCCTCTTTTCACTTTTCTTCTTTCAAATTTACAGCGTGCTGCCATCTTGAGGCCCGCAGCGGAATAACACCCTCCCTGCCCCGATAAAATGGAAAGCCAATCAAATTTGAGTAATAAACTGAATTACAAAAAAAATCTGCGAAAGCATTTCTATAAATTGATTGCGCACAAACCAATAAAGTTTGCTGATTCGCAAACAGACAAATTGCATCCGAGGGTGGCGTGGACAAATGAAAACACATGACAAGCTTATAAAGAGTCTGTTTTGTGTCTCGCAGCAATTATGCATTCTTTTGGCTGCGCAGCAGAGGAGCGTTGCGCTCTAATTAAACTCACCTCTAAATATCCTTGCTGACACTTCCAGAATACTCAAAAGCCTTCCAGACGCGAGCAAAGACGAGAATTTGTTATGCCTGCGTGCGAGCGATGCTAATAAATTCCCTGTTTAGACCTCGGCCAAGATTAGCGTCGGCGGGAGCGCATCTTTCTCTGGCGGGCCGCAAAGTCGCAGAGGTCACCGCTCGCATGAAAGTTCTGCCGCGATTGAAGCCGTCCTCAAAGGTAACGGCAGCCGACAAAGCCTGGCGGCGGCGGCGGCGGCGGCGGCGGCGGCGGCGGAGCAGCGCAACGACTGATCGTTGCCGCAAACATCTGCAAGGATGAGAGGCAGCGGGATTATCAAAGACAAAAAGATTTATTTATCTGCCGTGCGTTGTTTCAGTTTGCTGTTTGGGTGTGCAATGGGGGAGGGGAGGGGGGTGGGGTTTAGTGGCACCCAGCCTCCAAAGCACCGCCCCCATTTCAATGGGCATCAAAATGTCTTTTGCTGGGCAATAGTGTCAATTTTGTCAACGAAAACTAAACAAAAATAATTTCGTCAACAAACGTTTTTCACTGGACTAAAACAAGACTAGACTAGACTGTAACCCTCATTAATAAAAAAATTATTAACTGGGACTAAATCAGTATACATTTTCATCGACCATAATGAAGACGAGACGAAAATGTACTTCACTTAAAAATAACTGGACTAAAATCTATGGACATTTTAGTTTATGAACAAAAACGAGATGAAAATGATATGATTTTGTCAAATCTTGCCTCTGCTAATCTGTCACTGCGACACTGTCATGTGACACAGTGACACACACCCTTTCAAATCTTTAGCTAGCAAGTGCAACATGCCCAAACATGGGACAGACAGGAGGTGGATTCACGATGAACGGTTACCAAAAAAAAAAAAAGTCAATTATAATTATACCGTAACATTAATCCAACGACTAAAACGTTCCAACAATAATGTTAATCTGACCGCTAACTAATGCTGGCTAATTTACTAGCTCATAACGTGGAGCCGTAGTCGCCAATTGTTGACAGAGGTGGCAAATCTAGGTCCATAAAGTAAAAACCCTGCCACAGTTTGGCTTCAGCCGCTGGTCCCTAGCAGGTAAATGAGCACCATGGGAGCTAGCTAGGGAGCTAGCTAACTAGCACCTGAGGCTAAAGCCAAAATGGCTTTACCAGACACATGCCAAGCAGAAAACTGTCAACAAAATATTTGATATCCGTATTAAAGAAGTCTTACACACAGACTATATATAGCAAAAGTAAATTTGTAGACATAAGGTTTTCTAATTTATTTTTTATATTTGTGCGCCGTCTGATGGTCTTTATGCCCTCATGTCCGAAGGCGATACCCCTTCCTATCGGCGGATGTCTCTTCATAAACGATAATTGACGGGACAGGATATAATATTTTTGGGTTTGATATGAATCTGGTATATTGCCGCCTATTTAAATTTTCCCAATTGGCGGGGGAGGGGGGGGTGGCTGTTTTTGGTCTTGTGGATGCCCCCCCCCCCCCCCAAATGGATGCCCAGGGCCCCTGCTCCCACCCACTTTGTACGCAACTGCACAGAAATAAAACATTAAAGACTAAAACAAAAAATAATATACAGTCACATTTAACGCAAATTTCAAATGTTGCCAGTTATTCACGATAACCACCACCTTGAACAATAGAAATAAACAACCAGGAATAATCCCCCATCAAAAAAATGCCCACGGCACTCTAAGTCCCAGAAAGGTACATTCCCATTCACGTCATCCGATTCTTGTGAATGCCGCTCTTGCGTGCTCTTCGCGATAACCGCCACTTTTTGCGCAACGGATGTAAACACAACCACAAGAAACGATCGGGCACGTGAGCCCGTCGCGAAGAACGGCGTGAACCTCCTCAGCAATAAACGCTTATTAGCTACCTGCGAGGATTAAATCTCATCAGCGGAGGCGGCGGTAAATAAATGTGATTCCACTTTCCTTCCCCGCTCGGTAAATCCTGTGTGTTTTGACTCCATTAAAAGCTCGCATAAAACCTCCTGCTCGGCACCACTTGTTATGTTCCGTGAAAAATGTCATTGGCGTCACCTTTGCGGAGACACACCGGCCAGCGGAAAGACATAGACAAAAAACGGCAAGGAATAAAGATAGAAGGTAAAATAAAAATAAATTAAAACCACAGTGGAGTACTGTTAGATCAGGCCTCTTAATGATTAGATAGGTGACTTGATTTAGGGCCATTGTGTCGCTGTGACCCGTCCTGGCTTGGCGTCTTCCTGTCTATCTGCACTCTGGCACACTTTTCTTGTTGAAAACAGTTAAGGTCATCAGGTCACACATTTTGACATGGGTTAGAATGAGCGTGGAGTGGAAACTATTTTGAACAGATTAGACCTTCTTCCGCGTCCAGCAGAAAGGGCTCCACAGCTGCGTACTCGATCTTTCTGGCATCCAGTAAATAGTTCAACTGTGAATATGCAGTCTCCTGTAAAAACCCTGCCACATTTTCACTTTAGCCCCAGGTGCTAGCTAGTGTTAAGTTATTAACATTGTTTTTCAGTTTCAATTTATATTTTAGCCGTTTTGGATTTAGTTATAGCAGTATGGCTCAATGAATAGAATTGTATTATCTGTCTCACTCTCAGAAGAAGGGCAACGGGTTTTTACATTTGCTATCTTGAAGGAAGTCTGGTACCGGTCTCTGTCGGAAGAGGGGAGGCACAGGCTGATTATTGTTATTCTCTAATCTGATTTATAGCTATGGGAACTTGCAGAAGGGAGGAGAGAGGAATTCTCTTGTATTTATACCCATGGGAACAGAGTTGTAAACAAATGTACTGTGGGCTGATGGGAGGAGACTTTTCGTATTCACCCACTTTTCAATAAATAATGATGTGCCGGAGTAGAGAGACACACAATCTGATGGAACACGGCTTCAGTGTCGTCAGTCTTTGTCATCAGAAGCTTCTGATAATTATAATACCTTTGCAAAGGGACTTCTTCACCAGGATCTCACCATTCAGTTAATTGAACACGCAAAGAGTACAATACTTAATATTGTCTACTCTAACACTAGCTAGATCCCTAGCTAGCTCCCATGGTGCTTGTTTACCTGCTCGGGAGCTAGCTAGCTAGCACCTGGGGCTAAAGTCAAACTGTGGCAGGGTTTTTACTTTCTGGACCTGGATTTGCCACCTCTGATCTTGCAACGGTTTGCATTTGTTCCTCCATGTTTGCTCCCTAGCTAGTAGCTAGCTCCCATGGCGCTCGTTTACCTGCTCGGGAGCTAGCTAGCACCAGGGTTTTTACTTTCTGGACCTGGATTTGCCACCTCTGGGTAAGTGTAGCTTAGCTTTGGAAGACTTGTAGTGGATAATCAGATACCGCACGACGCCATACCACAAAGGGAGCCCTGAAAAAGGCCAGATTAGATTACCGGTGTGAAAAGGGCAATTTTTGGCTTCGTGTTTACATACTTGGCAGAGAATGGTTTGAAAAGTGGGTCAAGGAAGAGATACAATATGTCTTTGGACCCGAGGGTATCCTAAAAAAGCAACATGCTTCGTGTTTGGACATGATGAGAAGGAAGCACATTTGCACCACAGTCAGCATTTGGAAAGCTTTGCTTTTCATGTCGGTAAACATTTCCCAGTCCGTGTGAGCGCAGATGATAATTCATCGAGGTGCCAAATGAACAATTTGGTTGGTCTGACAACAAAAGCAGGGAAGCACAAGTGTAGCGTGACGGTCCAGATAATCACGCTGAGCTTTGGCTGATGCGCCCGAAAACAAGCATCTGTCACAACAAATGGATTCTTTTTTTCTTTTTTTTTTCAAAAACTATAGTGTGTGTGTGTGTGGGGGGGGGGGGGGGGTGGTGTAATCTGTGGGTGATTTTCTCAGTAGCATAAATAAGCATGCTAATCACATCATCTCATTACTCAGGCGAAACAGGCAAGAACTGCTTCTTTATTATTGGCAAATTGTGATGTTATCTCCAAATACCAAAATGCATTAGGAAGAAAATAAGGTGCTGGCGCACGTGGAATGCAAAAGTTCAATCAAAGCAGTAACAAGCAATGAGCTGGCTTTTTTTTTTTTCCATTGCGAGTCCTCATAATCGTCAACACAAAGTCTGGAGTCTGGACAGTGACGTGCTGGCGCCATATTGTCACCCAGCTTGATTGATATGCAATGAGAAATAAATAATAAAAAATTATATATATATGTAAAAGTTGTGTTCCTAAATCCTATATTAGACATTTAGAAAAAAAAATCACTTTACAAAATAAATGAAGGAAAAGTACTATTTATCTTTTTATTTTATTTATTTATTTTTATTTTTTATATATATTTTTTCTCTTTTTTATAAAGAGCTCAGTATTATTTATTCGGAAATGTCATCATCATTGCTCTTTATTTTTTTATTTTATTTTTATTTTTTTTATATATATTTTTTTTTTGTGTGTGTGGGTGCGTGCGTGTATTTGTTAGCTCACCAAAAACCTATTAAAAAAATCTCATACCGTTCACCTAAACCGAACACCGCCGTCAGGAGACCCGAGGGGACCAAAGAAAACCAAGGAAGGTGAAATCCAGCACCGACCAGACACCCCCCACCAGAACTCCTCCCCAACCCAAGAAACATCCAGACCCCAACAAATCCAAAAAACATAAAATCAGGGAGGCCTCAAGAGACCGAAGGAGAGACCGAGAAAAGGAAGGAAGGACAGACGAAGCCGAGTGAGATCCATATCTTTTTTTTTCTGATCCAAAAAACAAATCCGATCCATGACTCAAATCCGTGACCCGATCCGAACCGTGACTTCTGTGATCCGTCGCACCACTAAATATTGAATATAATGAAAGAACGTTATGGATAAGAGGAAAGTGTACGGAGGAGTGATACGGGAGATGATACGACGCGCTGGCAATATACGGCGTAAGGCCCGCTTCAATCATTCGGCGGCGTGAAGAATATGAAATAAATAATTGATTGGCCCCCTGATTGTTATTCAGGGGTCGTCTTGAGCGGGAGGCGGGGGAAGCACAATGGATGGATCCACACTTAATCATCGGCCTACAACATCATCACTCACACTTACGCTCACGCCGAAGGGCAACGGATGTGACTCGCATGTGCAGTGGATAAAGCAGCCGAGGCGAGCAGATGTGTCACCTTGGTCGCAATCTCCGTCAGAGTCGGAAGAAAGAAACACCAACTTTGCAGCGGGCAGTATGTAGCAGCATGTGGTTCATTCTGTACCATCTCTCCCCTTTTCTTGCAATTACTAAACTCGAAAAACGTTTTCCTGAGAGACGTTATCATCGCCAGTCGAGGCGGGGTGTCACCTTGGTCAGACGTCTTATCAGAATGCATAATGTATTTGTCTTGGTGAAGCAGCGTGTGGCGCGTTATCCAAGGTTATTTTCAAGCCAAGCAACTGCATGTTTGTCAGCAGGTCATGAAAGGAGCTCGACGTTTGGCATCAGAATGACATTTTAGCTCGCCCACTGCTTTATGTACGTCTGCTCTGTACATTGTAGCAATATATTGTTTGACTTGATGAAGCAGCATGTGGCTCGTTGGCCAAGGTACAAAGTACCTGTGTAAAAAATAGTATGTTTGTGACCATGAGGCGATAAAACATATTTTTATTTTATGTTAGGGGTGTCAGGCGATGACATTTTTTAATCATAATTGACTTCAATAGTTAACTTACGATTAATCACATTTTTTATATCTGTTCTAAATGTACAATAAAATGTACAACTAATAGAAATATGGCTGCATCTTTTAGTCATTGGTACAGTAATTTCATAATAATTCATAAAATTGAGTTAAAATTGAAAAGATGTACTGTTGATATTGGTTTGTGTTGAGGTCATTTTTCTGCCACGAGATGGCATAATTGCATTTGTAAGACATTGGTGAAAGCTCAGTGCATTTTTCTTTTCATAATAAGAGCTATCTAATCTTTAACATGAGGTAACTCTAAACATTTTTAAAATTGTAAAAAAAAAAAAACTTGACACCAGTCTCCACAAATTATGCATTATTATTCAATTGTTTACTGCTAAATTTTGACGTGGACGTGTCTGCTGCGTTGCACCTGGGAAAAAAATGGTGGCATTAAAGCAATTTTAAATTAACTTAAAATTAACACACTAATTTTGACACTACTAGTTTATTTATTTATTTATTGTTTGTTTGTTTAGTTTAGCTGCAGTTTAGTCTTGGTTGACCTTTCATACTGCATTCTGTCCGTGTATCTGCTCTGTACAATCTCTCCTGTTTCTTGTCGTCAATGAAGTAGAAAACATTTGCCTTACTGAGTTGTTGAAAAGTTGTTCTTGCATTCAGAATGCATACGGTCTTTGTCTTTAGACTTAGTGAAGCAGCATGTGGCACATTGCACATTTATTCCTGCACTCTATTCTACAAACAAGATGTTGCACTGCATTCCTTGCGTCTGAGATCTGTGAAACGTTTTCCGTATGCTCTGTTACAATTGTACATAATTGAAGGTTTGGGATCACGAGGCGGCTGTTTTTTTGTTTACTGCATTCCATCCGCGTGTCCGCTCTTTACAATCTCTCCTATTTTTATTCGACGGTATCATTTTCTACCAATTACTGACTAATAATCTAACAGTTGGCAGTATTTGTACTAAATACCCTCATCCAACAAATCCACAAGCTTAAAACTGGACTTCTTTTTCTTCTTTCTTTTTTTTTTACCCTCCATGCAGTTGTTTGTCATTTTTTGTCGTTTTAACCTTCACAACATATGTTTGGCCCATTACTTCCTGAGTCAACAAAAGCGCTTGTCAGAAGCAAAAGGATGTTGGTCAATAAAACAAGTGATCCCGATAATACACATCCAGATGACGGGAATCAACACGCTTTATGGAGCAGAGAGTTTTTGTGGAATAATGCGGCAAAGTGAGCGAGCGTAATTACTTTTTTTCCCCCCCTCTATTCACTTCTATCGGACGCGCGCCAACGTCGTTGACGGTCATCACCGCGCACACAAGAGACGCGTAGTATTCATTTGCGCTAGCATGTGCTGTATCGCCATGCTAATTAGGCCATTTGCCAGCGCTAAAGACATCATTTGGAGATGAAGTCAACGGCGGCCCATCTGCTTAATGGCCTGTTCGGGTCTCATCTCCCATTAAAAGATCTGTCACACAGGACAAAGAAATATATCCTCGCTCCTATTATTGTCCTAATCCAATTATTCAACATCAGTTGACAATCCTTGGCCCAAAGCTCCTGACAATTCAGACTATAATTGAATGCGCCGTCCGACAGAACGTTTCGCCCGCCATCGCCGACTGGAATGAAGGTTTCATTTGCCGCGATAAAAACATACGGCGGCCATGTTGAATGGACTGCGAATCACGTGAACTCTATAAATAAAAGAGCTGTCACACGATTAGTATTTTTTTTTTAAATCAGATTAATCACATTTTAGAATTTGGATTAATCACCCAGTTAAAAAGCCTTTTTATCAACATTTTTTGCCCGCCAAATTTGAAGAGCACCTGTTATATATGAATTCCTTCGACATCTGAGGTGGCAAATCCAGGTCCAGAAAGTAAAAACCCTGCCACAATTTGGCTTTAGCCCCAGGTGCTAGCTAGCTAGCTAGCTCTCCGGATGCTTGTTTACCTGCTAGGGAGCTAGCTAGCTAGCACAAGGGGCTAAAGCCAAACTGTGGCAGGGTTTTTACTTTCTGGACCTGGATCTGCCACCTCTGTTCAACAGTTAATGTTAGGACATCTTCAACATTTCTCATCCTCCTCTTTTCCAATCAGATAATTACTTGCATATAAAAAAAAAAAAACGACCACAGTAGTTTAAACAAATATTCTTAATCTCATATGCAAACATTTATTAAATGCTTTACTTTAATGCATGTAGTTATGTTTTTTTTTGTTCAAACACAACCTGTGCTACCTTTAGCATAACCGTCCGCTGTCGAGATAAAGGATCATCTGCGGTAAAAATGAATAGTGCGATTAATCTGCATTAATATGGTTAATGCAATATTGTTTGTGATCAGTCAATGAGTTAAGGCTCTAACTTTGACAGCACTAATAAATATTAAATACAATTTAATTATAGGTGTCAAGCAATATATATTTTTTAATCGTAATTAATTTAATTGCCTGCTTCAATAATTAACTCACGATTAATCACAAATTAATTGTGCATTGAGAATTAATTAAAACTTAATACTGCGTCAAAATAACAGTGACAATGAGATTGTCGTTATCGGCAAAATGTAACTATTAAAGCAAGTAATCAGTAAAGTAACTAAGTTACTTTTTTATGGTAACTGTGGCAACACTGATAAAATGTGACTAGAAAAAAAACAAAGCTGTATTTGGTCCTAAAAAATGTTCAATAATGTCAAAAAATTACCCACAAACCCCTTTTAGGGCACGAGGAATGAATATTTACACATGCCAGTCCCGCCTCTAAAGTTCTTCCTACCCGGGTAACAAATGACCATCAAGCCCAGCAAACATTACATATTAGCTTGAAAAAGGCAAAGTCAGTTGGATCAGGACATGACTGCAAACATTTGCATCCATTTGACGGGCAAACGTTGATCGGTGTGCGCTTTTGGTCGTCAGTTTGCTGCTGATCAAGTTTGCGCAGCCATGCGCTCGTCCACAATCTGCTGATGGCATCTAATCGTCTGTGTGAAGGACGTATTTATTTTCCCCAGCCAGAGTCGGGCGTGTTTAATCAACTCACATTTGAATGCTGAATTGTGACTGCAGCGCGACTGTACACGGAATATATTTGCTTAATTTACAAGCCTCCATATAAGGTCACATACAAACAGTTTAATTTTTGGGATTAGTTTTACAGTCAGTTAAAACAATGGTGCCAAAACACGTATAAAAATTTCTTTAAAAAAAAATAATATTTTTTTTAATTACAATTCCTAAAGAAAAAAGGTACACAATTCAAGGGGGCTAATACTTTTGCAGGGCACTGCTGCTGACTATTCATTTCACTATTTTTTATTTTTTATTATTGGAATCCTTACAGATACATTTTATTTGATTCTATCCCTTTTTATTTTTTATTATTCCCATTTCCAAAGTCCTCACAGTTATACGCCACTTCAGATTGAAAGGTACTGTAATATAACATTAACATTATTTCAAAAATGCTTCTCTCCACTAATAGATGTCTTAGTGCTGGGACCTTGGCGCTTGAAGTACTGCCAAAGAGGTTGTAAAAAAAAATAAAATAAAAATGTCCTCTGAGGAACGAGCCTCTTAACACCTCAATGGGCCTGACGTGAATAACCAGCATCCCAAAGTCATCATCATCATCATCATCATGTGGTCACTCTGGTTTCTTCTGGGGTGGCAAGAGTACACACACACTGTATTTAACAAGTACACACACATACAAAAAGACTCGTAAATGTCATCTAAGAGTACAAAGTACAGACATCTGTTTTCAAACAGAGATGGTAAATTCAGTTCCAGAAAGTAAAAACAACTGCCACAGTTTGTTTGGCTTTAGCCACTCGTACTAGCTAGCTAGCTCGCTAGCAGGTAAACAAGCACCCGGGGAGCTAGCTAGCAAGCACGAGGGGCTAAGGCCAAACTATGGCAGGGTTTCTACTTTCTGGATCTGGTTTGCCACCTCTGCTTTCAAATGTCGAGAGTTGTTAGAAAAATAAATTGTTAAACACTTGAAAATTTTACTTTAAGTACAGTAACTAAGTAAGTATTTGTACTTGGATACACGGTGAAAGCACACTGCTTTTCATCAGAGGTGGCAAAGCCAGGTCCAGAAAAGAAAGTAAAAACCCTGCCAGAGTTTGGCTTTAGCCCATTGTGCTAGCTAGCTAGCTCCCCGGGTGTTCGTCTTCCTGCTAGGGAGCTAGCTAGCTAGCACAAAGGGCTAAAGCCAAACTATGGCAGGGTTTCTACTTTCTGGATCTGGTTTGCCACCTCTGCTTTCAAATGTCGAGAGTTGTTTGAAAAATAAATTGTTAAACACTTGAAAATTTTACTTTAAGTACAGTAACTAAGTAAGTATTTGTACTTGGATACACGATGAAAGCACACTGCTTTTCATCAGAGGTGGCAAAGCCAGGTCCAGAAAAGAAAGTAAAAACCCTGCCAGAGTTTGGCTTTAGCCCCTTGTGCTAGCTAGCTAGCTCCCCGGGTGTTCGTCTTCCTGCTAGGGAGCTAGCTAGCTAGCACAAAGGGCTAAAGCCAAACTATGGCAGGGTTTCTACTTTCTGGATCTGGTTTGCCACCTCTGCTTTCAAATGTCGAGAGTTGTTAGAAAAATAAATTGTTAAACACTTGAAAATTTTACTTTAAGTACAGTAACTAAGTAAGTATTTGTACTTGGATACACGGTGAAAGCACACTGCTTTTCATCACAGGTGGCAAAGCCAGGTCCAGAAAAGAAAGTAAAAACCCTGCCAGAGTTTGGCTTTAGCCCCTTGTGCTAGCTAGCTAGCTCCCCGGGTGTTCGTCTTCCTGCTAGGGAGCTAGCTAGCTAGCACAAAGGGCTAAAGCCAAACTGTGGCAGGGTTTGTACTTTCTGGACCAGATATTGCCACCTCTGCTTTTCATTGTGCGCACTGTTTAATGGATTTAAGGCAAACACACACACACACACAAATTACACATAAAAGCCCGTGGCTCAATGTTTTTGGATACTGTGAGACCTTAAAACAAATTGGGGTGATGTCCCCTAACAGGTAAATAGTGCACACTTTTGTTGTCCTTATTTATTCCACCGCGATTCAGCATTCGTCTTTGTACAGTAATCGATGTTGATGAACGAGCGGCGAGTCTGGCTTTTATTCCGATAGAAAGTTTCCATTATCTCTCACAATGTATTCACTCTGTCAAAGTGACAGGGGTTGAGGCGAGCCGCACACTCCGCCGCCCTCGCCCCAGCCCCGGAGCCGCCGTCATCCGTCTACTCGCACCCCCAACACCACCCAAAAAAGGAATGAGAGAAATAAAAGGCGAGCTCGGGCAGGAAAGGACTGTTGAAGTAACACAAAGCTACAAAATCTATAAACGCTCCGTTGTCATCCATCAAACTTGTAAAGATGGCATTTTAGAGAAAATAAAATACGTCAAAATAATACCCGTGACTGTGTGCTAACACATTTCCTGGTTCAGTTACAATTGTTATGAACTACCTGCACCAGGTCTGTGGCATACTTCACATCTCGCCAGTAATCGGCAAGTTAATTTCCGGTTGGTGAACGCACAGAAAAACTTGAGCACTTGAAATGCTGCAAAAATGAGTAAACATACTCATACTGATACTTTTGCGTTGGGCGGCCAAAATGAGCGTTGCTGTGAGCCACTTTGCAGTTTTGCCACATTTACCTTAAAAAAACAATTTAGTTACGTCCCTGATTACTTGATTTTAAAAGTCACCCAGTCACTTTACTTATTACTTGATTTTGAAAGTAGCTCAGTACTTTACTGATTTCTTCATTTTGAAATTAACTCAGTTACTTTACTGATTACTTGAATTTAAAAGTGCCTTATTATAATTTGACCGATTACAGTACTTGATTTTAAAAGTAACTCAGTTACTGATTACTCAATATAAAAAGTAACTCAGTTTACTGATTACGTGATTGTTTAAAGTAACTTTGTTACTTTACTGATTACTTGGCTTTAAAAGTAACAGTTACTTGACTGATTACTTGATTTTAAAAAGTAACAGTTACTTGACTGATTACTTGATTTTAAAAAGTAACAGTTACTTGACTGATTACTTGATTTTAAAAAGTAACTCAGTTACTTGACTGATTACGTGATTTTAAAAAGTAACTCCGTTACTTGACTGATTACTTGATTTTAAAAAGTAACTCAGTTACTTGACTGATTACTCGCCTTAAAAAGTAACTCAGTCACTTCTCTTTATTGATTACGTGATTTTTAAAGTAGACTATGTGACTTCATTGTTTTTACAAAATATAATATATAGTACAGTCTTTGCAGACTTCACTTAACATTGATAAAAAATATATATATATATATATTTTTTAAAAGTCTGATACTTTTGACCTGACAAAGTTAACGTATGCGCCAAGTCATGGATACAGCACGTGAACTATGTAACTCTGCAACCAAAGGCATGAAGCACATGTTTCGGCAAAGACTGAATTAATGGCTTTTAGTCACAAACACAACTTAAGTCTGACTCGAGTCAAGTCATATGACTCGAGTCGCGCCATCTCCGGTTCTGGGTTCGTGTGGTGGTATGTAAAAGAGGCCGTCGAAGAAAACCAATCCACAATGTAAACATTTCGAATGTGTCGTTTTCTTCTTAATGCGTTGCCGAGGTATTTGCTCGGGACTGCGTATCGGCAGATACTCAAAGTCATGTGACTGACTCAGACTCAGGTGCAACGAAAAATGACCGGGACATCCCTATTGAATAGTGTATATGTTTATGGATAGTAATTTATAACGATTTAAGGTCTTAAATCTCCTGTCACGATTAATATTGTTTATTTTCAACCGACATAATTCTCATTCCTGACACATTTAAGTCCCGAAACACATGAAACGATGTCCAATAAACCACACCCCTCTCAAACGATGATGGACGATGGATGAGAACGAGAACGGTGTCCCGCCCGGTGATCACAAATATAATAAGAAACAAATAATCCGGTTTCTGGAATGTGGATTTGACAGCGTCCTCACAAAGTTGTTTCCAGTCTGGAGAAAAACAGACAATTGTGCAAATAAGTCATTACTCTTGCTTCCAAGTCATGCGGATGAAGCTTTAATTAGATTTTTCTCCCGGAATGAACGTCAATTCCCGGAAATCCTGCGAGTGTTGCCGACGCACGTCCAGATGGTGGCGAGCGTCAACACGATGGAAGAAAGGCATCAAAACACGTCTTTAATGTGTGTCGTAGAAAAGAAAATCAAAAAAAAAAAAAAAGGTAAAAACTTTTCATCAGGTTGACCTCCTTCAGGGAAGACTGCAATAAAAGTTGATATAACACTAATTCATAATTAGGATATGAATATTAAAGTTTAAAAAAAGTAATAATAATTAATAATAAACTAAAAGTAGTACAATTTAAAAGAGACAGGGGATAAATAAATAAAAATTCAAGAATCGAATTTGAAATGATCCATTTTTATTTAAATTAATCAATAAAGATATACAAATATAAAAAAATATACTTATAAATATATACAAATAAATATATACAACTATATAAATGATTTTACAAGGATTTTTTTAATTACCATAATAATGATATAATGAAAATGTAAAATTATTTTAAATCAAATAATTAAAAGACATACCACAACTACTATTACCTAATTCTTTATTAATAATATAAACATATAGAAAGTTATGACTATGTATATAATAATACATACACTCTAAAATCAGTTGGGTGAAAAAGGGATTGAACCCTTACTCGGGTCGAGTTGACCCAATTTTTGGGGTTGTTTTCGTTTTGTATAAGAAAGTTGGGTCAAATTGATCCAAGTAGTGGATCGGTCCTATTTTTTATTTGAATTTTTTTTTACCCAAATTGAGTTATTTTTTGACCCAACTCTTTTTAGAGTGCATTCAAAATTCAAAAGTGAGCGACTACATAATTTGCTTAAAGAAACTGAAATAATATAATAAAAAAAATATATATATATATATATATATATATCATGAGTCAATTGATTAGTAGAAAATCAAATATAAAATATGTAATTAATAAATTAACATGTTATGACAATATATGGATTTAGTAATAAAAATACAAATTCGAATAGTAAAAAAATAAAATATTGATAATAAAAATAATAAATAGTATGACATACTGTATGAAAAATCTAATAATATCTGGTAATAAATATAGAATTAAAATACCAGTTGGAATGAATAACAAATTATGTAACCAAAAATATAACATACAAAATAGAATGTCCCTAACAATAATAAAATAACTGAATGACAAAAGCTGACAATGCCAATCAGTCAGATCACATTCAAGCTTATATGCTTAAAAAACAAAAGTTGATAACACATGAAGGCTTTATGAGCACAAAAGAAAAAAAGGAAAAAAATCGAGATGTCCTTTGCTTCATTATGACCTCCTCCAGGCTTGCCGGCGCTTCAATAAAAGTCTCATAAAAGTTGAAATAGGACCAAGAGTTGCCTTGACATTTGAGATGGTAGCGAGGCCTTTGTCTCGCTTTCAACATTTGTCATTTAAAACGCCATAAAGGCTCCTTATTAACATTTACATCTGTGCATGCGCACATTTCAATGCACTTAATCCCCACACTTAAGAGCTTTTATCCGTCTCCAAGAAACGTTGAATGGATGCAATTTTCAAAATGTAATAAGGATTCATTTATTTCTTGTGTTTGTTCAAAAATACATGGGAAGAGGACCATGGGGGAAAAAAATGATCGCTTATGAAATCGCAATATTTCGGAAAAACAAACACACACAAAAAAACAAACTTTGAAATTAGTTTGTTTTTCAAAATAGTTGCTCCCTAATGCAAACCCAGAATCTCATCGACACCTCAGCCGGCTCGCACCTGCGCAGCAACAGGAACCGTCGGCATGCAAATCAAGTGTAGAGTTTCTCTCAGTTTCTCGCTCTGAGCCGGGCGTCAATTAGAGCGGCGAGGCGGCGGCGCGCAATCAACGCTGGGATGTGAGCAAGACGTACGAGCTCAGCCATTTCACACGCTTTCATCAGAGAACCTCCAGAGAGGCCAATTTCCGTCTGCTTCCAATATTGATGCCACCTGAAATTAGACTGGTGTCTGCCTCACCTTTTTTGTTTTGTTTTTTTCCAGTGTCAGTGTCATCAGCTCGCATGCACTCGTGGACTTAACGAGGCGTTGTAGCCTTTCAAACTACGCTGGAATTTCATTACTTTGTGGATTATTTCTAGTTGTTGAGTTAATTTCTGTTGAGCAAGGTGGCGGTTATGATGAATTACAGCCCACTGCAGTGTCTGTAATCATTTTAGTGCTTATAAAAAGTCTACACACCCCAGTTCGAACGCCAGGATTTTGCAATATACAATAAAAAATGAGACCATGATAAATCATTTCAAAACCTTTTCTGACATTAATGTTAAGTTAGATCGATAGAACAACTCAAGTGAAAAGTAAAATAATAATAATAATAATACGGAAGCGTGGTGCATTCACTTGAAAAAAACCCTCCAGTTTTTCTGACACATTTTTATATTTTTCTGAATATTTTTTTCTGTTTTACTCCATATTTTTTCTGTCATAAAACAATATTCCGAAAAAAAAAAGGAGGGGGGGGGGAATTTAATCGGAAAAACGGGAGTAAAAATTACTCACAAAAAAACAGAAACAAATATTTTTAAAAAACAACTGGGGGAAAAAAAGTATTTAAAAATAAATAAATTAATTAATAAATAATTACTCCAAAAAACAGGAGCTAGTGTTCAGTTTTTTTGAGTATTTTTTATTTTATTTTATTTTTTACCTCTGAACTCCAAGTGACAAGTCTCTATGGAAGTGTATTGCATGCAGGCAAGTGTCCACCATTAGCGAGTCTGCAACAAGTCACTTGGAGTTCAGAGGTATAAAAAAATAAAAATACTCAGAAAAACATTAAACATTATTAAAAATAATTCCCCCCCGTTTTTCTGAGTATTTTTTTCTGCTTTCTGTAATTTTTCTTCTTTCGTTATGGGCTAATAAAACTAAGGTTGAACTTTTTGATTATAATTCCTATAGGTATGTTTGCCCCAAAAAAACAAACAAACACCATACCAACAGTGAAGCATGTTATTTTGAGGCAGTTTTTCTTCCAGTGGACCCGAGTCCTTAGACAGGTTGGAAGGAATTATGAACAATTCCAAAGCGCAGTTAGCGCAAGTACAACATAACCTTCAGGCTTCTGCTAGGAAGAAAAAAAAAAATGCTGTAATTTATTTGGAGTCGAAGAAGGTGTGTGTACTGACTCCCGAATGTGATATCCCAGTTATAAGAAGGTGTGCACACTTGCGCAACCACGTTATTTCTCTTTCATATCTCAGATTTTTCTTGTTATATGAATGGTGGAAAAAGCATCTTGATCTCATTTTCTTTGTATCACACAAACGTGGCATTTTTTTTTAACAGGGCTGGGGGGGTGTATACCTTTGAATTCCCCAAATAGCACACATACTCGCATGGATGAGCCTACTGTTGATTTATGATTTTATAGATTATTTATAGCCACCGCGTATTATATATTCTCATTGTTATCGTGAATAACTGGCGGGCGTATTTATTACGCAATCAAACTCGACAGAGTAATATTGATTTTATTACCGTGGATTATTTTCACTAATTCTGTTTATTTCTATTGTGCAATGTGCCAGTACCATTAGCACATGATTCGAACCTGCAGGCAATCAAAAAAATACATGACACCTTTGACGTCAATACTTCAAGCAAACGGTGCAAATCCGGCGTTGTTCCTTTGCAAACCCGGATCAAAACATCGGAGGTTTGTGTCAGGAAGGGCATCTGGTGTAAAAACCGTGCCAAACAAATCACGCGAGTGACCTGCCGCGGCGACCCCCGATGGTCGCGAGGCGAAAGTCGCAACAGCCGTCAATCCTCTAATTAAAAATTATGCTCGTTACCCCGCAAGCAAAAAAAAAAATAAAAAATCCCATTCACCAAGACGTCTCCTGTCGGGCAAAAACAGAGTATAATAATGCAGGCTGCGGCCCAAAACACCAAATAATCATCCAATTAAAGGTGTGAAGCCACAAAAGAGGGAGCCGGCATGCTCACGGTGTCAAGGTCAAACGCATTTAAATGCAAATAAGGGGCTCGGCCAGGCCCACGTGCGCTTTAACGGCCGCGAACAAATGAAACCATCTGCCTGCGTGTTTCCAAAACCGCATTGTGCAGTAAATGAGCAGCAAATGGCCTCTCAAGAGCCGACGGCGCAAAAGAAACATGCACCACTTGTTGTTTTGCCTGCAAAGGGAAGCGGCAAAGTTGAATCACGATGGATGGAAGTCGGATTGCGCAACACCACACGGCAACGCGCTCAAAGCTCATAAACACAGACTTTATTTTGCGATAATCAGAAAAGCTTTGTGACAATGTACAGCAGTACTTTAAATATGATCTTAATTAATTAATAATTATAAAAAAATTATAAGAAATTTATTTTTTATCATTATTACAACTAGAAATGCAGACACCTGATAATAAATGCAACCGTGTCTAACATAAAAGTATCACTTTGGTGCCATCTGGTGGCATATAGGAGCCAAGGAATTACAGCGGTACCTTGGCTTGCAAGGTGTTCATAAGACAAAATATCCCTCAGGTCGCCTTTTTTTTTTTTTTTGCTTTGACTTGCAGGCAAAAAGGTTATATGAGTGCTAAACTCAACTTCCTTAAGTAGCAGTTGAAATATTTGGGTAAATAAAACTAGTATTTTTTTTCTCCTATCCACGAATAAACACGTACCATGTCATGTTTAAATACATCTAAAAAAATAAGTCACAGTGTCCCATCACTGGAGAGCCACTCATGTTGTCTTTGGGCTAACTAGTACCCGCTGGCACTATTTATTTATTTTGACAACGCAAAAGAATGCAGTGCAAAAAGGTGCCTGTCTTTGCATCCCTTTCTCTTGCCCCCCCCTCCTCCTCTGTAAGTATCTGCTCACCCCTCCTCTATCTGATTGCCAAGAAGGAAAAACAAATGTTAATTGGAGGCAATTAACTTCAAAGACGCAGCTCATTTACTAATGCAAGCAGTCAATAGAAGTACTCTCAAAAGAAAAGAAAGGCTCATTGCCAGTGGCAGCCAGTCGAAGCAATTATTGAACCCTTGACTTTTTCAAACCACACTCTAAAAACAGTTATGTCAAATTATGGAACAAAAATGGACCGATCCACTTAACGGGTCAATTTGACTCATCTTGACTCAAAGTTGGGTCAAATTGACCCAAGTAAAGGATCGGTCCATTTTTGACCCATAGTTGGGTTATTTTTGACTCAACTGTTTTTACCGTCAAGCTTGTAATCAGCCTATGCCTAGCTGACAATATAATAGTGCTCACGGGCACGTATTCTTTATCCTCTGCATAGAATAACTAAAATTAGTGCCGTAGCGTTGAGGCGACGGCAATGACAGTATGTCTTTCTTATACTGCCCCCATGTGGTCAAATATCAAAAAGAGCAGCTCAATGTCCATTCCATTGACGCAAAGTGACAACAACAGTTTTCCTCCTCATGTAAATACAACATTTGTGTTATTTTATTTGGGGGGGGGGGGTCAGGCTGGAATAGATTCAGGGCATCTCTGTTCATTTCAATGGGAAACATGTATCTACCTTACATACTGCTTTCCGTGCATAATTATGCTCCATACATCTCCTCTTCATTTTTCTTGCGACAAGTCAAATAATTGAATAAACAGTTTCCCGGTTGTGATCACATGGTGATTACGCAACAGTCTATCTCGTAACGTCGATATCGATATCTCGTTCCTGTGGCTTTTATTTCATGAAAGCCCGACCGTGGATGGCATGCTAAACAACGACATGAGTCACATTGTCACCCTGGCCACCCCACTGAAACATTTCTGACTCCGCCTGTTTAAAAAAAAAAAAAAAAAAAAAGAAGAAAAAAACTCAATTTCGATGCTTCGAAAACATACCTGAGCTGTCATTTTGTCAGCTTTAATTTGAAAGTTTTCGCTGGACGCGGCAGCGCTTTGACAGCCTATCACGCAGAAAATAATTATCTGAGCGCATTTGTCACCGCCGAGAATGTGCCGAGACGCTCGGTACAAACATTATTTGTCAAAACACTTTGCCGGGATTTTTTTTTTTTGCTAATAAGATTGCAAGAAACAGAGCCACGTTGAATAATAACGCGCGCGCACACACACAATGACATTTCTGCCTCATTTGACCGCAAACTTTGGCGAGTCCTGCTATTCATGAAAAGTTGAAATTGAATGAGAAGAAGGAAATAGGTGTTGGAAATCATTCGATTTTGCAATTCTGGAGAATATCACACGTCTGACGGGCTTAATGAAAATGTCCGTCAGCGAGGAAGTGAGCGGCAGAATTAGCGTGCATGCTAGCTCAAGTGCAGGCATAAGCAGGTATGCGCTTTTTAAATTTTTTTTAATGATATAATACAATCCTTTTCTGTCAATTATTGAACAAAAGTTACACCTCAATTTGGGAACCACTGAGTTATAGAATTCATGATAAAACAGCATGAAGGCTTATATCACAATTACGCTTGACGTTGGCAGCCGTGGAGGAATTTTATCTTCTCCTTTTTAAGCGCCTGGCACGATGGCAAGATTCCAAAAGAAAAAAAAAAGACATTACTGCGAATGTCTGCCTGTCACAGCCAAGAGTGCGTCTTTACGCTCATTCCCAGCACGTAATTCCCTTCAATTCATATAAAAAAAATTTTAGACTAAATATGGCAATCTGGTTAATATTGCAACCTTTTTAATCCATCTCAGGCAGCAGCCATTTTGCCACTTGCTGTCCACTGACGATGGCTTCAGTGTTGCTCAAACGGACAGCTGGATTTTGCTTCATAACTCATATTCCACAAATGTAATATTAATCAGAATGTCATGTTTATACGTGTCAGGTTATTTGATTTAAGTGCGTTTTTTTTTTTCAACTTGAAAGATTCCAACTGGGATTCACTCAATGACAAATTTTCCATTTCTTCTTTTTATTTTTCAAGGCATTGGTCATTAGGTGACCATGAGGTGAAAAACCTTTCAGCAAAATTCATCTATATTCCATATTCAATGCAAACCATTTTTTATATCAATAAATAAAAAAATAAAAAAATAAAAAAATACATTAAGTTCGTTTAAAAAATGCATTCACATTACTTTTTAACACATATCATTCAATTGCAAAATGTTTTTCCCCCTTTTTTTATCCTGTAAACATTCACACTTCAACCAATGCTACCAATAAGCCCTCATTCAACAATCATCATCACAAACGTTTCACCATGTGTGACTAAAGGCAAGCTAGAATCCGAGCGCGTCAACTCAAGCAATTACCAAACAATTAGCCAGCAGTCAACACCCTTATAGCAACACCCGTCCTCCTAAACACCGTGCCTCTCATCATATTCACTCAACAGGCACGTGTAAATTCAAACAATCAATCACACTCAAACAATCGGTATCGCTAAACAAACGCGATCTCCTCCGCTCGACTCTCGAGTTAATATGTTGCTCGAACCGGCTGTGTCTTCAACTTTTGGAAGCTTGCCCTGCAACGCTGATCACTCCACAGCTGTCAGCGATACGAGATAAGAGTGCAACACGGTGCTGCTGGCTAGAGGAGGGTTAGGGCCAGTGGAAAAAGAAAATAATTTTGGCGGGATTCAGATTTTATTCTCAGAATTTTATTTTAAAAGTCGGAATTCTCACTTTAAAGTCAGAATTCTAAATCTAAGAATTCTGGCTTTAAAGTGAGAATTCCGACTTAAAAATCTGAATTCTGGCTTTAATCTCAGAATTCTCATTTTAAATCACAGAATCCTGACTTTAAAGTGAGAATTCCGATTTAAAAATCTGAATTCTGGCTTTAATCTCAGAATTCTCATTTTAAATCACAGAATTCTGACTTTAAAGTGAGAATTTCAATTTAAAAATCAGAATTCCGGCTTTAATCTCAGAATTCTGGCTTTAATATCAGAATTCTGGCTTTAATCTCAGAATTCTCATTTTAAATCACAGAATTCTGACTTTAAAGTGAGAATTCCGACTTAAAAATCTGAATTCTGGCTTTAATCTCAGAATTCTCATTTTAAATCACAGAATCCTGACTTTAAAGTGAGAATTCCGATTTAAAAATCTGAATTCTGGCTTTAATCTCAGAATTCTCATTTTAAATCACAGAATTCTGACTTTAAAGTGAGAATTTCAACTTAAAAATCAGAATTCTGGCTTTAATCTCAGAATTCTGGCTTTAATATCAGAATTCTGGCTTTAATCTCAGAATTCTCATTTTAAATCACAGAATTCTGACTTTAAAGTGAGAATTTCAACTTAAAAATCAGAATTCTGGCTTTAATCTCAGAATTCTGGCTTTAATATCAGAATTCTGGCTTTAATCTCAGAATTCTCATTTTAAATCACAGAATTCTGACTTTAAAGTGAGAATTCCGACTTAAAAATCTGAATTCTGGCTTTAATCTCAGAATTCTCATTTTAAATCACAGAATCCTGACTTTAAAGTGAGAATTCCGATTTAAAAATCAGAATTCTGGCTTTAATCTCAGAATTCTCATTTTAAATCACAGAATCCTGACTTTAAAGTGAGAATTCCGACTTAAAAATCAGAATTCTAGCTTTAATCTCAGAATTCTCATTTTAAATCACAGAATTCTGACTTTAAAGTCAGCATTCTCACTTTTAAAGTCAGAATGCTGACTTTAAAGTGAGAATTCTGTGATAAAAGTGAGAATTCTGCCAACCTTTTTTTTTCTCTTCACTGGCCCTAATCCTCTTCCGTATGTTTAGACTAGTTATTTGTCTATTTCCAGTTTGAACAATTCTTCAGCTCAGTGTTTTGTCTGCATTAATGCAAAGACCTTGTATACGGCACTCCCTGCCCATTTAAGAGAAAACATTAACATTTATCAGTCAAAGTGCTCCCAACCTTCGGCACAAGTGTCGGACTTCATTTCCCGGCGGAACGCCAGCAATATGCTTGGCCGCCGGCTGCTTTTTATCTCTCGGCCCCGGGCCGCCAGCCGCTCGTAATTGGCGTGTCAGAGGCGACGACGTGTGTTTTCGCAACGGAACGCGCACAGACAGATGGACTGAGGATCTGCGTTGACGTCCCGGCGGTGTCGGGCGGGTGCTAGCTCACGCCGCGTTGGCCCGACAACAAAGCGGGCCCTCCGCAGCGCCGTCATCTGACATTCTGGCCCGCAAGCTGTTACGCCCTCACGTCGTGTTACATACGCTAGCGCACATTTCATTTGCACGTCTCCTGGCAGAGCACCAAGTGGACAAACGGCAGCGGGAGCCTGACAAAACGTCTTGGTGATATGTCACTTTGGACTTTACACCTTGTTGACCGCGACATTAACATGCTAGGCGAGTACGACCGCAGGTTTGGGCTAGGATGAAAGTTTGTCAATTCTTTTATAAAATAGCAAATTAAAAACTTTTTGGGGAATACGGTACATTCAATTGAAAAACAAAAAAGCCTCCTGTTTTTCTGACAAATTTATTTTTTTTGGGGGGGGGGGTTGTTTTGTTATGTAATTTTTTTTATTATTTCAGTTTTTTTGCATATTTTTGTCTGTTTTACAGAATACTTTTTTTCTTAAACTGTATTTTTTTAACAGCTGAAATACGGTACAATATCACGCAAGCGTATTGCATTCAATTGAAAAACAAAAAAAGCCTCTTGTTTTTCTGACAATTTTTTCGGGGAAGGTTTGTTTTATTATGTTGTTTTTTAAAATTATTTCTGTTTTTCTGCATTTTTTTGCCTGTTTTACAGAATACTTTTTTTCTTAAAAAAATATTTTTTAACAGCTGGAATACGGCACAATATCACAAATTGAAAAACAAAAAAAAGCCTCCTTTTTTCTGACAAATTTTGGGGGGAGGTTTGTTTTATTATGTAATTGTTTAAAATTATTTCTGTTTTTCTGCATATTTTTGTCTGTTTTCCTGAATGCTTTTTTCTGTAATAAAAAAATATTCCAAAAAATGGGGGGGAATTAAGAAAAAGTTTTAGAGATGTATTTATTTTTTATTCTACAATACATAATGTATGTTACCTAGATTGCAGGCATAGATAGAGGAAGAAAAATACATCATTTCAACTAAATACATAATTTTCAGACCAATGATGCATAATTTGCCACAGCACACCTGATAATCTCTTAAGGAATGCAGAGCGGGACACCGGTTGATAATCTCTATTGGCTACTACCAATTTTGCAAAGCCCTTCACAAGGATATTTAGCCATCAGAAAATGTGCATTTCTCTTTCTGCAAAAGTAATGAACATCCGATTTGATCAGGAAGCCAAAAGAAGAAAAGATGCAACAGCACGAAATAGATGATGCAAACACAAGCGCCTTCCCGACTGCCGATTCCCAGACGCCTTTAGGCGGCGTTTACTCCGGGCGTGTGCCATCTGCCGTCACTGCGTTTGACATTCATTCCTACCGCGAGACATCTGCAACTCCTTCCCGCACTCGATGGCGAAATGAACTTTTACTGAGGAGAGGTGCGGGAGAAAAAAAAAATGGATTAAATTAGAAACAACCTTTTAAAAGTTACTAATTCCAATTTGCGTTTATCTCAACTGAATGCTTTCAGTCAATGCCAGACATTTTTATGTTCAATGATGACACATTTTGATCATATTATGCTGCATATTATTGCCGCCAGTGTGAAAAAGTGTATAACGCACAAAAGAATCTCCTTTCAAATAAGCAGAAAAATGTTCCCTCTGTGAAAAGCTCTTTGAAATGGCACAGTGACAGATATTCGCCGCCCGGGATCCCGCAATACGCCAACATCTTGAACATGAGGCGGCGCTTATCCAATAGCGAGGACACAATCGGGCCCCTGATGCCGTCAACGCCAGGTGAGCTTTTGGAAAAAAATAGGTCACAGCGTGAAATTGGTATTGCTATGAAGACGTGAAGGAATATGCGGTATCTTGTCCATTTTTTGTTCCAACAATTGGTGTCACGCTCTGACGGTAGGATGACGCGTTTTATGGTGACATCTCAGCCATGGTCTTCCCGCGCAAAATGACGACATCTCAAATTGCTGCGGGGTAAATACGGTCGAAATTTCAAAGCCATCACCAGTTCATCTTTGAAGCAGCCCTGGAAAAGGGAAAAATAACCCGAAAAAAGGCCACTTCAAAACGTACATACTTTTCGGAGTCCGGCAACCATTCGGGGTCGAGGATACGTTTTCTTTAAGAAGTCTACGCTCTTCATCAAACTCAATCATTGATATAGAGTTCAAATTCCAACTCGACGAAGTGCAATTTCTGGAGAAATTGCGGCGGCAATGCTAAAAGCTAGTAGCGGAATGCTAAGATTTGAATGCATGTGGAACGCTTATTTAAGTAAATTGCAAGTGGCAAAATGGCCGCCGGGCAGCACGGTGGCTGACTGGTTAGCACGTCCGCCTCCCAGTGCAAAGGTTGTGAGATCAAGTCCGGGCTTTGACCTTCCTGGGTGGCGTTTGCATGTTCTCCCCGTGCTTGCGTGGGTTTTCTCCGGGTACTCCGGTTTCCTCCCACATTCCAAAAACATGCATGGCAGGTGAATTGGACACTCCAAATTGTCCATAGGTGTGATTGTGAGTATGGTTGTTCGTCTGTGTGCCCTGCGATTGGCTGGCAACCAGTTCAGGGTGTACCCCGCCTACTGCCCGAAGCCAGCTGGGATAGGCTCCAGCAACCCCACGACCCTTGTGAGGACAAGCGGTACAGAAAATGGATGGATGGATGGATGGAAAATGGCCGCCCCCTGAGATGGATAAAAATAGCTGGATTTTGCTTCATAATTCATATTCCACAAATGTAATATTCATCAGAATGTCATGTTTAGACTAGTGAGGTCACGTATAACATATTATTGTCAAGAAATGTTTAAGGTCGACTTCCACTTGAAATATTGTAGTGTCAAGTCATGTGACTCTGTTGGTCATAAACTGTCATCTGCCAGCCAACCTGACATTATTTGCATCCATTTTAAAATGTTTAACATTTGCTCCTTTCGCATGATACACGTTGCTTCCTGTTGAGTGCATTTGTGCCGGTGGGCGGCATTGCAATGTTTGACATTTATGACTCAGCGCTCGTCTGAGAGTTTGGACTTTACTTCCAGCCAGCAGCGGTTCACGACATCGTTTCTTGTTTCGCCCACCAAAAAAAAAAAAAAAAAACACGCTTGGTAGTCATTGCCAACAATGAATATGCACCTCAGTATGACGGCAGAACAATTGGAGGTGAGTGCAGCCTGACCTTGTGCCTCCCTCACGAGTGCAGAGATTTCAGTAGGTTTTGTTTCATTCTATTATTTATTTATTTTGACGATAACATCTTGTCAGCCAATACAAATCAAAGTCATGGCAATATATTGTAGCCGCTGAGAACGAACGCGCATTTCGCTTTGGAAAACAAAACCAAGGGATGGATGAAGATTAGCATTGAGCTAATAGCATATGGCTTTTTTGTGTGAGTAGCACCGATTGTATAACTTGAGACAACTGTGTTTAAACTTTTTTTTTTGTTTTGTTTTTTTATTTATTTATTTATTTTTTATTATTATTATTATTTTTTTTTTTTTTTATTATTATTATTTTTTTTTAAGACTGTGTTTAAACTAAAGCTGCGCCCAGCTTATAGATAAATGTGTAGATAATAAACAAAAGCTAACATGGGCATTTTATTATCTTGAATTGAATCTGTTTGTTTTGTGCCAATGCCATTTACGCGGCAACCGGGGAGACAATGTGAGTTTAATTTACTTGATAATAAGAGTCAATGTGTTTATAAATGATGGCAAATCAGCGAAGTGATCAATGCATGACGACCTACTTTTATCTTCCTGCCATTTACTTTTTGAATGTCACAGATGATGCAAAATAATAATAATAATGATAAAAACTCTCAGAGGCTTTCCAAACAAGCCAAAAAAAAATGAAACTAATTAAGACGCTGACATTTCAGACCAGAGAGAAGTAGTCGACAGTGAAAAAACAACAATAACAAAGAATAATAATCATAACATGGGAGAGCAGATTTGCCACTTTGGTTGCATTCTACCATTTCTGCATTTTAACATTGGCTGCAGATTTTTGGATCCACAAAGTCACTGAACAATCATTCATGGGGTAGACAGACACAAATATAAAAATGTCAAAGTTGCAGCTAAAACCAACACAAAAGTCTTCTCTGTCTGTAAATTCCGCTCTGAGCGCAAATAACCTCTTTTTTTTTTTCTGGATGTGGAAATGAATGCGGAAGTGATGCCACTTTTAATGCTGAAATTGAAATGCTCTGTTCTAAATTGACAACAACAAAAATTCTAGGTTTTCATACTCTTGTTAGCAAAAGTGGAGAGGAAAAAAAAAAGTTAAACTAATAGAAATAGTTCAAATGAATTTTTGACGTCTATCGCCGTCAATGGCAGTGAATGAGTTAAAAATGCCACTAAAGATGTGCTGCCCGATAACGACCCATTTATACAACAACATAATTAGCATTTCTGGCACAAAAGTGAAGTGGTGCTTTTCACGACGGGAATGCCATCATCCAAAGTTGTGTGACTTCTTAAAGACAAAGGCAAGACAATTTCAACAATAATGTTAATCCGACCGCTAACTAATGCCGGCTAATTTACTAGCATGGAGAGATAGCAGCCACTTGCTGATATACTGTAATTGTGTGTCAAGTTGTTTTTCATCAAAATTATGAGAGAACATTTTGTGTGAAATATTTTTAGATCCGAAATGTTCAACATAATCAATCGGCTGGCAAAAAATGGACCTGGGTTAAATGATTGTCCTGACTAAAACGTTGACAGTTTTTGTTGACTAAAACTAGACGAATAAAATTATGTTTTCTTGGACTAAAAAGACTAAAATGCTAGATTTACTAAAAAATGGACTAAAAAAAAAAAAATGGGTTGAGGTTGACTAACTAGGTTAAAAACTAACAAGTGTGACTGAAACTGGACTAAAAGTGAGACTAAATTTTAAAATGGCGGATACAATTAACACGAGTTAGCTTGCCACCATAATGGCAAACATGAAAATGGTGCGTTCATAGAGTCCATTGACCCAATTAATAATCAACAGGTATGGCAACGCTTAGTGTTTCGAATGCAAGTCTGTTGGCTTTGTGGAACCTCCTGCGTTTGAACTATGACATTTGTTTTGTGACTAAGGCATCCATCTCCCTAACTTTTTGCTCAAATTCCGATTTGTAAGATCTCAGGGGGTCTTTTACATTTCGCCAAACAAACAGTAAAAAGACATGAAATTCCCCATTCAGATTGTCAGATTAGGAAGTTTCGAAAGAGTTTCCTGAAAAGTTTTCAACCTTGTCAAAACTTCACAGCGTCAAAGTGCACATTTGCGACAAAACCAAAGCCAGCGTTCACGTTCGTCTGTCAGTGTCTGCTCCCTAATTGGGGAATAACTTCAAATGAGTCCTCGAGTGACAAATATCTCGGGTGACAGTCGAAAAAATAAAAGGGAAAAAAAAAAAAAACCATAAAAGGGAACAAAACACGGTGGCGCTTCCAAGTAAATCGCCTTTTTAAGTCGCTGATATTGAGGACGGAAGCGAGGAAAACGTGATCACCTGCCAAGAGATTAGGATAACAAATCCTGGCTGTCGGTATCCCGTCTTGATGCGGAGAAGCAGCTACGCTCTTGAAGCGATCGGATGTAACGCAAAGAGGCGGGAGGCGATGAAGGGGATTTGCTCGTCTTACGGCGGGAAATACGTTTCTGGTTCGCTAATACTCGCTAATAATTCACATCCTTCGCGTTCTAGCCTAAAATAAATAACACAAACAAGTGGATAAACATGCTTTAAAAATGACTTATCAGCTCATTGTCTCTGCTCAAAAAAAAGGACAATAATGCTGCTCAATTGATGATTAGGCATTATTTCCCAATAAATGACAGTTTCTTGCAAAATTTCTATTCTAATAAGCATGTAAATCTCAATAGAAGCGCACGTTGTGTATTCATGAGTGCCGTCAGACTTTTAACAGGAAACGCTAGCCATCTTCTCTTAATTGAAATATAATATGTTGCACCCTCTTTTCTTCCTCTCGGAATGTGCCAGAATGTTAAAGTATCACACCAATTACGGAGAACCATTGTACGAGTGCGAGTGCTTTTTGACACAGCGGTAGCGTGCTCCGGCAGTCGTTTCCATGGTTACCTTTAATTCAGTGTAGCAATAGCAATACAGTATAAAGAGAAAAGTTTCCATAATGACACATGTCACGTCATTAGTGGGCAAAGAAGGATCGTTGTAGTAGCATTCAGGCGCACTCAGCGCTAATAATTAACATTAGCACATTAAGGCTAAAATGGAAAGTCTCCGATTATAACCCGTGCTGTAATAACAATAATTGAATAACAATGTGAGCAATGATTACAGAATATTCATGTGATGTTATGATGCTACGCTGTTATGCTGCTATGCTATTCGTTACGTCATACTATCTGACATTATGCTAGGTTTTATGACATCCCACGCCATGCTATATGGCATTTGATGTTAACATACTAATATGATATGCTATGTAACTATGCTATGACATGCTACATGTTATGTTGCTATGCTAATTGTTACATTATACTATCTGGCATTATGCTAGGTTTTATGATATCCCATACCATGCTATATGGCATTTGATGTTAACATATGACATGCTATGTAACTATGCTACATGTTATGTTGCTATGCTGATTGTTATCTTGTGTTGTTAATGCTATATATGCTATGCTATACAATTTCTATACCGTACATGCATTGTTATGTTATGCTATGCTACGCTTTATGTTTACATGTTTCTATACTACATACTAAGTCTTTGCATGCTATAGGTTATGTTGTTACATTGCTACTCGAAGCTATGTATTCCTATCACACGTTATGCTATTTATGCTATGCTTTGCCGTTTACATTGTGCTATTCTACGATAGTTATGATGTATGCCATGCTATGCGAAACTCAGCATAAGCGACTTGTGGTTTTAATTTTGGGGCAAAAAAAAAAGAAGGATCGATCCACTTTTTTTTTTTATGTGATGCACTCTTTAGCTATAGACATGATGTAATCCGTTTGGGTTGTGTGTTGAATGTGTCGACATCCAGAATGAACTTTTTTTTTCCACTCCAAGTGTTAAGACAGGAATGGGAAAAATCCCCCGCCGAGTGTGTCAATCTCGCATAACAAAGACTTTGAGGAGCTAAGAATATAAAAAAATATATTTTTTAAGTCTCATTTCATCTCGCCACTGGCAAAGAAAAAAAAAAGTCTCATTAAAATATCTCAAAGTGGAACACGGAGGCAGATGTCATATCAAGTATGTTTTTTTTTACACTTTGCACTCTGTTGCAAGGTGTCATTTAGAGCAGAACCTCTCAAACTGGGGTCCCCGGACCACCAGGGGTCCGCAAACTGCAATTTGAGGGTCCACAGAATTGTTTGCCAACAAGCTTAGCCAATCACTCCAAAGTAAAAGTTATTTGAAGATTTACAATCACTACAGTAAGACTTACGCATGCAAATCTCAGATTGCAGTGGATCTATATTCTTTATGTAGCTTTCATCAAGCATCTTGTTCTGGAAATCTTCACAACCTTGACTGACGAAATTGGGCACTTTTTCAGAAGGAGGCAGAAGTTGCCCCCCTGCCTTGTCACATTACGCATGAAAAATAAATACAGGTTATTGCAGTGAATGAAAACAACATAAACGTGTTCCACCAAACCAGCCTCCGTTGAACTGAACGAGTTGAACTATGTTGCAATATTCAGTGTCTTAAAACATTTCTGCAGGAGGCATTCATTTTATTCAAACTGAAGTGCAAAAGTGGCACAGCCTTTCATATGAAGTAGTTTTCCTTTGCATCTTTTAGCCTTCACAAGTGTGTCAATATCAGGCATCAGATCCTGAACAACAGCCAGTTTCAGAAATGTCATTTAACTCATTCACTGCCATTGACGGCTATAGATGTCAAAAATTCATTTGAACTATTTATATTAGTTTAACATTTTTTTTCAAATAGTGACAGATAAATAAATATATTTGGTCGGATATTTATTGACAGGCATCTCCTCAACAAGAAATAAATACTCTCCACATATGTGGATGACTTAAGCAGCAACACGGTTAATCACATAAGCACTTTGTGGCGTCCGACGCGTCACACGAAGCAAATTCATATCTGCCCTTATCCAGTCAACACTCGCACGCCAGGCATTTGCATAGTCGCTATATGCCAGCTTGAAATAGCACAAAGCTGCGCAGAACATAGGAAATTATTTTCATTCAAATTCCAACATTCTCGAGTGTCATGAAGTGGATCGTTAAACGAGGATTACACCGCATGCCTGACAGGTGAATTGACTTTTTTGTTTGACAATATATACAGGGGTTTTTTTTCTCTTGAAATGCAAAACTCTCTCGGAAGTATACATATTTTTATCTTGAAAATCTACTTTTGTCCTAAAAAATATAGAAAATTTTATCTTAAAAAATGTAGAACTTTTTTCTAACTTTTTTCTCAAAATTATTTAACTTTTTATCTGGGAAATAAATATACGTTTTCTCTCTCTCAAAAAAAACAAACGTCTTTTCTAGAAATATAGGTTTCTATTGAAAATATATGACTTAATTCTTGAAAATATGACTTCTTGAAAATCTACAAATATTCATCTTTAAAGTATAGTAAATCTATAAACCATACCTTTTTCTTCACAATATATGACGGTAACTTTTTATCTAAAAAAAACAACTATTTATCTAGAAAATATACAACTGTTCTCTCTTTTGTAGAAAATGTACACATTTTATATTGAAAATATACAGCTTCTTCTTGAAGGTATAACTAAATCCATACCTGCTTTTTTTTATTATTATTATCTAGAAATATACTTTTTTTTCTTGGGGGGGAACATACAACTTTTTATCTAGAAGGTACTGTAGATCTTTTTTCTTGAAAATTTGCAACATAAAATTAACTTCTTTGTCTAGAAATGAAAAACATAACTTATTTTTTGTTAAATAAAACAATGAAATAAATAAATATTTACCTCCACCTTTTTCATTCAATAATTTTTTTTATTAAATAAATAAATAATAATAAATGCCTTTTTTTGTTTTGTTTTCAAATTTTTGCTTGGAAAATTTATAACCATTATCCTGTGATGGTGTTTTTTTTCTTTTTTGAAGCAACTATGAAATTTGATCAATCTATCAGAAACAGCTGCACTGGAAAATTGACATTAATGGTCATTGGTTACACAAGCACTCTCCCTTTGACCCCCCTCACATCTCCAATTACACCAAGTCCAACCATTTCCAACAACCTCAGCTGAGGTCAGCCCATGTGGATTCTTTTTTTTTTTTTCAGGTCAGGACTTTGAGAAATTGCTTGAAAGACATCTTGCCACCTGACTGCTGTTAACTCGCAGCAGCCTGCACAAAAACGCAGCCCTCAGTGAAGCTTTTGGACAATTTTGTTTTTTTATGGTGTCTTTTCCTCCCGCCGGCAACGCCGCAGACACAAAAGCCTCCGGCGAGCGTGGCGTGACCATTTGTAAAAAGCCGGCAGCTTCCCGCCGTCTCGCTGTGTATTTATGGAGCGATGATGGCGGCCCCCGAGGTTGAGAGTGGTCATTACGTGGGGGCTTGCTGCAGCTCCAGTGGTTAAGGTCACCTGGAGCACAGCAGATGTCGGCATACGCTTCGACTGAATGCGTAATTATGTTCGCCTGGAAAAAAAAAAAAAAGGCGGGTCAGCCCAAAGTGGGCGCTTTTTGGTCTCAATGGAGGCTTCGCTATCCTCACTTGAAGTATTGAGTGACTTTGGGTACTCGGAAAGTCAAAAACATTAAAAATATCACAGTTGTTTGCGTACTTTGCTAATCGCTGGAGGGTCTCGAGACGGCATAAATACATACCGCGGGTTTGTGATCAATTAACAAGCAGCCACATGATCACGTTCATGCAAAGTTAATGTCAACAACATCACTTAGCAGCATCGAGAGGCAACATTCAGTTTTGGCCGTTTTCCTGCTTTGAAATAGTGAAATTGCAAAATAAACACACCGCCTTCAACGGACGGAATGATATGCAGGACAGACATTGATCCTCCATACTGTTAAAATGTGTGAGACTGTGGAGTAGCAAGGGTAAGCTAACGTTAGCATGTGTTTCTTCCTGCCAGACCAATGAGACTAAATATAACAGCAGCTTTCGTAAAAGTGATTCCTAAATATTCTTTAAAATACCAAATAGCTTTTGAGCACGCTTTCAAACGGCTTTTTTCTCTTTATGACCAACTTATGTCTCAAATGTAAATAACAAATGAATACGTTTTAAATCAGCTTTTTTTTTAACGATTTTTTTATTAACTCATTCGCTCTCAGCCATGTTCACTGAAGCAATTCCGTTTCCTCCCGGCTGCAAGGCCCACAGAATATTGTGATCTACTGCTAAAAAAAAAACAAAAAAACATGGAACCTACCAAAAGAAAGACTAGAGTCTCTTTTTTCATCAGGAATTTTTTTTATATTTCTATCTGTTTCCTTTTTGCAGCAATTAGCATTAGAATATATCTAAGTTTGATCATTATTCACAAATCTGTTTAAAACACTGGGGAAAAGAGCCTTTTTGCAACATGGCCCTAGTTGACCTCTTATACTCTGCTTCCACCTGCTGGCCGTTTCTGTAATAATTACCATCGCTTCAAGCGTTCTCTTCAGTTCAGAGGCTGCATCAAATCTTTCTGTATGCTTTAGCATAAAAAAAAACATTTAAAAAAAACATCTTTGGGACACTTAAAACATTTAAAATAGAACGTATCTATACGTTTTTGGGAGCAAATGAGTTAATGACTTCCTTGCGATTGTTAGACCATTTATCACAGACGTTTCAAAGAGTAGTAATTATGCCCTGAAGCTACTAAAGTAGTTTTACTTTTATCCATCTAGTGGAAGAAAAGAAAACGTGAGCTACATGAACATCATCAAGCTAACTGTTCTGACCATGAGAAGGCCTAAAGTAAGTCCTCTTTTCTATTTTTTTTTTCAATGTTTTCAGTCATAATGGAGTGTGCCAATCAATCCAATGCAACCTTGTTGCTCATATTATCAGAAAAAGGTATGTTAATGTCAAAATTATTCTTTGTGTTTGCTCCTGGCTTGTGAGCATAGCAGCTAATAAAGCTAGCATGTACTCTTGGGCCAAAACTCTAACATTTGCAACACTGTTCCACAAATGACAGTAAAACTGAAATTAAACTACAGAAGTAGTCAAATAAAATTACATTTTATTCCATACTAAAGGATTTCTTGAGTAACATTTTAAAAGACATATTTTTCAGGTGCATAAGTATCTCTAAGAGGGTTAGCAAACATATTAGTGATGGTTGAGCTGGACAAATTAAATGATATGTTTTACGACTTTTTTTTTTCTTCTTGAAATCATAACTAATTGTAAATATTATCAATAGTCCCCCAATTCTGGCCTGACCCAAAATATGTTTTTACGACAATATGACTGGCTCCTGTTTCTAAATCAATGATACAACACCAACCTAAATACTGTTTATGAGACATGAGAATAAAAGTTAACGTCAGCAGTAATACGGAGTTCCAAACGCTTCACGTAGTGAGAACATCGAGCGACCAGCAGGGGGTACAAAGCTTCCCTCGGAGGAAGAGGAGGAGGAGGATCCCCCCCCCCCCCCCTCCCCCCCCAGAGGAAGTCGAGTGCTGAGCTTTTTTTGGATTCATGTTGCATTTTGCTTCCAATGGTGACAAAGGGAGCTGGACTACATGATTGCATGTAAACTGCAACTCTACTTTTGCACTCATTACTACCATATGAAGATTTTTTTCAGATGACCTTTTACTGTACATTACTAGTATCTTTTCTTTCTTATAGAAGCATTTTAGAAAAAGTTCCCACCCCTTTGCAGCCCTTATATTGTGTATTTTACATTACTGGTTGTTAAAAATGTCCCGCCTCACATCATTTTTCGTCTCCGCTAACGGGCTGTTTTTGCTGTTGTTGTTGTTGTTGTTGTTATTTCCCCTCCCTGCCTCCGAGGCTCCATTTTCTCTCCTCTTGTTCCTCCACGTCTTTTTCCCCCCCATCGGTATGCAGCCGCCGTGCCGACCACGGCTGATCCCTCTTTATGAGGACATGCGATTCTGGGCTTTTATCTCCCACCTTGCCTTGCAAAATACACACGCCTGCATTCACTATCCTAACTTTCATCTATCTCCAATATGGCAAGCCTTGAAAGAGGAAGAAGTCAAATGGGAGAGCTATTTATTAGCATGAAGGAGCTTCTTTTGCTGAGGATTTTTGCTTTGTTTGTCGACATTTCTCCATACAACCTTTGCTCTCAAGCAAAAAAAGGCTTCATGCAGATGAAAATGTGTGTATTTTAAGGGATCCAAACACAACCGCCTCAGTGGCGCCCCCAGGAAAGAAAAATTAGCCCCCCATATCATTTTCAGTGATCAACTGGAAATTGGGTGGGCATGTCCATCATAACAGGATGCATGGAAAATAAACCAGAGTTTTTTTTTTTTAAGTTAGATTAAAGTCGCCATTTTGGGCGAATTCCAGAGCTCATACTTTGACAAACTCCACCAGGGAATTTGCCCAAATGAGCCACAATTGGAAGCGGGTTTCCTAAACAGATGGGGTAAAGATGCTAAATTGCCAAGCTTTTTTGCCTGTGCTGTTAAATGTGGGCTGAGCATGTTGTGAAAGTTTGACAATTATTTAGATGAAAGAAAATTGGGGGTGGGGTGTAGAAAATCAGCCAATACCAGTTTTACCGATCAAGGTGGAATTGGGTGGACATGTCGATTGTAACAGGATGCACAAAAAAGTCTCAAGGGGAATGAACTTGCAGCCTGCTATTTTGGTTTGAATCCACCATTTTGGGCAAATTCCAGGGCTGGTGATGAGGGAATTCCCCCAAAGGAGTTCCAATCAGGAGCTAACTTGCAAAGCTTTTTTGCCGTAAGTGTTATCTAATCAATTGGAAGTGGAAAAAAATGGCGGTTAGGCAGCACTCAATTGTCAACATCATAATACTCCAATTATTTGACTGGTTGCCATCAATTCCACTGACTGGCCCAGCTACAATTAACATACTTTGATCTCTTAAGGTTAAAAATGCTAGTGACAGACAAAAAAATTAAAATTTTGTTTAAAGTGTCAGAGAGAAAAGTGAGATGATCACATTGGCTAAATGAAATTCGCGGGCTCATCCATTATTGGGCACAAAACCCACTTGAGCAGGGATGAGGGCCAAGAGAGACTTGGAAAGGTCAACATTGCAAACGGCATGAAAAGAAGCATCACGATTGTCACTTTAGGAGCAACATCGAAACCGAAGAGGGAATTTCAACAGCTCACACAACACACGGGAGTCTTTGAGGACCTTTGGAAATTGACTAAATGAGACAAAATGGTAAAAAAAAAAAAATCCTGTCTTTTTAGTCTTGAGACTATTTTAGTGTCAACTACCACGCCATTCTACGGACATGTGCCATAACTGAAAATCATTGGTCATCTATTTCATGCGGTTCCAATTTAGGAACAATCCAACCCTGGAAATTTCCGATGTCTTTTTAGGCATGGATCCTTGAGACATTTTTGTGGGTCTACGCATGACAGACACGACCACCAAATTTCATGATGCCAAGTCAAACTGCAGATTTTTTTTTTCAAAAATGACAATATCCAGCAAAAGTCTGCATTATTATCTGTCATGTTCTCTCCTGTATTGACCGTGTACTTAACTCATTCACTGCCATTGACGGCTATAGACGTCAAAAATTCATATGAACTATTTCTATTAGTTTTCCACTTTTGTTAATAAGGATAAGAAAACTAAAAAAAAAAAATTACATTTAGAACAGATGTAAAATTTGTGATTAATCGTGAGTCATGTGATTAATTACAATTAAAAAATGTAATCGCCTGACGGGCCTAATTAAAAATAACAAAATAAAAATAAGGGGCGTTTAATCATAATTAATCACATGATAATTTTATATCTGTTATAAATGTACAATAAAAAAATCTAGGTTTTCATAAAAAAATAAAATGAAATGCTAAACTAATAGAAATAGTTCACATTAATTTTTGACGTCTATAGTCGTCAATGGCAGTGAATGAGTTAAGTTGGTATTTTCAAACTAACAGTGTATTACAATGACAATTTTTATTCAGGCGATTAAAATGTTAATTGTAATTAAACGCATGAGTTCACTAGTTAACTCACGATTAATCACAAATGTTAAATCTATGAACAATAAAAAAATTCTGGGTTTTCACTTTAACAAAAGTGGGAAAAAAAAATGTTTAACTAATAGAAATAGTTAAAATAATTTTTTGACGTCTATAGCCGTCAATGGCAGTTGAATGAGTTAATTATGTGACCAGCGTTAATGGTTTATAGTGCAATTTTTTGCACGTCTCCGATGCTAAGCTAACATTTAAAGCTGTGTGTGCGTGTGCGTGTGTGTGTGTGTTGATGTGAGACTTATATGCGACAGCCTAGAGGCTTCACTTTAAAATTCATTTGACAGACATTTTCCATACAAACACGCACGCACGCACGCACGCCCTCACAGAGTCAGAAGATGAAACACAAGTGCATTTTCTCAGCTATCAAGTGGCGTCGAAAAGTGCCACCCTGCAGTATACGCTCCCAGTGAAAAATTACTCAGCGTAGGTGGCAAAGCAATACCGCAAATGTAGAAGAAACCATTTTAAAACCACAACAGCACTCAGTGGAGCGCGAAAACCGCAGAGATTTTTGGGGGACAGTTTCTGCATTCACCAACGCACGATCTGCTTGTTTTCCAAGCGGACGACAAAAACTTCTTGAACATTCCTGAGATCGGTAATGCAATGTTTTATTCCTACAAAGTGCTGTATAGTTAATATTATTGTAAGCAATTGTGAAATGAAGATTGAACATTACCATTGCACTAAAATACAGCAATGTAACAATTATGTAAAACCTATTATTTAAGCAGTCACTTTTTTTTCATACCACTAGAGGGAGCTCGCGTGCCACACTTTGGGCTTCCACGAATACCTCTCGTCCTCAAGGCATGCAAAAGAACAGACCTTAAAAAAAAAAAAAAAGAATTTAAAAAAAAACTGACAAGACAGTAGACAATGAAAGCAGTGTTATTTGTTATTTTCCTACACAAGCCGAAAGTCAAACAATAACGACATCATTTGTCAACGTCTGCTAGCTTAATGCTAAGACACAAAGGAACGCACAATAGACAGGCCAACAAAACTAGCATCAATGTTGCGGTATGAACACAAATGGTGCGACTATGTAACAATACTACAGGCGTACATTCTTTATCCTCTGCGAAAAACAACTAATATTACGGCATCTAATCGAGTCTCGCTTCATTTATTATGATGCCTAATACAGACGATTAGGCACGCACAATGTCAATCAGCTTTCAGATATGATGCACAAACAACGTTGGCAGGCTACTTCCCGTTTCATACGTTATAACAGAACAAACGGTCCAATCACATTGTGACGAGTGACAATAAAGAGCAAAGCAGTAGAAGACAAGGGAAAATGTTTTTTTCTTTTTTTCCCTGCTTAGAAGCAGCACAATGAACAAAAATAATAATGACATACAAGTGGTCATTAAATGCGAACCCAAACTATGATATTATTATTTTTTAAATCACCAGATATGGTAAGAAGAACATTCCCTTTAATGAGACGATGGAAACAGCAACAACAACAACAATGTTCTGACTTCATGGAGCTGATCGATCAGCTCATCAGTCAATCATCCACTTGAGAAAATGAAACACAGCTCCATTAACTAAGGAACATTTCAACTCTTGTGTCCACCTCGCTTGCTTTTATGAACCATTGTAACTCGGCGTGCACAGAGTACAATTTTCCGTCCGATCGCCGATCTCCGATCTTTTAAAAAGTCCGAGCTGCCGATCCCGATTTTTGCCAATACTGATTTTTGCGAGGAGGGAGATGAATTTTGTGGAAAAGATCCGTTTATTTTGAAGGGATCGGCCGATCACCGATCTTCAAAAATTCAGGAAATCGGGAGCCGATAAAATCGGCTGGCCGATCGATCGGTGCGCCCCTAATTTGAACTATGTCAGTGTGAATGTAATGAAGTTCTTGAACAGCACTTGCACAGTTTTCTACCCGATGACGTCAATGATCAACTTTTGGACAAGGACGCAATTTCATGTAAAATTCTATAAGAGGCATTTAATGGCTTATGGCACTCTAATGGAGCAACTAAATGGAAAGTGGAGAGAAAAATGATACTGAACAAAAATATGAACGGAACTCATTCTGCTAGATTCTGATTCCTTTCCTGACCAAAAAAATGGCCACAAAGAAGCTAAAAGCGTTAAACAAGGTCTAATGATTCATTTACCCTGCGGGGGGGTATTATTCCACCTTGACCTGCAATTTCATGTTTGTGGTTAGAAGACATGAGATATCACTTTGGCCTCCCTCACGTGAGTAAGACGCTGCGATGCAAACAAACCCGTAATCAATAAAATGTGCAGCAGCAGAACTCCTAAAGGCTTTGACCGGCACAAAATGGATGACGTTGAGAATAAGCATATTTGCAGTTAATCAATGCAGCACTGAGCACGTTGGGGGGGGTTGGGGGTTTGGGGGGGGGACACCACTAATGGACTATTCATCTTGCTACTGAATCTTTATGCAATATTTTGTGTCCAAAATGTCCACTGCTCGCAATAGACGATGCCTCATTTGCTCAACCGATGTTTGCTATTTGATTTGATGCTGTTGAGGCTTCAAAACTCCATGAAATGTCCTTTTGCCAAAAACACAACAATGTGAGGGTGCTGCCAAAAGCACAACAAACAGCCTTGCTAAGATCAATATTTACTCCGATCCCTTGTGAATGCACAGTTTTGGGAAGTAAACAAAATCACACACACAAAATACTCATTGACATTCGTCACTGTTTTTATTTAACACGTAATTGAAGGATAGGAAAGAGGTTTTGAGCCAGGTCATGTTTACCTTCTAAACTTTACTGCCTTGTAAAAATGTCGCTTTGGGGCCATCTGGTGGCCAAGCAACTGCTGAAGGTTGAACTGAAGGGAGGAGCTTCATTTCGGCAAGCCATAGCTTTTTCTGGTGGGAAAAAAATGCTTTGCTGCCATCTTGTGGAATCTATAAACAATTTCAAGCTTTTTTGTGTGATCTGAGGTACTCGTACATGGTTCCAATTAAGGCCGAAATTATTAATCGAATAACTAAAATTAACAGATTACAAAAAAAAAAGCTTGGCACAAAATATGTCTTGCATCATCACAGTGATAATTTTTTCACAATGACTAACGGTACAGATGCTCACAGCCCTCTGTTAAGAAATAAGCCGCCACAATGGCGGCGCGCCATGAAGAAACCATATAATAACAGTCAGGGTTCGGGTTAGGCACACCTACAAGCTAACGTAAACATTGCTCGCTAATTCAATATAGCCCACAAAGCACTTCCAGCCACTTTACTGAACAGAGGCGGCATATTCCGGTCCAGAAAGTAGAAACCCTGCCACAGTTTGACTTTAAACCCAGATGCTAGCTAGCTAGCTCCATTGGTGCTCATTTACCTGCTAGTGAGCTAGCTAGCTAGCTAGCATCAGGGGCTAAAGCCAAACTGTGGCATTTAGCCCCAGGTGCTAACTAGCTAGCTCCATTGGTGCTCATTTACCTGCTAGTGAGCTAGCTAGCTAGCTAGCATCAAGGGCTAAAGCCAAACCTGATTTTGCCACCTGTGCTTAACAAAAGAAATATGCTATAAGCACAATTATTCTCAGCTTCTCACGCCGCTCAGTCAACAGCTAGCCACTTCACAGCTAGCCGCTTCCCAGAGCAGACAACAGCCAACGACACTCTCATCCGCTGACGCACACGTCACTCACCAAGTCAGGCCCTGCCTTTTAAAGCCACAAACACTCAACGTCACAGATACTACGATCTACTGAGTGAGGATGACGACTCCAAGTGGGCAAAAATAATAGCTGCACCTCATATACATGTTGTTATTGTATTATGTGTTTGTATTGTTGTTTAATAATTGAATTGAATTAAATATTTTTTTATGGGGTTATCTGTACGTATAGTTGGTTGTAAAACTATTCGATAGCTACGGTTCTAGTTCAAATTTGGTGGCGATTTCCTATTGAAGTGCAACAAGCCTCAGGAGCTGATTTTATGTATTCATTTTGATTCCAGATGGCACATCCAAGCCAAGTTGGATGGAATTCAGCAGAATGAAAATGCCCTCAAATTTGGCGAGTTTTTGAGTATTGGAAGCCCTTTAAGTTTTAAATGGCCATTTGTCTTCGCTTTTGGGGGCTTCCTTCAGATTCAGAGTAAGTTTATATATATATATATATATAAATATATAACGGCTTCCATGAAAAACCAAAACAACTTGCAAAACGGCCATTCATTTTATCCACCCAATTTTCTCAAGCTCGAGAAGATGGCCACAATAGCAAGAGAGTTGTGCATATTTACTCGCGTTTGGAGCATCAAACGCGGCTGTTTAAAGCAGCAACTCTCCAGATGCAAAGCGGGTTGTCACAGCAGGAGGCGGAAATACTTGGAAGTGTCATCAGGCCACATTTGGATGGGAGGCCAGCTTGAAGCAGGCCACGGGTGAGAAAAAAAAAAAAGGCTGCCCAAAAGCACATCAAGGTCATATTTTGTCAAGACAGATGTCAGTAGTAGATAGACGTGTTGGACTTTGTTAGACAGCAAACTAGTTTAGTGCATCAACAGCACCTCTGTTGGCCGCAGACAACTAGTGCATTAATCATCAGATGTGATTAATCAACGATCAATTCCACATAAATCAGGGGTGTCCAAACGTTTACATTTGAGGGCCACTTACAGAAAATCAGAAGGACGCAAGCGCCACGTAATGTTCCGAAGATAAATTGCGTTTAGTCCTAAAAAAATAATATTTTTTTTTTTTACTAATAATTTATTTGTGTTTTTGCATATCTAGAAAAATGCTACAGTATATAAACCAATTTATTTGTAATCATGGCGCTTGTTTTTTTTGACACTCTCCCTTCTTACTTAAACCATCTCTAAAGTTGTTGTTTTTTTGTTTGTTTTTAGCAGTGTCACATGACATTTTTAGTCACGGGCCAACTGAAAAAAGAACGGCGGGCCGCAAATGACCCCCGGGCTGTAGTTTGGACACCGATGACATGAAACAAGAGTTATGAATGATTCATTCATCAATTATGCCTTCTTAAGTTGGTCTTTAGTATTTGTATTCTCTCTTAATATATTGAGGAAGGTCTTGCATTATTTTTCAATGTCACTTTGTGTATCAGCGTTACTAAAAAAAAAAATAAGTGAATAAAAAAAATATGTATGAATTATATTAATGATAATAGAAATATGTATATATACACACACTATAATAAAAATACTAACAATTAAATACAAAAATAAAATGAGCTACATGGACTCTTTAATTAAAATAAAAGAATAAAATCATGTAAAATGAAAATACTATGTACAAAAAAGTTCAATATAAAATGTGTACATAAAAGTATATATTACTTAATAAAAATTACAAATATATTACAATTGAAAAATAAAATATTTGCATAAGGAATATGAAAAATATAATCCGCTAAATAAATAAATATTCAGTTAACTCTAAAACAAATTAATAAAGAAATGAAAATACACACCCCAAAAAAATCTATTTTGCGAAAAATTTTGCACATTTTGTTGAGGATTGGTGTGACAAGTTGAACCTCAAACGCGCACGTCCGAGTTGCTGCGTGCACACGCACCGTTTGCTGTTATGAGGGGCGGCGGCTGTGCGTGCATGAGCGAGGATGGGACCAGCTACACTATGGAGGGGTGGGGATCGAGGTATTATGGTGGGGTGGGGCGGCAGGGAGGTCATATGGGAGTGGGGGGTGGGGGGGGGGGTCTTTTTTTTTAATTTCTTTGGAGACTTTTGCCATTGAGGAAGGGGGTACTTGATTACACATTCAAACATTCCAGGAGCAGCATCAGATTGCTGCACACTAATTTTCCACACAAACAGGTAAAGCCAATGAAATATGCCAAGGTGTGCATTACCAGTGCAACACACACACACACACACACACACACACACACACACACCTCTCTGCTGGAGGTGACTGCTGCAGTCACAACAACACGCAGAGTGAAACACAAAACACACAACTTCTTCCCCCCTGCGAACACACAAACTTGTGTCGCCGCAGTGTTTCCACCGGGAGCACGCCGCAACTTCAGCGCATTCCAGTGCACACAAAACAGATGATGGAGAATTGGAACAGGCGTTATTTTAAAAAATATGGTTTTTTTTGGGGGGGGGGGGTTCTCCACGCACATCAACACACACCACACCCCGGTCTTGCAGCATCATCCTCAACGCATGCACTCACCTCCAAAAATGCTCGCGCCCAGGCTGGAGAGGAGGAAGAGCAAGTGCCGCTGGACCATCGTCATCTTCACTTCTCAAGTGTTACGATGCCTTGTCGTGACTTGGCGCTCCACGCGTGGGGAACGGAGAAAGGGGTGGTGGGGGGGGGGCTCACTTATCCAGACGGGGGATGCGCAGACTTTACATGGATGAACTCTGACTGGTGATGATAATGATGATGATGATGATGCTTGAGAGGAGGAAGAAGGAGGAGGAGGAGAAGGATGAGGGAGGGGGGGCAGCCGGTCCTCTTCTGGAGCAGGACGAGGCTGACTGCTGGTTGGCAGCATGCATGTGCAGCCCGCGGCTCCCGTGCTGCTCGTTGATTGGATGACGGGGAGGAGACAAAGCTCCGCCTACTTGTGGGCTAATGTAGTGGTTCTCAAACTGGGGTTTGCGAGCCATAATGTGGGGGGCGGGGTCTGCAAAATAATGTGCAATAAATTATTATGTTGTATACCGTTGACACTTGACAGCAATAAAAAAAAAATACTTGAAATATCTTTGGTATATCCTGGAAGTTGATGAAGGCAAATGCTGCTTCTCTCTGTTCCAATTTTTTGTGTGTGGATGCAGCAAATCCTTCTCCCGTAAATTTGCCAAGAAGACAGCAATGTAAATGCAGAAATAATTTTGCTTCTTGAATTCTGCCTAGCAACAAGAGGCCAATTGCACACTCTAGAAACAGTCGGGTCAAAAGTAACCCAATTAAGGATTTTAAAACATGGACCAATCCACTTTATGTAGAGGATCCGTCCATTCTTGCCCCTGCATAGTTGGGTTCTTTTTAGATTTATTTTACTGTTTTTAGAGTGTATGAACTTTTATTTAGAGAATTACAAAAAAAAAAAAAAAAAAAAAAAATGGTGAACACTCAGCTGAAATCTTTCTTGGATGAACTTCATGGAGGTTTCAGCCCTGGTACGACTTTTTAATGACATCCTCCTGGCTAATGACACTGGAGATGATGCGTTTCTCATTTTGTCTGACCTGACTGCAGCGCTTGATACGGAGGACCGCAGTATTTCATTGGCTTGTTTGCAGCGCCAGGTGGGCATTGGTGGTAGTGCTCTACAATGGTTTAGTTCCTATTTGGCAGGTAGAACTTTTTGTGTTAGCCTTGGTTGTCCCACTCTACTTCACTGTCGTTATGTATGGTGTTCCGCAGGGCTCACTTTTGGGGCTTCTGCATTTTTCCATTGTATTTGCTACCACTGGGTTCCATCTTGAGGAAATATGGTATTTTCCTTTCACTTCTATGTGTCTTACTGTCAGATCTATGTCTTGCTGAACAATCACAATGCATTAAGAGCCCCACCCTTGATGTTTCCAAGTAAACAATTGTATGGTTGTAATGATAAGACAGCGCTAACATACATTGTTTCATACGTAGCATTTGATGTTTCTTTTGTTTTCTGGTCGTTTGGTAGCCACACGAGACTTATCTGTTCTCACCAATCTAATAAAGTGGTTAAGAATTGCCCTTCAGGGCCTCGTGGGATTCAATCTGTACCATCGTGACCGCGGTGGCTCTCCACCGCTGTGAATCATAAGCGAGCTATACGATGAGCGTGTGCGTGACTCGCTATAGTGCCAGGTTCAAGGGGTTAACTGTACTGAAAGCGTTGATGGCTCCATAGGGAGGATGGAGTTAAAAGGCTGAAATGCAGCAGCACGCCAAGGAGCTGATTAGGTGGAAAAAACTCCTGTTACATTGTGGGTCAATGAGCAGTCTTAATATATACACTTTTTTAAATACATATTTTTTAATCTTCTGCTGGCTTTGGTCTATTTGTTTTCTTGTTAAAATTTTAACTTCACTTTATTTGAAATATATTGACCTATCAGTTAAATAAATAAGTGACTAAAGGTGGGCAGAAATTACTATTTTGATCATTTTTGTTGTGCCAAAGGAAGAAAAATAACATGAGGGTTGAAAGATGAATGCGAATTGGGGCACAACAATTAACACACCAGTCCCTCAAGCAGACACCAAGCTCCACTGCTGAGCCCAGAAACAGCAGCACCTACCAAGCCACATAAACAGTCTCTCCATCCAGTCTTGTAAACGACTATGGAAGACAAGCGTGTGTTATGTGAAGACACTATCTTCATGTCTGAGAACTCCTGGACATTCAATAGTGTTGTGTGCCTCCATGTATGTTTGACCAAGCAATTCATGACTGACCAACCAATTGACCAACTAACTAACGGACCATCTGACTCACCAACCAACCAACAGCTCACCAAACAACCAACTAACAACTAACAAACCAACCAATTAACCAACCAACAACTGACCAACTGATAAATGACCAACTAATCAGCTAGCTGACTGACTGGTTGAACAACTAACTGACCAACAGCTAACAAAGTGAGCAACTATGTGCACAGCCGACTAATTAACCAACTAATGGTCTCACTAACTAACCAACCAATGACTAAATACTGACTAATCAACTAACGAACCATCTGGCTCACTAACCAACCAACAGCTGACCAAACAACCAACTAACAAACAGACGAACAAGCTAACCAATTAACCAACCAATTGATAAATGACCAACTAGCTGACTGACTAGTTGAACAATTAACTGACTAGCAGCCAACGAAGTGACCAACTATGTGCACAGCCGACTAATCAACCAACTAATAGAGTCACTAACTTTTGACTAACTACCTAACCAACCAATGACTAAATAGTAACTAATCAACTCACTAACCAACTGATTAGCCAACTAATCGACCAACACTTCACTAACCCGTGACTAAGTCAACAGCCGAGTAACTCACGAACAGCCAACCAAACAAAATACTAAGGGCAAAACTAACTGACACGCTAATTGAACGGCTAAATGATTAAATTACCAACATGACCAACTAAGTGCACAGCCAAGTAATTCACTAACTAACTTACTGAGTCACTGGCCGACTAACTAACCAAAAAAAGACTAACCCATCAGCTATATAACCAACTGATGAATCAAGTACCTCACAATTCACTAGCTAGCCAACCAGGCAAACAAGTGACAAATTAACCAACATCTGACCAACCTACGAGTAACTAGGTCCACAACTGAGTAACTCACTAGCCAACTAACCAAACAACTGACACCTACTAACCAAGTGACTGAGTAACTGGCTAACTCAGTTGGGTTAGCACTCTGTTCAAGCAAAAAGGCCGCACTACTTGGCTGCAAGATTAAGCTGTCACAACTCGTCAGCACCTCCTCTGCAAAACGCCGGTCACGTTTCTTCGCTCCTCCTGACCATCTGCTCTCCTTGGTGACTTCCTTGTACGCTTCCTCCTCCTCCTTCCTGTCATATTTTACACAAATACGACGCTGGGCGCACAAAGGTAAAACTGCACAAGTGACACTCTGCCATTTTGTTTGGCAAGTCCACAAACACATTTTAGGTCATCCGGCAGGTGGAAGAAATCCTCGGAGAAATGCAATAACGTACTCACGTGTACAGTGGTCACTTGAGATACAAGTTTAATTCATTTATCTTTCCCTATTGAAATGAATGGAAATGGCATCAATCCATTACAACCCCCCGACCTCCCCAAGAAAATGTCATGTGTATTTTAATATCTATCTAGCAATCTAAAATGTGCTTTAGAAATTGACATAATCCAATCCAATTAAAAAGAATTAAGCTTTTTTTTTTAACACACTTTGTTCTTCAATACACAATTTGCTGCTCATTCTTGTGTGTGCACTTTGACCACCTGGGGGCAGTATGAAACAGACAAGGGGATACTGTATGAACTACAATAGTGTAAACTCCGCTCCTCTCTCAGATCCTTAGTACGGCAATAATATGAGTCATTCTTTGCAGAAGATAAAGAATATATGCCTATGAATACTGGAATATAATCTGTCTATGTGTCACTGTTTGTGTTCCGATATGCGTTGCTTAAAGGGTGACAACACCACTACATACAGTAAATGCTAACTGTTGGCCCGTGTGCATATGAAGTTTCCCTACAAATAAGAGCTTTCCCGTGATCTTGCACACCTTTGGACACACCTGTGGCCGCCATGTTCGAGGTTGACGCCTTGTTTTGATATTGACTGAATGGGAAAAACTTGATTGATAGCCCAAAAAAGGTGAACTACCGTGCGAGGAACATGTTCTCAGATACCCGGTCCATACATCTGTGTTTGTTCTAAACACTTTGTTGACTTAAATGCGGAACACATATTGTAGTACAAATCTCCTTTTTAATTGTTTACATATTTGTTCAGTACTCCTCAGTAACTGACTTGTAAAATACAAAGTTTACCGGTTATATATCGGTTGATTGTTGCCATATGTACACATACAAGTCACAAATGTAGGATTTTGCTAACGCCCACCATGCTAACTGCTGTCTGGCCTTGAGGCTAATTTCACACAAAGAAACAAGAAACATAAAAAGAAACATAAAAACTCCAAAGCTCTACTCAATAAATGAATAATCAATAGTTATCTAATAACATGACAAAAACATAAAAACTATATATAGTGTACTCACCAGAAATGCTGATTATTTTGAGATAAAATCCACTTCCTGTCTTTAAGCTAGCTGTAGCACCCATATATGCTGCTGTCAAAGTGCAGGATAAATCTTTTTCCAGACTGAAACAAGCCAGCCGTCAGCGGTGTTAGCCGATCTATCCTCACAATGGCCGTTTTTTCTTGGAAAGTCCATCCTGAAAAAAATAATTGTAATCATGTCCAGCACCTCCTCTGGATATCAACCTTCCATGCACAGTGCAAGACTAATTAGCTCAACAAATGAGAGGACTGAAGAATAGTGACATCACTTTTTAAGCAAGCCAGCAGGCCTTGTTTGGTCAATCTGAAATCTGATTGGTTAAAAAAAAAAAAAAAACTCAAAGTCATTGCTAATTGTGTGCTATGTGTCAAGGAACAGTATGGCCTTGAAGACCCTGGGCAGATTACATTGACGTGGCAGTTTATAATCTGAAATCTGATTGGACAAAAATAAAATATTTTGGAAAAAAAAGTAGTCATCTCATTAGAATAAATTTGTACTTTTTTTTTTTTTAAAGAAAAAAAATAATAATAAATTTGTACTTAAATCAAAGTTACATTATTACTGAGGAAATGTAAGGCCACTTTTCAAAGGTAGTTGTCTAATGAGAATGAAGTCCGATAAAAGTAGGAGTAAATACATTTCAAGCCATATTTTATGTGATGTCAACCACTAGAAAATGTTTATTTATTCTAACCACTAAATGTAATATAGAGAGTTGCTATAGTGTTTTATTTGATGAATAAATAGTAGCTTCTAGCAACATTACCTGAGTGTGCTTCATCTTGGTAGAGTCCATTCATCTCGACTTTTGCTCGTACTGTACAAGTTCCATATTTTATGTTTTTTTTTTTTTTTTTCACAATTTACAAATTTATATTGAGTGCCTGGCCTGTTGACATTCAGTTATTTCTCAACAGGCATCCGCACACTTCCTTTCTCCCGAGGCCGTCGTCTGGCCTCCACTTTGAGCGTATTAAGATGTCCGCTCGCCTCAGCTTTTTAGAATGACTAATGACTTCGACTCTCTTTGCAAACCGCTAAAAGACGACCGTAAAAAGAAAAGCCGAGTGATGCACCACTGCGCTGCGGTCAACATAACAACTTTTCCCCACAACTTCCATTAGCAGCCTTTTATTTGATGTGCGTTTTACAAACAGTTCAGACACAAATTTTGCCAAAGATCAGCAACTACATGTTTTTTTAGCCCAAGATTTTGTTTTTGAAACAAAAATTCTGGGCGTGAATTCACCATGCATCGGCGATGCATTATTCAGGCACGGATGAAAATTTGATCAAGGAAACATGATGACTGAGGTGCACGCAATTACAGGCCTTGCTCGCATCAAAGTGAACTAAAAGTGATATAAATAAGTGATGCCATGTAAGGAAATGCAAGTAAAGACTCCATTACAATCCGGATCATTGCTGTATAATCGTTGAACATGTCCAATAGGCAAAAACACGGGCAATTACTGATGGGCCCTGAAATTTCCAAGAGCCACTAAAGTCTAAAGAGAGAAAGAAAAAATGTTGGGGTTCAAAATGTCTTTTGCTTATTTCAGCAACAACAACAAACAGAAGGTCATGTGACTGCGTGGCCTAATGGACAAGGCGTCTGACTTCGGATCAGAAGATTGAGGGTTCGAGTCCCTCCGTAGTTGTGTCCTGAAGTGACCATAGATGAATCTTTGTAGCCTATGAAAATGTTAGGACTGGACAACCCTCGTTAGCTAATCTGGCTGAACTTGCCCACCATACAATTTTACCAAAATAATGGCACTAGCTGTGCAAAGCTAGACTCTTTAGTTTAGCGGGCACAACCCTCGTTAGCTAATCTGGCTAATTTGCCCACCTTGCTATCATTTTACAAAAATGTTGGCACTCTGAGTGCATAGTTGGCCTCGTTATTTAGCGAGCTAACCAGATAACAAGTAGGGCTCACGTTATTAGCATACTGTTAGCATTTTTGTTAACAAGCTAGCTAAATTTAAACATAGTTTTGTCTGTCAGAATTGCGGATTATTGCTGTATAATCGTTCATGTGCAGGATCGGATTAACCAATAGGCAAACACTGGCAATTATCGATGACATTTCCAGGAGCCACTAAAGTTGAAAAAGAAAAAATGGCTTTAGTCAAAATCTTTTGCTTAAGAAAACAATTGTTTGTTTGTTTATTTTTCCGGCAACAAAACAGTCATGTGACTGCGTGGTCTAATGGACAAGGCGTCTGACTTTGGATCAGAAGATTGAGGGTTCAAGTCCCTTCGTAGTTGTGTCCTGAAGTGACCATAGATACATTTTTGTAGCCTATGAAAATGTTAGGACAGGACATCCCACGTTAGCTAATCTGGCTAATTTGCCCACCATAACATAATTTTACCAAAATATTGGCACTAGCAGTTCATAGCTAGCCTCATTAATTTAGCGGGCGCAACCCTCTTTAGCTAATCTGGCTAACTTGCCCACCTTGCCATCATTTTACAAAAATGTTGGCATAGTTGGCCTCGTTATCTTAGCGGGCTAACCAGATAGCAAGTAGCGCTTACGTTATTTGCATAATGTTAGCATTCTTGTTAACAAGCTAAGAAACCCAGTGCATCTAGCTAGCCTCGGTCGCTCGGCTGGATAAGCTTAAACATAATTGTGTCCGTCAGTATTCAAATGACCGTGGGCAAACGCATAGCCTTATCCAGTCCACAGCCTGCATTGATCCGTTTTAGTTGCCGCGTAAACTGCAGCATTTGTAATTGCTCTTATTGTTTTACAACGTACCCCACACCAGCACAGGTGTTCCATTACCATTTGTTGTTCCCTCCATTTAAACAAAAACATCTGTTTCGAGGTGAATATGCCTTTGGAGCTAATGGGTATTTCACCTCCAGGATCTATTAGCACGGGGTGCTACCGACCTGCTGGGTCTCAAACGGCGCAGCTAATTTTAGACGACTCCTTTCCTTGTGCGACTAACAAGGTGAAGCACAAAAGCCTGCATCAATATATTATGCATAAAAGAGCGTTTGCGCGTGTGTTTGTGCATGTGGCAGTGGCTCTGTTGAAACATTCCATTTTCCGTTGTTCCTGTGGCAAAAAAAAGTTCTATTCAATTTACAGGTAGCTACCGGTATATTTGTTTTCTTCAGGAAAAAAACCCACACTGTTTCATTGTATACTACATGTATGGAATGTAAATTGTTGTTTTTTTTTACCTCACTTTTGTAAACAAAAAAGGCAATTTAGTAACAGCTAAATTCTTCAGGAGGAATTTCACAAGCACAGAGAGGCTCCAATTTACAAAGAGAGTACGTTCGAGAGCGTACTCTGCGTTCATTATTCTGAGAAACGGCCTATCTTGACTTGGAATTTGGTCTATTTAGAGAGAAATGTGCTGTTTTCCTACACATGATCGAACATCCACCTACTTAGTAAATGAGCTATTTCAACAACCCACACGTGGAAAGATAATACGTCGGATTCATCAACCCGATCTATGTCATCGGGATGTTTGCTGCAATTACAAGCAGCACCCCAAGCAGAGCGTGATGAACACCTCAGGATTTTAAAAGTGTTTGTTTGCGGCCACCGCCACCTCATTGTGTGGACATAGCTGTCTTAAGTCTACTGATTAGCAAAAATGGTCCTGATGTTATAGGAGAGACCGGGGCTAGTTGTATCATGGGTAAGTTGTCACATTGCAATTTTCTTCTCCACCAGGGGGCGCAACAAAAAAGTGTAATAGCACTAGTTTTCTTTGTCTAAATGGTCAGGGGTTGTGGACTGTCTGAGAGGAGAATAGCACATTGTGAGCAGAGATGAGTGGCAGTTATCTGTTTTGCACATACCCAAAGTGAAAATTTTCAACTTCATATATTTTGAAACAGGCGTCGTACATAGACAAATTCTAGCAGCAAATCATGTGGACTCGTTAGAAGAGAGATTCAGGCATCTTGTCATGCCTCAGTCACCGCTCTGTTTTAAGCTAACTTTAAACCAGAGCAAATATTAGCCAACATGGTAGTTTGGGGCAACTTGTCTCAGTCATTTTGGGGTTTGTTGTCACATATGCAAAGAAGGGGCCAACAAAAAAATGCACTTCTGGTAACTCTGATGCGTCTGAAGAGTGAGGAAATTAGTTTGCCAGGTTTTGTTTCATTGTTTAAAAATGGATTTTCCAGTTGTTGGAACTACAGTATGTCCACATGTCAGGACTGGTTTAAATTTCACGATGAAACAACCATTCATTAACCAAAATGCTTTAATTCAATTTAATCTCAAATTTCCAGTTTAAAAAAAAGCAAAACAGGCATTTAAAGCTGAGAGCTATGACCTCCATGCCAGCAGTTCCTAAGGACTTTAATCTATTCCATTATATTTTATGTTAAATTTTATGTTTGCTCAATGACTATGGTTCAAATTTTCAAGATCTATGATAAACAATTTCTCTGGCTGTAAAACCAAAAAAACAGGAGAACAAGGATAATTTTGTCCTTGTTTTATTAGTTGCAAAATCCAACGTGACATCTTACCCCATATAGTGTGACAACTTACCCATTGGTGGGGCAACATGTCACATGTTCACTCCTTCTATTTGATGGCCTATAACTCTGCACTGACACAAAGTATGAAAATGACATGAATACAAAAAAATATACCTAAGACTCTGGTCTTTCGTATGGTATACATTTTTGTTTATATATGATGTATTGATTCCAAGAAATATATAAAAGTATAAAAGGGATACAACTAGCCCCGGTCTCCCCTACGGGTCATATCACCACCAGCGCTTGACATTTACTTGACGGCCTGAAAATGCATTTTAAGGGCCAGAAAAATGAACTGCAGTCTTCTGTATGACTCAAATGTTGAACGAGTCACATACGGTACGAGCGCGAGTCACGTCAGGGCAGGTGTGACTTATCCCCGGCAGCATTTCCTCTTTTTAAAGAGATTCGGCGACCGCCCGGTCTAATGTCTCTCATCATATGAGGCGGCTCCTCGCGTCGGTCTCGGTCTCCCTTTCCCGAGACTCCTCCATCCTTGAAATTGAAGACTGGAAGCGAACTTATCACCTCTCATTAGCATCATCCGCCGTCTCACACGGCGTTAACCTTTTCACTTAACGGTGTTCACGCCGAGTCGGCGGCTCTCTTTCACATGAATTATGACTGGTAATATTTCAGCACACTGATCCCCGACATCCAATTTGATCCCGCGAAGAAGGAAGCCGCCTGTATTGTGTCTGCGTCCGACCTACTGGACCTAATTCAATTAAAATACATTTCCATTTTGAGGTTTAGCAGAAGATGAGCTGCTTGACTTTTAGATGGAGTCAGTGAGGTTGTCAAACATCACACGACTGACTTTTGGCCGTGACATTTGGTAAATAAGTCGTGTTATTTGTGCTCAGTCAACTTCAATTCGTCAACCATCAGCGTGAAATATGGTCGGATTATTTTTTTCGCCTCTTGTTTGTTTGCCCATTATTGTTTCCTTGCAGGGTCCTTGGAAGAAAACAAACTCTTTCACGGGCACCACCAGCTGTCAAATTGTCTTTTGCAAAAATACTTTTCAAAAGTGACTCTGCTTCTTTTCTGTTCATTGTGCGAATTGCTCATTTGTCCGTGATTATGAAACCCTTTCAAAGTGAGGTAAACACGACATACTTTCAAGGAGATAAGAGATATTATGCGCATTTTTCCCAATTAAAGCGAAAAAAGTATTGAAAAGATGTCTGTGACATTACCAGAACAATAAGACTTTTAAAATGTGTTTTCTTTCTCCAATACACTGCACTCCTAGCACGTAGCATAGTTTTGGAATTTTCATTATAGTTAGTTTTTTAATTAAATTTTAGTTTTAATTAATTTTGAGAGCGGGTTGTTTTTTTATTAGTTTTCTTTTTTTTTTAATGCCTTGCTTTAGTTTAGTTGTTATTAGTTTTTGTATTAGTTTTAGGTTTTATATTATTTTATTTTATTTTGTATATTTCTTATGGGCAAGATTTTAAAAAAATCATTACTGTAAGTATTATGTAGTAAAAACTCAACCAAAAAATGTTTTTTAACGTTTTTTAAGAACAACAATCCGCAAAATGCCTTGCTTTACTTTAGTATTTATTAGTTTTAATATTCGTTTTTATTTTGTGTATCTATTATGGGCAAGATTTTTTTTTAATCATCACTGTAAGTATTATGTAGCAAAAACTCAACAAAACATTATTTAAAAAAAAATTTTTTAACCAACAATCCACAAAATGCCTTGCTTTAGTTTAGTTTTATTATTAGTTTTAGGTTTTATTTTAATTTGTGTATTTCTTATGGGCAGAATTTTTAAAAATGATCAGGTATTATGTAGTAAAAACTCAACAAAAATAGTATTTTAAAACATTTTTAAAAACAGCAAATCAAATACAGGTAATGCATGTGTAACAGTCCACAGACTTTGATGTACCGAATACGGCTTTCTAAAATCCAATGCATTCACAACATTGACCAATTAAGTGACAAAAGCAGGGGAGCCATAACAAACACGCACACTCGTTGCTCCATCTGGTGGTGCTTTTTCAATGGCTGCCGGTAAATGACGTTGCTTTTAGGCGACACGCAGTAAAAGGACCACAACTCCCAGCCAACTCTTCGACTTTCCTTTTTCGGGCTAACGGCCGTGCTGTATAATTGAAATAAATACATTAAAAATAAAGGCTCAAACAAAGATGACAACAAACAACATTTTCACTCTCATTATAATTATCTGTCATTAGTTTAATATATGTAAAATGTAGTTTTGGTTGGTTTTATATATTTTTTAAAGCATTTTTATTTTTGTTAACAAAGATGTTTGATTAAATTTCAGTTGCAGTTATTTTGTTAGATTTCGTTCACTACAATAACCTTGGTATGTAGTGAACCTTCGCAATTTGTGGCAATATGGACCAAACCCTACCGCAAACAGCAAATTCAAGATTGGGACACCCTCCAAAAAAAGAGTAATAATTCCCTATAATGGCCACAAGAAGGCGGTAAAGCACTTTTTCCCGCTATAAGACATGGCTATGTCCTGACTAAATGAAGCCCCTCCCCTTCACTTCAACGTGCCATATTTTACATTAGACATGGCTTGAGCCTGCACAATTCAAAAACATTTAATAAGTGTGTTTTTCAGCGAGTAATGGAGGAATTCACAAATGCCAAACTACCAACATGGTTTACTGTGCATGTATTGCAGTGGCTTGAAAATTGATTTAATTTCCTACTGTAGGGGGCACCCTGGAGCAAGAAGCCAATTGTTCCTTTCCGCTGCTTTAACAATGAAATCAATCAGCACTCCGGCGGAGTGTTTTCATAAAGTGTTCCAGTAAGTAAAACATCCATTGCCAAATGTTCTAAGCAGATAACACTGATTATTCTACTTGATTGTTGAATAAATGTTTCAGCCGCTGCGCTACCAATCCACCCCGCCCCCCCCCCACCCCCCGCACCTTTAATCTTTAGTGTCCGCCGACTCGCTTGACTTAATCCGCCTTCATCTTGTCACACCAGGAAGAAAATCTCAGGCTGGGTTGCACTAAAGTGCTTTTTGATGAATAATTACAGATATCGTTTTTCTTCGTCATCTTCATTACAACGCACGATATCCATAAAGACCGAAGGAGACATGTTTTTGCATCCGGCTTCCTTCAAAGCGCGTACATTTCCATGGCAACTCCTTTCTGATTGTGTTTTAAAATGTGCATCTTTTTTGTGAACACTGGGAATGCACACACGTTGTTTTCCAGCTTTGCTTTACAGACATTATCTAAACTCTTCAGAATGAATAAATTACTAAAAGAGAGGCATCTCGGGGGGGGCGGGACACAGAAACAAATTTTTCTCGGGGTGAAACTGGGGTGAACATGCGAGCAGGGACGGGGAGAGAATTTGATTCAAGCGCCCGAGCGCCAATGTGGAATCTGCTTTGAATGGTCTTGTATTATGCAACATCGCTTTTGGATTTGGGCGCTGGCAGGGCTGTCAATTTGAGTGCCAGGCAACCCGTGGAAAAAAAAGACATCATTACAGAAAAACAACTGGACTGTGTACTGCTGCGTCCTGTGGCTATGCCTTAGTTTCTATATTACTATAATAAATACATGTACAAATCAAAATCAAAATCAAATACTCGTTAGCAGTAACATTCTAAAATAAAACAAATATTCTGAAGTAACCAAAAAAATAATACAGCGTTAAAAATTGCATACTTCCTACTACCCTCACGTTTTGTAAAAAGAAAAAGAAAACAATGGCTTTTGTCAAATTTTCCTCCATTTTATTTTATTTTTCTGCTTATGAAAACGTTTGTTTGTTTGTTTTTCCAGCAAAAAAAAATAAGTCACATGTCTGTGTAGCCTAATGGACAAGGCGTCTGACTTCGGGTCATAAGATTGAGGGTCCGAGTCCCTCCGTAGTTGTGTCCTGAGGTGACCATAGATGAATTTTTGTAGCCTATGAAAATGTTAGGACAGGACAACCATCGTTAGCTCATCTGGCTAAGATTGCCCACCATAACATAATTTTACCAAAATATTGGCACTAGCAGTGCATAGCTAGCCTCATTAGCTTAGCGGGCACAACCTGCGTTAGCTAATCTGGCTAATTTGCCCACCTTGCTATCATTTTTACAAAAATATTGGCACTAGCAGTGCATAGTTGGCCTCGTTATCTTAGCGAGCTAACCAGATAACAAGTAGGGCTTACGTTATTAGCATAATGCAGCATTTTTGTTAACAAGCTAAGAAACCCAGTGCATCAGGCTAGCCTCGGTCGCTCAGCTGGCTAAACTTAAACGTAGTCAGTATTGTGGATTATTGCTGTACAGTCGTTGCTCATGCGCAGGATCGGATTTGCCAATAGGCAAACACGGGCAATTATCCAGGGGGCCCTGAAGTTTCCAGAAGCCACTAAAGTCAATAAAGAAAGAAATGGCTTTTGTCCCCAAAAAATGTTTGCTTATGAAAACAATTGTTTGTTTATTTTTCCAGCAAAGATAACAGTCACCTACCTGACTTCGTGGCCTAATGGATCGGAAGGTTGAGGGTTCAAGTCCCTTCGTAGTTGTGTCCTGAAGAGACGATAGATAAAATTTTGTAGCCTATGAAAATGTAAGGTCAGGACAACTCTCATTAGCTAATCTGGCTAATTTGCCTACCTTGCTATCATTTTACAAAAATGTTGGCATAGTTGGCCTCGTTATCTTAGCGAGCTAACCAGATAACAAGTAGGGCTTACGTTATTACCATACTGTTAACCCTAACCCTAACCCATTTTTGTCAACAAGTTTAGAAACCCAGTGCAACTAGCTAGCCTCGGTCGCTCAGATGGCTAATCTTAAACATACTTTTGTCTGTCAGTATTGTGGATTATTGCTGTATAATCGTTGCTTATGTGCAGAAAACACTGGCAATTATCGATGGGCCCTGAAATTTCCAGGAGCCACTAAAGTCGAAAAAGAAAAAAATGGCTTTAGTCAAAAAAAGTCTGCGTATGAAAACAATTGTTTGTTTGTTTTTCCAGCAACAAGACAGTCATGTGACTGCGTGGCCTAATGGACAAGGCGTCTGACTTTGAATCAGAAGATTGAGGGTTCGAGTCCCTTCGTAGTTGTGTCCTGAAGTGAATTTTTTAAAAGAGTGCATAAAAGAGAAAATATCTACAGTTGATACTGTTGTTGCATTTAATAAAACAAGCTAAAGGGCTAACTAAATACAACTGACATGTCTACAGTTATACATTGTTAGCTATATGAATATAGGCTATTACTGCTAGTTTGAACCAATTGTAATCGCACCATCTGTGGTCAAGGAAAAACAGCCGCTGGTGCAATTTCAATTGCTTTGTTAAACAAAGGTAACAAAATAAGAACACGCACTTAGTTACTAACGTCCTGATATTTGCCACAACAATGTTGTATAACGTGAGGATGGTGACTTGAAGTGGACAAAATTAATATCAGAAATTTAGTGTATCCCCCTTAAGCCCCTCCAGCATTTTATTTGATACAAAAAATATTTGTAAATTATATTGTCAGCCCCCTTTTGTATTTGTACTGGAGCTGTGCCTGCATGCACCTCACATGCATATATTGTATTAATATAAGCATGAAGCTTAAAAATGCATGTAAATAATTAAATAAAAATGCGGTCGCTAATTTGTGGATTTCATCTCAATAACAAATTAATCTTCCCATAAGGAGCATCCATTAAAATAAATGAACATAGCAGCAGCACTCATGAAAGGTCATCCAAGTTGCCGACCCTAAAACTAAATTGACTTTCCCCCCTTCACGCCCTTGTAAAGGTGATGTTATTTACACAGGTGACATCTATTGACATAGCCTTCAGGGGCAGACGTTGTGTGTGTGTTTTGTACTCCAAACAGATGCTTCCCTGTAATGACACTCGCTTTGTGCTTTGCCCCGCAGTGGTCAAAAAACTTTCATTCGGTGACAAGGACGACACTTTTATGAGCGCCGCTGTTCCTTCGTTTCAGAAACATTTAATCTACTTGATTGCAAGGTTAACACCCCCTCCCACCCCCACCCACCCTCACACCCCCATAACAACCAAGTCCATTAAGTGAGCTGTGTCACTTATGTGATTGGGAGATAAAGCCTATTACAACCGGGGACATCGGCATTGCAAAGGACGAATGCAGAAAGAAACGACTTTTTTTCTTTCTTTCTCTTTTTTATTTTATTTTATTTTTTACAGTGGATGCCAGGTAGAGGTGGCAAATCCAGGTCCAGAAAGTCAAAACCCTGCCACAGTTTGGCTTTAGCCCTTTGTGCTAGCTAGCGAGCTCCCTAGCAGGTAACCGAGCACCGGGGAGCTAGCTAGGGAGCTCGCTAGCTAGCACCTGGGACTAAAGCCAAAATGTGGCATGGTTTTTATTTTTTGAACCTGGATTTGACACCTCTGTTCATTAGAAGGACAACAAAATTGTGAAGAAAGAGTTTTCTTTCTGATGCAGATGATTCTTCGCTGATGTCAAACTGCAGCAATATAGCGCCAACTAGTGCCAAGGAGAACTTACTCAAAGTCAGATATTTTGCCTTAAGCATTGGTGGCTGCTTTTGGGAACTTATTATCAACCCAATAATGACATCCGGTATCGGTACCAAATGCACAGGCAGCCACTGCATAAATTTGACCAATTGAATATTAAAATCAAACTCTTATAGTTCTGATTTGAAACTAAAATTAAATTATGGAGAAAAAAAAAGATTTTTTTTGTGTTGGATAAAGTATGCCAATACCTCTAACAGTAGCATTCCATTAGCAGAGTTTGCAAATCCAGGTCCACAAAGTGAAAACCCTACCACAGTTTGGCTTTAGCCCCCTTGTACTAGCTAGCTAGCTCCCTAGCAGGTAAGCGAGCACTCGGGGAGCTCGCTAGGGAGGTCGCTAGCTAGCACCTAACTAAAGCCAAACTGTGGCAGGGTTTTTACTTTTTTAACCTGGATTTGCCACCTCTGAGTGACATAGGCGCCCCCTGGGTCACCTGGGGGTCACTAGGGACGTGTTTTCAGTATGCATTCTTGTTTTGGGTGTTCGAGAAGGGAATTCCGTGCTGTTAAGCAATACCTCTGGCGGTTGAGAGGGATGTACTCAAAATCTAATGCTAGTTTAAAACCGTACTTTGAAGCCTTAACACAACTTTGGAACCCTAACCCGACATTGAAACCTATTAACCCCGACTTTGAAACCTTAACCCCACCTTATAACCCCAATGCTATTTAAAACCATAATTTGATAATATTTGACCTATTACAGCAAACACACACTGTTAGTGGCATCCACTGGAGCAGTGGGCTGCTTAAAAGCGCCAGCCTTGCTCAAGGACACCGCAACAGTGTGTCAGGGGGTTGGGTCTTGAACAGCTGACAATCTAAACCACTTGGCCCATGTCATTTCTTCTTTTGAGAAACTCGGATCATCAGCTTATTTATTATATTCATGATCAACTTGTGCACATAACTTATTGAACTCCTTCCAAACTTTTTTATATGAATATTTTTGATAACCCTTTGTGATTATGTTCTTCAAATAAATCATCCAGAGAGAATGACTCAAACCATGAGGTCACCAGGCTGCCTAAAACCACGTTAAAATGAAAATAATGCATTTAGGATTCTCATTTCTTGACATTGTGAAAGAGAATTACATTTAAATAGATTTATAAATATTAATGACTTTAAAATATCCGTCTGAGTCATGGACCACTGACGTAGCAAGTGGCTGGCTGACATGTTGTCATCTTGGCAGGCGTGACAGTCGCACTCGGCAATGTTCGATTAAACTCGGCTCGTCCCGTTGGTAAACACAGCCGCGTGCTGTGATAGGAGGACGGACTTGGTTCACTGCCTGTCACCGCCAGCCCCACAAAAGTCACCCGTGATATGCATTCCTGCTCTTTGTTCGCACACACAGCGAGCGGAGGAAAGAGCGGGGCTCGGTGCTCGATTACTCAGGTCTCGGGATGGAAACCATGGCGGTGCGGGAGGATAATGTTACCATTCCTAAGTTCGACACTCTCCTCCAAATGGACCCGTACCTTAAACCCTACGTCAAGGACTTCAAGCGGAGGTAAATGCTTCCCGAATGGCGCTTTGGTGCAGAAAAAAAAATCTGCGCTGACTATCACGCGCTGAGGTCAATGCTTTGCATGTGTACCTTTGGACCCCATAACTACACAATCTCAAGCTAAAAAAAAAAAAAGAGCCAAGTTTGCAACACCTCAAGTTCCCCTGCATTTACGTGTGACCTTTTAATGACATTGTGGCTCCTATTAGTCGAGCTTAGACTACAACATTTTGAAGATGTAGTACTCGCCTTGGCTTGCGTGACCAGATGAGACACGACAACAACACAAAATTAGTCGCAAACTCGCGCTGTTTTGACAGTTGGGAGTTCTGAGCATGCGCAGGTTTGTCAGACCTTGACAGGTGACGTCGACACTCGACATTGCGTCATCAAGTAGAGCCAGGCATCATGGCCGTTGTCCTTCACTTATATTCATGATATAATAAATACATTTTAAAGTTAATACATTTCAATGATTGTTTTATATTTAGTGTATTCTTAACAAAATGTCAATTCATTCTTTATAACAATTTTTAACCCAAAATAATATTTAAAAACAAAACCAGTCAGTGAAATCACGACACTCTAGCAACGCCTCCTCTCAAACAGTTTTGCTCTATAATTAATGTGATAACTTCATTATTTTTCATGAACAATTAATACCTTTAAAACACGTTTCCACTTCCTGTCGACTGAAGATGACATCACCTATGCTGAGAATATAGGTTACGACCAAACATGGCTCAGTGCTCAGTGGAAAAAATTGTTTTTAAAGGTATTATTTGTAGGCTACAAGGAAAAAAAATACATTATCACATTAATTTTTGGCAACATATTAACTTACTGCAGAAAATGGCTCATTGAGAAGACAAAAAGTCAGACTGAAACCAAATCGTAAACCAAAGCAAAATTCTTCTATTTTCCCCTATAAAAATGAATCCAAACGTAGTACTCTTCAGATTTCATAATTAATTGAGCACCATTTACGAAACGTACTTAAAATCACCATGAGTTGCCCTGCAGTGCAACAATTGTCATTTTCTTGTGTTAATGTACTGCAAGATTGTTCCGTTCAGCTCCCGTGTGCACTGTAATTGTAATTATCTGTGCCTTTTATACATACTAAAAGCTCCACACAAATGCACACTGGTGGGACAGCCCACTCGAACAGTGTGCATTTAAAGCAAATGGCCATTCAGTAGAGTCAACAACATGTTTTTATGCGCAGTAGGGTGACCTTAAAGCACTTGAACGAGTTGCCTGGATGTTGGTTGGCTCGTGTTTGTGCAATGTGACCACAGAGTTAAACCGTTGTACAGTAGTTTGAACCTGATGACTTGTTGCAATACCATGGAGGGAGGTACTGATTGATACTCATGTTCACGATGCCACGCTCATTTAATAATGCTTCTTTGAGAATGACTGCAATGTATGTAAGATCAAAGTAGCTAAATACAGAAGTGCCCGATGGCATAATTGATGGATGTGTGACACAGCTTGCCTGAAATAGAAGCTGAATGATAATTGTTTTTTTTTTTATTATGTGAGTCCAAAGCAAATAAATAATTAACTCATTCACTTCCATTGACGACTATAGACGTCAAAAAATCATGTGAGTTATTTCTATTAGTTTAACAATTTTTCATTTAATTTTTTATGAAAACCTATATTTTTTTGTTGTACATTAATAACAGATATAAAATTATCATGCGATTAATTACGATTAAACGGCCCTTATTTTAAATTGTTTGTTTTTATATTAGGCCCGTCAGGCGATTACATTTTTTCAAATTGTATTTAATCACATGACTTCACCAGTTAACTAACGATGAATCTGTTATAACATTTTTTCTAGGTTTTTATACTCTTGTTATCAAAGGTGGATTTTTAAAAAACTAATAGAAATAGTTCAAATGAATTTTTGACGTCTATAGCCGTCATTGGCAGTGAATGAGTTAAGTATGACGACGTATTAGAGCGGCGGCTTCCACACATTTTCCAGATCCAAAAATATATCAGCGATTGGCTCGTGTTTTTTAATGTTACGTGTGCATTTATCATTATTTATCATTTCTAATCAAATGCTTTGGGTTGACTTCCCCTTTTAAGGAAGTGTGAAAAACCGTAAACCATTTGGGGTATACTATACAATACAGTATCTGGCGGCACAACCTCAAGCACGACACATTTTTGTTGTTTTCAATTGAAGCCAAGGGTAGTTACTCGCTCCCTGCCACCTCTAAAAAAAAGGTTTTTAAAAAAACAAACAACTTTTATGACATTTAACTAATATACAACCACCCATACCTGCTGGGTGTTTAATTAAAAACACAATGTTATTTACTTAGATGTCTCCTGTAAAAAACAATTGCTTGTATGGAACCAGATCTCAAAACGCCACTCAGGGGTCACATTGTTATTATTTTCAATATCCATTTTCATGAGTGTCGGCTTTGTAATATGGCAGGTTAGGGACCACCCGCTTTGTTTTTCCAGCTCGCGTGCCAGGCTCTAACCTTGCGTCGAGAAGAGAAGTGTCAGTTTCATCACACGCCCAGCTTGGGATTGCCAGGCTTCACCGAACCCGAGACATGTGCCTCAAACACGAGCCCCTGCTGATGGAGCTCAAATAATTGTTCCCTACTGTGACGTGTTGGATTGATAGTTGTTCATCTGCCGCATCGTTTTTTTTCTTTTGCCTCAATTTACAGTTAGAACAATATTTGATATCTCAGCATGAGTCGAAAGTTTAACAGTCTTCACTGTTGGTAAATTTGGATTTTCCCTCAAAGTGTTCACAAAATGACAACTTGTTTACCAAATGCATTGAGCAGATTTGGACTGTTTTTCATGACAGATGAGAAAATAATAATCACATTTGCTTTCCCAAGATTGAGATTAGTTAGTTTTTTTTGTTTTGTTTGTTTTTTATAGATACATTTATTTCTCTTGCAAGTAAAACTCCAAAAAGTTGTGATTGTTTCAGTGAACTTTGGTATTTGGCTATTTAAGACACAAAGGTATTTCCTCTTCTCCCTCATTTTATGGAAGTCATATTCCAAAATGTATTATATTTATAACTCCAATGTAAAAAATGAAAGAAAAAAATGTAATAGTAATATTTAAAATTATTATTATTATTATTCCTATTATTATTATTTTACTTACTTACTTAATTAATTAATGTATTTTTTTGAACACATTTCTTAACAACAACATTTTGTTATGTTGGAGTAATCAACAAAAGTCATCAAATTATCTGCTTCTTGTAAAATTTTATATAAAATGCCCTATAATAGCAAAGTTATTTTTAAATGTAAATGTAATTAAAGACTAGCAACACAAAAAGCCTCTCAAATATGAAAAATGTATCGATTAATCGACAAGTTATCGATTATCAAATGAATCGGCAGCAATTTTAATAATCGAGTAATCGTTTGGTATGTTTTTTTTAATTGAAAATTGTCCAAATCTTTTGATTTCAGCATGCCAACAGTAATTGTTTACAGATTTCTGTAGTCCTTCATGAAAAAATTGCTTGATACTCGAAAAGCTCGATAGATTAATCGATTCTAAAAAATATTCGATAGTGACCGCACTAGTGCACATTAAAATGTTATCTCTCGTATATTTTCTGTACATTTTTAGTGTTTTTGTCAGGTTAATAGCAAAATGTTGATTATGATTATGAGTTATTTCTATTAGTTTAACAATTTTTCATTTCATTTTTTATGAAAACCTATATTTTTTTGTTGTACATTAATAACAGATATAAAATTATCATGCGATTAATTACGATTAAACGGCCCTTATTTTAAATTGTTTGTTTTTATATTAGGCCCGTCAGGCGATTACATTTTTTCAAATTGTATTTAATCACATGACTTCACCAGTTAACTAACGATGAATCTGTTATAACATTTTTTCTAGGTTTTTATACTCTTGTTATCAAAAGTGGATTTTTAAAAAACTAATAGAAATAGTTCAAATGAATTTTTGACGTCTATAGCCGTCAATGGCAGTGAATGAGTTAAGTATGACGACGTATTTTTGTCAGGTTAATAGCAAAATGTTGATTATGAACAACCTGCTGTTTGTGGCAGTGTATAAACGTGCGTTTGTGACTTTACACGATGAGGCGCTGCTCAGTGGAGGCACTCAGGAAGCCCCCGGCATCGTGCGGCCGGCTGGCAGTCTAATCCGCAGCGTCACATAGGAAGTAGTATCTCAAGCTCTGGCATCACGCACGAGTCTTCTTACCCGGCAGTAGCGCGCCAAGAAACGAGCCAGTTTATCAGAAAAAGACCTTTGACCGCACAGACGGACCCTTCAGATCTCAGCAGCGCGTCATGGCCAGGGGCTGCGCACGTCTGTTGAACTTTGCCCCCCGCCAGCTTCAGCCAGCCTGGCCGGCGTGATCCTTCTGCCCCCCCCGGGCCGTAGTTCATCAGAACGCCAGCAGCCGCGTTGATGATTGCGAGAAGCGGCATTAATGCCGCGCGCAGGTTACAGCCCCGCCGGGCTCTGCTCTGTTGACACGCTTCATTATTTACCCGTCTGCTTGCGCAAGACGGCAGGAAATCTTGCAGCTCGCGGCACCGTGAAGCACTCAAATTGGAGCGAGTGAAAAGGAGCGCGCGTATGCTGCTTATTAACAGTGGCGAGTTCCGCACGAGCCGATTTGAAGCGATTCAGAAATGGTGCTGGTTATTCAGAGCGAGACTGACATTGATGCAGTGACTTGAGCCCAACTCGTGGAAGTTCCGATTTAATATCATTAGCTGCGGGCTGCGGCTGTATCTTAACTTCCATCAGTCAAGCTCTCTGCCGATGTTCAGCTCTCCATTTAGCCTCATTAACGTACTTAGCCATCAAGCGACATTAAGCGAAACCTTGCCGCCGGCCTCAGCGTGTCTGGGGATGACGAGGCGCCGCCGGTGTTTCTTCGGGTGGTCTAGACTGCCATGCTAACATCAGTCACGCGTAAAAAAGACGCGTAAACGGCGTCTCGATTTCAATTGTCTTCCCGTCTGCATGTAAATAGGTTACAGATTTTAACAGCCCCTTTGGGGAGAGTCTGAGAAGACGGGTCGTGAACTTGACAGAAGATTATGAGCTGGGATTGGAAGATAGTGCTTTATTTTAAAATCAAAACCGCAAGGTACATTTGCTCCCTGTCCCCTCAGGCATCACAGATCAGATAGCAATACGGTTCTTCCTTGAATATTGAAGAATACTTAACGGAGGCAGAGAATGCTAAACCCTGCCTCAAATAGCAAAAACTGCAAGTACAGGTAGTCCTCAATTTCATTTACCTTAAATAGGAATCACTAGCGCGCTAATGCTAATCGCGATTGCTAACCATTTAGCATACGCTAATTTTATTGGTGTTTAATAATGCATATGTACATAAGATAATTGAGTAGTTACATCCAATCAATCCAATTCATGTAGATATAATGATGTATGTGTGAACTAAATGGTGGTTGTTGTTTTTTTACCTTGGAAATCACTGACGCGCTAATTCTAATCGCAATTGCTAACCATTTAGCATAGGCTAATTTTGTTGGTGTTTAATAATGCATATGTACATAAGATAATTGAGTAGTTACATCCAATCAATTCAATTCATGTAGATATAATGATGTACGTGTGAACTAAATGGTGGTTATTGTTTATTTATGCTGGTAATCACTAGTGCGCTAATGCTAATCGTGATTGCTAACCGTTTAGCATACGCAAATTTGATTGGTGTTCAATAATGCTCATGCACGGAAGATAATAAATAATTAGTAGTTATATCCACTCAATTCAATTTGTGTAGATATAATGATGTATGTGTGAACTAAATGGTGGTTATTGTTTCTTTTCCTTGGAAATCACTGGCGCGTTAATGCTAATCGCAATTGCTAACTGTTTAGCATAGGCTTATTTTGTTGGTGTTTAATAATGTACATAAGATAATTGAGTACTTATATCCACTCAATTTAACTCACGTTCAACCTTAGTGGATTAAAAAAAGAAGAAGTTAAATTTATGGAAAAAAATATGGGCGGGGGGGATTATTCGATTATTCAATGGAATTATCAATAGGATAATCCATTTAAAAATAGTGACAGCCCTATCCTCAATTTCCAAACACAGTGGGTTCTAAGAGGCTGATTGTAAGTCGTATTGTTTGTAAGACAAGACAAATTAAATCAGATTTTAAAATACAATTTTATTCAATGAATAATAATTAAAAAATATTAAATAAATAAAATTTACAGTATATACTGTGTAGACAATAATGCAGTATATTATCAATACATAGATTAAAATAATTTCTAATGAATATGTTTACACGTATAACATAAACCATACCATGAAAAGAAAAATAAATATGCTTACATTGATGGTGGAGGAGGCAGAAGAGGCCGATGGTGCAGAGTTCAAGTGAGACTGCAAAAGGTGGAGGGCATTATGGCGTGCAACATTAGACATCTTCTCAACATTAGCCCCAAAAAATGTGAAAAGGTGAATTCTGGATAGTCAACTATGAATATGAGGGGGATTCTTGTATTGTGCTGTTCCCCCAAAAATGTCCAATTTTGCCCCTTACAAAGGTATTTATTCCGTTTTTTTTTATTATTGGCGCCATCAGAGATATTATTTTAGTGTTCTGTGGGCATCTCGTTTTATTATTATCATTATCATGAATAGGAATGGAGCAGGGGCTAAACTCGAGATAGCAATAAATGTGATAGTTTTGGGTCAAGACAGAGAAGAAAAACGAATTTAAGTTCACACAATGAATCGCTTGCATTAGGAATTCATTACCGGTACAGGGAAAAGAAAAAGGGGAAGAAAAAAAACTACCTCTAGATTTGATGAAATAGTAGCACTGAATTTGCATCTTGGTGATGGAAAAATTCACTGCAGCCAATAGAGACCCTCAAATAAACATGCAAATCCTTACACAGTGTTGTCTACACATTCCAATTGGTTTAAGCATTGTTAGTATTGCGGGTTGTTAAACCCTCATGTGAATTCTCTCCAACTACTCTTTCAATTTTATGGTTGGACTTTAAGGAGTAGGAGTTTTTCTTTCGTCTTTTTTTCTGTAAGCAGCTGCTGAGAAATGGCGGCTCCGTCCGTCAGCCGATCACTCCGTCGCCCAAGGGCATTGGAAGAGGCCAGTGGAAAGCTTGGCATGGACGCTGTAGGGAAGCAAGTGCACTTAACTCAGCTGGCTGAAAGAGGCTTTCAGTACTGGGGGGTTTGGGAGGGGGGGGGGGGGTGGGGTCCTGTTATGGACACCAGCTGGCTGTAGCAAGCTAAGTGAGATAAATTACAAAGTAGTCGGCGTATCCTTCCTGAAAGGTGAAAAGACAGAGGTTCAGGACAGAATTAGGCCAAGTTGCATCAAAGAGATTTGAAGGTTTCCGGTATGGGAACACCTGATCGAGGACGATTTTGGAGTATCTGTGGCAATCCTCACGCCTGTGTGCATTTCCATGGCAGTTTTTCCACACAAGAGATCTGCATGGTAATATATACAGTATAGCCAAGCTTGGGTTACTAACAATTAATGAATCTGCCGATAAATTTTTTGATGAATCAATTAGGGCCTGACCGATATGCATTTTTTTTAGGTCGATGCCGATACCGATTTTGGGCAGAAAAAAATCAGCCGATTATTTAAAAAAAATAAAATTATATATATATATATATATATATATATATATATATAAATAATGCATAAAATTATCGCCCGCCCCATCCTTAACTTTTGCTCTCAAGATTTACTCTGCTTTGAATTACAAGTCCATGGTATATGACCTTATCAACACATTTCATGAAGTATACAAGGTTAGTGTATATATTTATGTGTCAATAATAAAATAATTCTTGCTTATTTACAACTAGTGTACTGTATATATTTAGAGTACATAATTGGGCTGGGAAAATATGTGGATATGCGTGTTAAGACAAAAAAAAATCCTTGGATGTTTGCATCCTTGAATTCTGAGAAAGTTAATTATTTGAATCCTTGAAATATCAATTTTAAATATAACTTGAAAGGACAATGACAAAATAAAAATAAGAATAGAATATCAATATACTCAAATAATAGCAACTGGAAAAACCTTAAGAACAAATACTGACTGTTCCTGTGCGTTTTGGCCTCTTGGGGGCAGTGTGGTGCCGTGGATCCATGGTGTACACACTTAAAGTGAGTACAGAAGAAAGTAATGATTTCATTATATTAAAATAGCTCATTTTTCACACATTAGGAGCAATGTATGCCGTTGCGTATGTGTTCCCACAGCATTTGTGTATGAATATTCGTTATGTGAAGGAAAAACTCCCGAAGTCGATGCTAACTTCCGGTTAGCTTTTGAATGGACTTTTAGCATTAGTGCTAGGCTAGCGATGTTTTCAAAACAAAGCATGTTTTGTATTTAAATATACGGTGGATGTAATTCTTATTATTGTGTGTTTAGTTTTAGTGTTTAGTTTTTACACTTAACTCCAACTGGGATGTCATTAAACAGTTTAAAGGACAACAGAATAACCAGAATAACATAGGCTACACAATTGCTAGTTGCTAATGCTACGCAAGCAAAATGGTGCATTCAGGGTACTTTCACAGCGTCGGAAACTTCATTTTTCTTCGATAACGTTTTAAAGGGAAAATAATTAGCCGTTTGGCCCCAATAAGCAGATTGTTTTGTTTGAAGGTCAATAATCGTCAGATTATAATCAACGGCCGATTAATCGGTTGGGCCCTAATCGATGAATCTGAGGATAATTTTTTTGATGAATCGATATTTCAAATATTTTATATATAATATTCATATTTCAAATTCAGTTGGTCACCTTCAAAGCTATAAACCATGCGGAGTAGTAAAGTCGACTAATTGGCTCAAGCCAAACCCGAGTAGCCATTTTGTGTTTTCATGTGATCTCTCCTTGTGTTTTTTCAGATATGAGCTGTTCCAGAAGCAGCTTTTCCAGCTGGAAGAGGCGGAGGGTGGCTTCGACCAGTTCACGCGAAGCTACTGGACCTTCGGCGTGCAGCGGCGGCCCAACAATAGCCTCTTCTTTAAGGAGTGGGCTCCGGCTGCGGAGGCCCTCTTCCTCACCGGTGATTTCAGTAAGTGGACTCTCGGGGTGAGAACACACAGCTCTTCTATCAGCACGCCGAGGAGAATTCCCCGCAATGTTCTGGTAATTTCCACGTAGCCGCAAGCAGGTGCACCTGCTCACAGATGATGTGATGCAAAGAAATGACCCAGGGAAGAATAGTCTCCCCCCTTTACAGTGGTGCCTTATAGGGCTGAGTTTAACAATATAAAGCCTGACCCATAAAATATAAAATAAAAAATTCTGATTCTTTGTAAATAGAGTGTTATTGGTCTTTTTGAACAAACATACCCAAAAATATTTTGGGGAAAATCAACTTCCACATATGACTTTTGATTTGTGTCATATTTGATACATCTGGTCACAAGGCTTTAAATTTGTACATTTATAACTGTCAAAAATATAATAATAAACAGACATATCGTACATATTAGTATTTCCAAAAATCAGAAAGAACATTTCCCACTATTAACAAGTATAGGTGTCTCTCCTTTCTTAATTGGGATGATATTGCAAGGTCACTGGAAAAGGCATCAGATGGGAGATACTGCCCTTTAATGGATTATCCGTGCAATGCATGTGTCAGATCATATACGGTACGGTACGTACGGGTTTTAATGGGGGTGGGGTTTATAGTCAAGAAATAGAGGGCTCAAAATGTCTTGTATTTAATCTAATACGTTTGGCTTTATAGGGTTAAAGAAAAAAGTCCATTAATCAATATCAAATCGATTTTCCCTTTAATAGCCCAATATCGATGCCTAAAACCATAAATCGATTATTTTACTGTTTTCGCTATCAATTCATGAGAAAATAGAATTTTAAAAGCCTAAGTTTTTTTTGTATCTTGCCATTTCCTTGAAATTTAATGTTCACATTAATTAAAAGTAATTTGTTACATTTACAAAATGCCTGACATATTGCACTTTAAGACAATTCAATATTTTTTTAAATTTATAATTACAAATATCGAGTTACAATTATGAAAATGTTTTCATCTCATCCTTGCTGATACTTAAGTGATCATAACACATGTTGCTTTCATTAACAAAAATAAACAAAATCATTTGACCAGTTACTGTTGCTGCATAATTTAATGAAAAAATTATTGATTGTGGAGTTTGTCTTTGATATTTAAGAATAATAGATGTTATGTATATTAAATCAATATTGGATTGGATTAAATTGAATTGGGGGAAAAAAATCGACTCAAATTGAATCGATTTAGGAAATTAGTATCGATACCCAGCGCTAGTGCCTTGACTTAGGAGTTTCATTCGTTCCCTGACCATGCTCGTAAGTCATAAACACTTGCATTTCAATCATATTTCTCCATTTTCGTTTCATTTTTGGTACAGGACCTTACTCTCTGAAAAAAATTGAGTCCGATTGTGACTGAAGTGGTGAAAAAAATCTAACCTTGTCCTCATGTCCCTTCGCTTTACTAAACAGAAATTGTGGCTTTCAGTCACAGAATTTGCTCCCCAATGCTGTCAAGTGATTTGATTGCACACACGAAGGTTGCATCTCGACTGAGCGTTTGATAAGCTATTCAACATTGCTGTGCTGTTGAACAAAGAGGAAGCAGAAATTAAGATAAGGAGCAGCCGGGAGGTACCTTTTGATCGGCCGACGTGGGAAATGTGGAAAATATTGATCACGCAGGGATAGGCTTGAATACCGAAGAGTGGGACTGTCTGCTTTAGATGGTGGGAGTCCGCCTTTAATTTTTTTAGTAGCTGCTTATTGCATCATCGCCGGCATAGCTGATGAGAAATGCAAAAGCGCCGTGTTTGCGCCCAGACTTCCTCTTCACTCGCCGTGCCAACTTTGAAAGTCAGATCAAGTTAATGGTGTCCGTGTCAGTCAAGACCATTTATTTTCATCATCATTAGCGACATAACACCAGGCTGCCTCTCGTCTGTCAAACAGATAAACAACGCACCTCACACTCGAGGCACTTTTTTTAGCTGTTTTCATATTGCTCAGCTTTTTTTTTTTCTCTCCTCCTCTCCATCAAACCTATTAAAGCACTCGACTTTATTGCGCAAACCAGTCGTGACGCATGACTCTCATTTGACACAGGGGAGGGGAAAAAAAATCACAACCTAAAAATAAGCACAGCTTCTTGCTACCTGTGCATGAAATGAAATTACTTTGACGCTACGCTCAGCCCACGTTAGATGGTGGAGGCAAAACAACTTTATGACGAGGATAGCTGCTTTTGATTGGGGCAAATTCCCAAAGTAGGAGAATGTCAAAATATGAGTATTTTCACTGGGTGGGGGTCACATTCACGGTGTTGAGTTCGCCAATCTGCGAGCTGGCAAACTCAGTAACAGGGTTAGTTCTCACTCGGCACGCTGGAGTGACGACCGGGACCCTTTCCCCTGCCGGGCCCGGGGTTCGGGAGGGTGCCGCCCGGGACCTTTCCCTGCCGGGCCCGGGGTTCGGGAGGGTGCCGCCCATCCCCCCGATGCTCCCTTCCTACCACGCGGCTGGAGGTGGGGCTGGCACGGGTGGTCCCTGAAATTCGCCTACAGTGATTGCTTCAATCTAAAATGGCCAACTTCCTGTTCAATTTCGTACATGGGACTTTGAGACTTTTTTTTGTGTGCATCCTGTCATGATAGATACATTGTTGAGTAGTCAAAATGGTGTCCGGGGCTCATTTTCCGCCCTCAATTTTAAACATACATACGGATTTTCACCAGGATACACACTAACCAAATATTTGACTTTTTTTGGTATGTTGAGGCCCGCAAAAAGGTGATCAAATTGCCGTAAAAATAATAATGAAGCACAACAATTCCAAAAGGGTCTTGGAAGTCCGTCTTGGCTTTCTAACAAGTTAAAGTAAGCACAGGCTGATGAAGCAGGAGTTCAGCACCAGCTGTGTAACCACAGTTACCTTGTAATTTAGATACTTTACGGATTACTTGGTTTTAAAAGTAGTTTACTTTGATGACTTGATTTTAAAAGTAACTAATTGATTTTTTAGTAAATATTTATTATTAAGTTAAAAAAATTACATTGGCCTTTTTCATTAAATATTTGGTAAAATATTACTGTAAATTTGGGCTGCAAGTTGCAGACAATTATTTGAATAATAAAATAATCTGTGGATTCAAATCATATTTTAATTGATACATTTTGATAAAAAAAAAAACAAGGCATTATTTCTAAGTGCAGAAAACATAAATTATGATTCAGCGACTGGTTTGGTCTGTAACATGTCACGAAAGTAAAAGCCGATGGTTTATTCTGATTCGACACAAAGATAATCAGTCTACTATCAACGAGGACAACAGAAATCAGATAATACTTATTGTTGAGAAGGGGAAATTCTGAGGATAATTAAAAAGGTGTTGAAACAATTAATTGATTATCAAAGATAATTATCGATTAACTTGATAATCAGTTACTTATTGATTAATCAATCAATTAATTGTTGCACCTCTACTGTAGATGAATGACAAATAAAACAATTAAATTACAGTACATTATTAAAATGAACTCTTTTACTTGTGTAACCTTTTCTTTTGTACCTCGTAACATGGCTGAGATTCGAACCCAGAACATTTCAACTGTGAGGCGGATGTGCTTACCACTGGCTCACTGTGCTGTCCTTGTGCCAATTACAATCATTCAAATGGTAACCATTGACACGGTTTCCTGCTTGTTTTTACCATCCCGGCACACTTTCCGCCTTCATTTGTCATTTTTCATTGGTGGGAAATGTATAGAAGCACTGTTGCGACATTTACTTGAGTGAGAGTGATTACATTGTGACATAGCGCCGTCATATTCTCTTGATTTAACTAGCAGCAACACTGATGCATATACTGTGCTAGTACGCCTCAGGCTATAAATCCCGCACAAATCCGAGTGTGTCGAGTCACTTCTGCCTTTCACTTTCCATCCTGCCGTTGTTTTCCGTTCATCAAGGGTAAGCAGATATGGATTAGAGACACGGCCCGGATGGTCGGCGTGATAAATGTTCAGCGTTCTAAAATGTTCCCTTCAACTGCCGGTAATGTGCTCTCAGCAGGATCTTTGATTTACTGGAGTGGTGAAGTGGGCATTTCGCTGTGGAGGAGAAGGAAGGGCTGCTGAAATGCACAGGGCCATTGGGGAGCTGTTTGAGCGCAAAGCTTAAAGGCACCAAGTGACTTTTAATTATTTCATTAGCAATCAAAAATAATGAAATTCCCCATGGCAGGCTTTTACATTTGAACATTTGGGGAGTACTGGGAAAAATAAATCACCAGTCTTGACACTTTTTCTTACTACTTTTTAAACTTAAAATCCACCCTTGTTTGGGTAACTAAAGTGAACTATATTGTGTTGGGATTGACTGGCACATATATTATATATCATCATCATCATCATCATCATCATCATCATCATCATCATCAAGATGATGACTCCCAAACCCAGTAAGGAGAAGGAGCCAGATGGACTGTCATGGAAAGACAAGCCCCGCATGGCATGTTACACCGACAAATTGAGGGAAGTGGCTGACATCGAGAAAACATACCAGTGGCTTGAAAAGGCTAGAATAGCGTACAGGAACATATGTGCCAAATGATGGCAGACCCCTCCAAAGGTGGTTGAAACAATCAGGCAAAAATCCTATGGGATATAATATCAACTGTATACGTGTGCATGTTTTTTCCTTTCATGTACGTATTCTACTTCATTATATACAGCCATCTTTGTTTTTAGTCCATATTAAATCATTCACTCGCAGCCATTTTTATTGAAGCAACCCCCTTTGCTCCCGGCTGTTTTACTAGATTTTGACTAATTTTGCAAGGCCCACAGAATACTGTGTTCTATTGCTATAAAAACATGGAACCTACCAAAAGAAAGATTAGAGTCTCTTCTTTCTTCCGGAAAAAAATATATGTATATTTGTATCTGTTTCCGTTTTGCAGCAATTAGCATTAGAATATAGCAAAGTTTCATCATTATTCACAAACCTGTTGAAAACACTGTCAAAAAGAGCTTGATGCAACATGGTCCTGGCTGGACTCTTATACTCTGCTGCCACCTGCTGGCCTTTTTTTTTTTTTATTTATAACTACCATTGCTGTCAGAAGCTGTATCAAAGCCTTCTGTATGCTCTAGCATTAAAAAACAAACAAACACAAGAAACTTATAAATACGTTTTTGGGACTGAAGGACAAAATATAAAAAACAAAGTATTAAAAAAATTATACGTTTTGGGGTTTTAATGTTTGAGTTAAAGGTGTTTAATAGGCTTTTTCTTCCACACCAAACACATTCAAGCATGCCTTTTTGTTTGGACCTTGCTTGCCCAAAAAAAGATGGAAGAATACGATTGTCCAAAATGTCTTTATGACTTGAAGAATTACAATTCAGGGGCAACAAAAAGGTTTCCTGTCCAACCCCTGATAGCTTTATCAGGTCAAATCTGGGTGTGTGTTACATCGAGCCTGATGCTCTTATTCACGTTTCTGTGCTAAAAGCCGGTCATGTTGCTCCCCGGCATACATGTTTGTGTTTTTTACCTCTCCTCCTAGACGGCTGGGACAAATTCTCCAACCCATACACCAAAAGAGATTACGGCAAGTGGGAGTTGATTCTCCCGCCCAAGCGTGACGGGTCTCCCGCTGTGGATCACAACACCAAGCTCAAGGTAGGCAGCAGCGCATCTTCATGCCGACTTTCACGGCCTCAGCGGGTGCCGTGTCGACGCCATGCCCCAACCCCCCCCCCCCCCCCCCCCCGCCCACGTTTCGTAAAATGGGTGCGAAAGGCTGGCGCGGCGCCATGAGCGGCGAGCAGAAGGGAGATTACGGCGCGCGTGCGGTACGCGCGGTGGAGGCTTGTTTTCATTTCCACTCCCGTGGGACGTCTCCTTGTTTGCCACACAACGTGGCCCACTGTGGCTGCGGTTGATTGTTTTTTAGCGCTTGTGAAAAATTCATCAAGGTTAAATGCAAAACACACACCTCCCGCTTTTGAATTGTCTCGCAAGTCGGCCGTGAGGATGGCAAATGCGGTGAACCCACCGGTTCTGGTGAAATGCCGCGATACACAAAGACTATATAATTGCTTTTCAGTTGTTTCAATGCTCCCACATGCTCGAAACATATCGATACTTTATTTATATATGTTGACAACTAGAACAACTCATTTTTGTTATTAGAAGGAGTTCAAAGGAATTTGTACGACGGCGTATTAGGGCCACGTATAAATATAGATTCTTCCTTATTTCTCGTCAGTTTTTTCCCTCGCAAAAAGTGGCAAATTTGCGAGAAAGAAACTCTGAAACTTACGAGAAATACACGACTACTCGGATGTTTGTGCCAATACTTTTCGGTCGGGTTTTCAAATTAGGAGATAGTAATGGCTTTAACCATATCATGCATTCGCACTTTGAAACGTTGGGTACTGCCAGTGACAAAAACACTCCCCTGAGGATCAAGCATTTAAGTTCATTTGTTAAAACAGAAATGTATTTGTACATTCATACATTTTGCTTTTTTTTTATGTGTCGAATCTGCTTCTCTGCGTCATTCACTTGGATTTACCTAAAGTATTCTAGCTTCTGATTGGTTAGTGTTTAGTCAGCTGATAAGGGATCAGGAAGTGTTCTTGCTCTAGCTGCCGTGTATGGCGACGAACGAAAGTTTAAATTAAGAATGAGTCAGTCTCCATCCTGCCTTTTCATTTTATAAACAATGTCCTATTAACCACCAACGAATCCTCACATTAAACTACGTATTTCTCGTAAGTTTCTGAGTTTTTTTCTCGCAAATCTGCCACTTTATAAAGTCGCAAATTTGCCATTTTATAAAGTCGCAAATTTGAAAACATAAAAAAAAATATTAATGTCTTTGGGAGCATGGTAATATTTAAAATAGAACGTATTTATACGTTTTTGGAAGCAAATTAGTTAAAATATATAAAAATATAAGTTTTTGGGGCACGGTGGCTGACGTCCGCCTCCCAGTGCAAAGGTTGTGAGATCAAGTCCGTGCTTCGGCCTTCCTGGGTGGAGTTTGCATATTCTCCCCGTGCCTGCGTGGGTTTCCTCCGGGTACTCCGGTTTCCTCCCACATTCCAAAAACATGCATGGCAGGTGAATTGGACATTCCAAATTGTCCATAGGTGTGATTGTGAGTATGGTTGTTTGTCTCTGTGTGCCCTGTGATTGGCTGGCAACCAGTTCAGGGTGTACCCCGCCTACTGCCCGAAGCCAGCTGGGATAGGCTCCAGCAACCCCGCGACCCTTGTGAGGACAAGCGGTACAGAAAATGGATGGATGGATATAAATTTTTCACCAGGCCCAATGTGTGTGCAAAGCCTATAAGTAGAATAATAATAATAATAATAATAATAAGAAGAAGAAGAATTCCTAGAAAAACAATAGGGACCTCGCAGCATTCCCATTCCCATGATGTAGTGGGGCCACGGTACATGGGCAGCGCTATTGAGAGGGAAGTCTACAATCTTGAAATAAGATGCCATCCATGGAATGGAAGGTGTCACACTGTCACGGTACCACTGTCCTTGGGACCCGGGGGTCGTCACCGGCGCAACCACCACCTCCCCGCCCCCCCCACCAGCCACTCCGGACAGGCCGCCTCGCTCCCATTGTCAGCGCAGGTCAGTCTTGGGATGATAAGAAGCAGATGGAAGCGCTGGCACTTGTCCGCCCCTCAATGGTAGCATTGCCGCCAACTCGCGCTAGACCTTCTAATGTAGAGCCCTGCGTACCCTTTATTCTGGGGTCCAATTTGTCTCCACAAACAAACGTTGTGTGCAAAGCACCTGCTTTTGATGGCGCCCGGCAGGGAAGTATTTTTGAAGTAATCAAACACATTGCCTAGCCGATGCTTGTTTTTCCCCGTGATTTTTCTGATACTGGCCAATTTGTGTGAAGGACCACCTTAGTGCATTGATTTTTCCTAATCCTGTAAGTTCTGAAGGACGCCAGTGGATGGAACTTGGATCCCCAGGAGGCCGGCTGTAATGAAAACCAGCCCGGGGGGGTTCTGGCCAACAGCACTCGGGCAGGTGGCTCTGGTCATTACTGCACAGGAATAGCCAGAATTAGCCGGGATCTGCGGGTGGCCGAGCGCATACTGCGCGTAACATTGCAGAATTGACTGCTTGCTTTTCTCGACTCTCATGGTTTCATTTATATCTTTAAAGTGCTGAAGCAATTGACGCCAGTTCAGGGTTTACCATTCTGAACCATACCACAGGGAGTCCATTTGAGTTGTAATGCCTGCTCGAAACTTGGCTTCAGCTGAATTACCAAAACAAAACTCAACATAATGCTGGCCAACATAAAGCTACTAAACATAGTGCCTCGCTAAATAGCTCAGTTGTTGCAAAAATCCTGTTAAGCAGGCCCTCGCAACACAAAAAAAAAAACACCGCAACCAATCTTCTAATCAATACTGAGCTGCCCTCTGCAAAACGAGCCTTTCTGATGTTGACGCACTGACAAACCGATGGAACAATCGACACTGTCTCTTTTTGTGTAACAGATGCTGCAAAATGTTTTATAACAAAAAAAATCCAAATCTGAATACATATACTTTTACAACGACATTTTTCTAGTTCTTTTCAACACTACATGTAATGGAGATGTCGGGAAGATGACCCAAACTTGTGACCTCAGAGAAGGACTGGACTAGGACTGGTTCATATATATATATATATATATATATATATTATTTGTAAATCATTTGTTTGGAATATTTATGGTTTCTAAAAAATTGAAAAATAAAAAAAAAGAGAACAAGTAATTACTAAGTGATGGTAAATAAATCTAATAAATCTAGTGTTATACATGAAAGTAACAATTCGACCCAATTTGGCTGGTTTAACTAGCTTCTATAGCATAAGACATTGACGGACTGAGTGAAAGTAGCGGCCATGGACGGAGTTATTCAAGCAACAATATACTACGTATTCGACATAAACGTACCTTCTCATGGACGCACAAATGATTAAAGACAGATAGTTGGGAAGTCCACAGAATCATGCGAGTGCTCGGCCCAGAAGGGACTCGCTAGTGGCTAGCAAAAGCTGAGTCCTGATTGGCGGAGAGACAATAAGGCAACTGATTGGTTGCTGAATGTTACCTGCCTCTTACGCTATCACGCGGGAATGATAAGCAAATTTAAAGAAAAACAGAAACAGCAAACAAGTTCCCCAGAACACCAAAACACTAGAACAACCAGAACCTTCATAACACTACGCAACCATGTTTGTGTGTCTAGCTTGGCTGTTCTCATACTGTGCTCGTTGCTTATAATCGGGTTTTCTTCTTCTGCCAGGTGGTGGTTCACACCAAGTCCGGTGAGCGGCTCTACCGGATCTCGCCATGGGCCAAATATGTGACAAGGCAGGAGAACGCAATCATCTATGACTGGACTCACTGGGACCCCCCACAACCGTACATCGTAAGTGGTTACTGGTTGGCTTCTTCTTCTCGGGAAACAGAAAACAGTCCAAAGGCCAACTTGGAGTCACTGTTTATGATGCGGCCAACATATTACTTGCTTTTTGGGGCTCGTCAACATGCTTAAAAAAAAAAATTGAATATTTCTGGAGGTCAACAATATGGACCACCATTTGTGGTTTGAAGCAGCCATTTTGGATGAATTCTATGGCTCATATTTGGAACTTCTGTAAGAATTTTTTTTTTTCAAATGCAAGGTTTCACCCAGAGAAATTTGCTAAGCCTGGTGGTCCACGACAGACTGGGTATAGAATTCGGCCCAAGAAAATATTTGTCAACGTTTTACGTATGACGAATACCATGCCACGAATCCTATTTGTTGACAGGTGCGGGGGGGGACAGATGATGAACAGCCCCCGCTGAATTGTATGCGTTGACAGGAGGGAGACGACATGCGCTGAATCATACTCGTCGATTCGGTCGTTACTATTCATTGACGTAGTGAGGGCGTGATGCTTAGCCTGCCGGGGGGACGGGGAAAAAAATTGGTGGCCCGCCAGGCCTATAAAGCAGTAGGGGAAACCCTGAAATCAGCAGCAATCAAAAGCCAGAGGTGCCAAATCCAGTTAGCTAGCTCCCTAGCTAGCTCCCATGTTGCTCGTTAACCTGCTAGGGAGCCAGCTAGCTAGCTAGCTAGCTAGCACCCATGGTGCTCGTTTACCTAAACCCAAACTGTGCAGCGTTTTTACTTTCTGGACCTGGATATGCCACCGCAGTTATCCAAATGTCGGATGACACTAAATTGCAACGCTGTTTTTGCCCACACCGTCTAATGTGGGAGGAGCACAGCATTGAAGTTTAATCATTTTGAGCATTCGCCCAAAAAAAGTGGGCATAAAGGCCAGTTTATCACTCTAGCTTCAGTTTCTCTTTTAAACATCCTAGAGAGAGCTTTGTCAGTAGATGGAATGTTCAAGTGTGCTTCATTCAAATTGTGGGTTCAAGTCCTTTTGTGTAGCCGTGAGGATGTTAGCGCCAAAACAAATCTCTTGCGTAACACAGACAATGTGATTCACACCGCCGCAGCCTTTGTCGGAAGATTTTTTTGTTTTTACAGCTCTGGGAGGATGTTTTTGCTCCATTTTGGCTTTCCTCTCCAGCACATCCACCCGCGGCCCATGAAACCCACGCACCTGAGGATCTATGAGGCCCACGTGGGCATTGCGTCACCCGAGGGAAAGATCGCGTCGTACAGCAACTTCACCATCAACGTGCTGCCTCGTATAAAAGACCTGGGTAAGACGTGACGCTTAACATGAAGCATAGCTGCTTATCAACACCTCTGCATCTTTATTTATTCATGAACAGTGACTTCTCTCTCGGCTCTATAAAAAAGAAAAGAAAAAAAAAAAGTCGACTTTGTGTCACATTACCCAAAGCTCGATGAAATAAACAGAGCGAGCATTTTCCATTTTTTCATGACGGCAGCCTCGAAGAAATCTTACAATTTTGCATACGCGTCTCTGTGCCTGCAGTGACGTCTGAACTAAAAACCATTCATCAACATTTTGCCCCTTGTGGCCTTCTGGAACGTCTCCTCATTATCGCTTGCAGGTGTAATTAAACTGGGTCATACTACAAATCTACCTCAATTGTATTTTTCTCACTTAAATAGAATATCATCTTACTTTTTCAGTATATTTCAGCCCAAGTTCATCCTCACAAAGGAAGAAACATTAGTGTATTTTCTTTCATCAGGAAACAATTTTTTTTTTTTTTTTTATCTGTTTCCGTTTTGCAGCAATTAGCATTAGAATATAAACTAAGTTTCATCATTATTCACAAATCTTTTCAAAACACTGGGGAATCAATCACGTCTCACCTGTTTTTTGAGTCTGGTCATGTGACATTTATATGCGATTAGTTGGATCGGAAGTCTACTTGGGCCACTTGGTAATGAAGTACTGCCACCAATAGTGAAATTACAATCCATGCTTGTATTGTAATGCTGTAATTCTCTATCCTTAGTGTATTTTGACTAAATCGTGTCACAGACATGTTGTTAGGACACCAGGGAACTGTCTGGAGTTGTGAAACAAATGCATTATTGGTCTCCTGTTATTCAAACGCACAGGAGCCATCTGATAAATGCTTTACCGCAACATGTCTCCTGTCAAACTGCCTACTCGCTGCAGCTCGGGGAATTCCCAATTGTAGTGCGTCAGGAGGTGAATCTCTGCCATCTTTTCAGAGTTTGTATCGAAATGCTGACACATTTGCTTCAGAATACGTTTCTTTGCTTCCTCTCCATTGTGAAGCCGAGCTGGGTGCCATGCAACGATGGCAAAACGACCGCAGGGCTGGCTTCCCTATGGGAGCGCTCGACGGTGGCTTGAAAGCCTCGAGTTGCCTTTCGCTCGTGGAAGCAGCTCTCATAGGAGCGTGCTGAGATGTCATACGTGAATGCGGGATTGATTAGCATGACAGACGAGATGGCGGCGCCGACCGCATCTCCAGATGATTCGCTTTTTCTTTTCTTTAACCATTTTAGCTGTATTAATGCAATCGTAATGAAACTTCCTACAGTTGAGGATTTTTGTCTGATTTAGTATTTTCCAATTTCCGCTGTTTAAAAATTTGTATCTGTTTACATCAAATTCGTGACCACTTTTGGCCATTTGAAAACTACATTACAATTATAATGACAAAAGCAGGAATTTCATTGAAAATTACATTTTAATCATAATTTTTTGTTATTTACTGGATTTAGTCATAAGTTTGAGTAACAATTGTTGTTCATTTTTTTGTTTAAATTAATACATAAAGATTGCATTTTTCTATGTTTTCAACCAATTTTACATTATTTATAATTTTTTTGAACAAAGTAGGAATTTCATTGAAACTACATTTTAATCATAATTCCCTGTTATTTACTGGATTTCGTCATAAATTTGAGTAACAATTGTTTTTCTTCTTTTTTTTGTTTACATTAATACATAAAGATTGTATTTGGGAGGGGGGGTCGGAGTTTCAACCAATTTTACATTATCTCTCTTTCTTTTTTTTCTTTTTTTTTTTACAAAGTAGGAATTTCATGCAATATTCTTCATGTCCAAAGAGGCTTGCTACTTTCTAATGCGTAAATGAGTGACGCAATTTTGATTTTAAAAAGTGGAGATATCATCTGCTGACCATGGTGAAAAACTTTATTTTAATTTACGAAGTGGAAGATCACTCTGCTCAGCTGACTGTAGAAAGACAGCACTAATAAGAACATAAGAAAAAAAAGTAATGCCTGGCAACATATTTAAGAGAATTTGAAATTTAAAGGGTCTGAAAATTTCAATGAATGCATATTTTATACCAATAATGATGAAACTTTATGCAGTAAAAAAAAAAAAAAAAAAAAAAAAAAAGCATAAATATTCAAAATTGTAAACTACGTCTAGGTAGTAAAAAGGAAGGTAATAGCTTTAATTCCACAATGTTGCATATATGTTTCTTAAATTGTCCATGGAACTAGACAGATTATGTATGGTATCAAATGGGAATTCCGGCAAAATAATGTTGACGTGTTGCGGGTAACGTTGTCGTTCCGCGCGTATCCCATGCGGTCCGCTGGCATCCTACAAATCACCAAGAGAGACGACAACAAGGCCTGCGGTGATGGCAGGAAATGAGGCGACGCGAGCAGATGGAGGTGTTGCTCTCCTCACTGAATCATGCTGAAAACTTTTACCTGCAAAACAAACAATCTATACAGACAGCTTGATCATGTCACAACAGGGATACATTTCAAGTAGATAATCCATTTTTTAAAATGTATGTGCTGTTTCCAGGTTACAACTGCATTCAAATGATGGCCATCATGGAGCACGCCTACTACGCCAGCTTTGGCTATCAGGTTACCAGCTTCTTTGCAGCTTCCAGGTATGTCATTGTGCTTAGCTCAAAGCTAACTCTGGCATTTTGTCTCACAAAAAAAATCAACAGAGGTCTTGTTTGTTTCAAGATCAGTTGAAAATTATGACTGGTTGGCACTTATGATTATCTGGTATCTAAACCGCTGAAACTTTCCATCAGCAGCAGTTGATGCGTTTTTGAATCATCACATACTGTTCAAATATCAATAAAAATCAATAGATTCTGACATGGAACCAATAATCCTCATAACATTGTAGATCCACTTGAATTATCTCAGTAAGGACCAGCAGAGGAATTATCCCAATGTCTTCACGCAATTTGCATCTTTACTACAAATATTTGTCAAGTCGTGTCATTTCACAACGCGGGCCGTCGAGACAAAACAGAGCGAGCAGTTTCCTGCCTGGCGTCTGATCAAGGTGAGCACGCCTGACCCCGGCAGTAATCTCTCTGTAAACACATTTCCAGTTAATCCAGAGAGCGGGACTCTCTGATAAAGTTCGACTAGTCTGAGTGTTTATCTTCTGTCAGAGATCCCCTAAACCCCCCCCGCCCCATCCCACCTTCACCGCCCCTTCCCTCGCCTTTTGGAGTACAGCCTAAACCCCCGAGTGTAAGGTATATAGTGTAATTTCACCCATGATCGATCTCTCAGTGTCATTTAAAACCGGAACGCTTGAATACCGGGAAGCGGCTAATGCTGGTGCTATGCGTGCTGCTTCACAAGGAGGCCGATGGGATGATAGCAGCGAGGACGGGCCGGCTGTTATTGGGGAAAATATGAAGGGATTTGTCAAAGATTAGCTATATTCCTACTTAGCCTCTCTGCGGTGACAGCTTCGTGGCAATTAAAGTTGGTCGTTAAGGTAGGATTCAAGCAAGGGCCGGACAGTCCTAATTTGGACCAATAACCAAATTTTCCAGCTTTTATTGATCAGAATTTTGTTATGGATGCAAATTTCAGCCCACACCACAAAATGCAAAACATGCAACTGTTTTGTGTAAATTCTCCAATTAACTGGACCAACTGACTAAACCAAGTAGTGAATATACATTAAAGTACAGATATAATGAAAATGTGTGAAACATTTTTCTTTTCTACGAGATTCAAAATTATTAGTTAGTTTAGTCTTCTTTTTAGGGAGGTGCAATGTCGACTTTTTTCTTTTTAGGAACGTGCAACATTGATAGTTTGCCTTCTTAAGAAAGTGCTACAAATGGTTTGTCTTATTTTTAGGGAAGTTCAATAACAGTAGTTTGTCTTATTTTTTGTAAAATAGAATGATAGTTTGCTTTCCTTTTTAAGAAAGTGCTACAAATAGTTTGTCTTATTGTTGTAGAGAAGTTCAAGTTGAGTAGTTTGTCTTCTTTTTAGGAAAGTCAACAATGACAGTTCCTTCCTTTTAAGAAAGTGCTACAGGTAGTTTGTCTTCTTTTAAAGAAAGTGCAACATCAATAACGTTCAATAACAGTAGTTTTTCTTCTTTATTGGAAAATCAACAATTGTCTTCTATTAATATAATAACCAAAATTTGGTTGTTGTCTTTACCTTCACACATAACCAAAATGTGTGAAGGTTCTAAACTGCTGTTTGAATGCATACTACAATTGTTGCACTTCCCGAGAAAGAAGACAAATTATTGATATGTTGCACTTTCCTAAATGGAAGACAATCTACTGATGTTGCACTTATGTACCTAAGAAGACAAATATTGATGTTACTAATCCCTAAAAAGATATTGATGTTGCACTTTCCTAAAAAGAAGACAAACTATTTGTAGGACTTTCTTAAAAAGAAGCCACTGTCATTGTTGACTTTCCAATAAAGAAGAAAAACTACTGTTATTGAACTTCCCTAAAAAGAAGACAAACCATTTGTAGCACTTTCTTAAGAAGGCAAACTATCAATGTGGTCCCTTTCCTAAAAATAATACAATTTACATTGCACCTCCCTAAAAAGAAGACCAATAATTTTGACTCTCCGAGAACCTTCACACATAACCAAACTCTGTGTTTGGTGTCCTCCTTAGTCGCTACGGCAACCCTGATGAGCTGAAGCAGCTGATTGACGTGGCACACTCGATGGGCATCATCGTGCTGCTGGATGTGGTCCACAGCCACGCGTCCAAAAACACAGAGGACGGCCTCAACAAGTTTGACGGGTCGGACTCGTGCTTCTTCCACTCGCCTCCTCGTGGGGAGCACAGCCTTTGGGACAGCTGCCTCTTCAACTACTCCAGGTACTTCTTGTATGAATGCAGGTGGTCCTCATTTTATGACGGTTTCGAGGTCTCAAACCTGAGACTGAGGCCAAGCTTTCTGATTATGGGCAACTGCTCCAGAATACCTTGATAATCTTGTGCAAAACAGCCCCAGATCCCCATGAAGTGAAATGAAGACATTCTGCTATTATCAGACATGCTACATGAGTGCTAACTGCTAATATGCTAAACCAAAAGGTGCATCATTGAAGTTGACTGGCTAATATGTTTTCAGGCCACATGTCGTCGTGTCACTGTTGTGATTTTCCAGCCTCGTGGGAGAATATCAATCACTGTTAGCGACCAACGCTATTGTTAAAGTTATTGCGCTAACTTAGCATCAGGCACAAGGCAATATGTGGACAAGGTTGCGCGGTGCTTATGAGACATATGGCTGCACTGCGGGGGGGCACGTAAGGAGTCATTTGTGAAAGCCCAGCGGAGCTTCAGATCCTGCTGGGTTGTTCGCTTGAGACATCTTCGTTTGAGGATGTATAGCCGTAAACCTAGCGTGAATCGCTGCCTGTTTTTGATTGAACAATGTTGCTGTCAGTCATCACAGTGGATCACCGTTTTCTTATTACGGTTGTTTGACAGATGCTGACTTGCACTGGTTGTCCAAGCGAAATTCTGCTTTCATTCCTGTTGTCTTGATCAAAGAACTATTTTTTGTTGTTGTTGTTGTTGATTTGTCTTCAGTACCATCTTGCCAAGCGGTATCACCAGAGACCACACTCCTTAGATCTAAATTGTTAACTTGGCGTACCTTTGAGGGAAATAGTTGGTCTGATATCAGTATTCCAAATGCCTGGCTTGGCAAACATCACTTCTCTGCCCAAGCGAGGCCACAAGTACTCTCACACTTGCTGAGTAGCAATTAGATGAAAGAATAAGCAACTGCGACTATCCTTGTCTCATCAATGACTCGGCAGTAAATAATAAATTTTTGCTTATTTTGCTTTCCCCCCCCAATTTAATACATTTCCCAGGTGTCTTGATAAAAGTTCTCTGACATGTTTAGTCAAAATAAACAATCGCTAAAGATTTATAGCTTTTGTGAGACTGCAATTTAGTGACTTCTCCAACCCCTCTCGCAGACTACTTTTTGAAAAAGTGACGAGCAACTTATAAAGTGTCTTTTTGTGGTGTTATGGGAGATTTCTGGAGGCTGAGACTCCATCTAGAACAGGAGACTAAGTTGCTAGTTATCAGAAGCTAACATAGGTGACGTTGTTAGCTCACACTCATCTTTGCTAACATTTCAACTCTGCTGATCTCTTGCCTTTGGCACAATAGGGCTTACTTGTGCATTCGTCGACAAGCTTATCCTCCAAGTCATGGACAGAAAAACTCGGTGTGGGTCCGTAATCATGTAAAGTAGCCCAATTGTGACAACACAATCCGGCAATATTCTGAGCAGCCGGCACATTAAAAAAAAAAAAAAGAAGCTATAATAAAATACATACCTGATTGTTAATTACACATTTGATGGGTGAGCAAGCACTTCAGGGACATATTTGTAAATAGTGAACGTAAATAACAAAAAAATCTGACAGGAATTTGACACTTCTTCCAAAGAGGTTTATAATTGCCTATAGATGCCAGAAGATGGTGGAAAAGCACAACTTTTGTGTAAAGGAAATTCCTCAACTCACTTCATCATGGTTTACTTTATTGCCTTGGCCTGAGCACATAATCATCTCACACACCTACACACACACAAACGCAAAACACACAAAATCCTTGAATATGTGCATTTGCGAATGCCGGACCTTGAATGAGCGGGGATTTGAAGCAGTTAAAACGTCAATTCCATAATTTGTCCTCTTTAAGCTAAACAGCAATTTCAGTATTGAAAAATGACTTTTAGTTTTAACTCATTCACTCCTAGCCATTTTCACTGAAGCAACCCCCTTTGCTCCCGGCTGTTTTACTGGATTTTGACAGATTTTGCAAGGCCCACAAAATATTGTGTTCTATTGCTATAAAAACATGGAACCTACCAAAAGAAAGATTAGAGTCTCTTCTTTCATTAGGAAAAAAACATATTTCTATCTGTTTCCGTTTTGCAGCAATTAGCATTAGAATATAGCTTCATCATTATTCACAAATCTGTTTAAAACAGTGGGGGAAAGAGCTTTTTTCAACATGGCCCTGGTTGTTCTCTTGTACTCTGCTGCCACCTGTTGGCCGTTTTTGTAATAACTACCATTGCTTCAAGCATTCTCTTCCATTCAGAGGCTGCATCAAAACCTTCTGTATGCTCTAGCATTAAAAAAAAATTTTTTTTTTTTTTTTTTTTTTTTTTTACGTATAAATATGTCTTTGGGAGTAAATGAGTAAAAAAAAATTTTTTACTTCAATTCTTTACTTCAATTCGGCTCATGACATAACAATAATGTTAACAAACATCAAACTTAGACTGAATTAAATACCTTAAGAGCAAAGTTTGCTTACTTGGCCATCAGACAGTCATTGTGACGAAATCCAACGTTTGTTTATCAATATTGTAGAAAATGGTTCAATACATCGATATATGATACTTTGAGTCAGAGGTGGCAAATCCAGGTCCAGAACGTAGAAAACCTGCCACAGTTTGGCGTTAGCTAGCTCCATGGGGTAGATGCCACGGACTTCCGGGTTTCACATATCAGCACACCACCACCCCTGCGTTACCCCAACCGCGTGCTCCCGCCCATCGCCGTCTCCGCTCTCTGGAATGCTTCGGACAACTGAGACAGACACATTACAGACTCACACCCGTCGACAGGAACGCGCTACCGAGGGGCACAAAGGCGGAAGCGCACGTACTGGGACGTGTGGCCCATACATCGCACACCGGAACCGGGAACAAAGCTGATGTGTGAAACCCGGAAGTCGGAAGTCCCGCCTCCTCCGCGGCATATACCCCATTGGTGCTCGTTTACCTGCTAGGGAGCCAGCTAGCTAGCTAGCATCAGGGGCTAAAACCAAACTGTGGCAGGGTTTAACTTTCTGGACCTAGATTTGCCACCTCTGCTTTGAGTGACCTCTACTGTGAATGTTAACAGGTTTACCTTGTAGGCTTCTTGTTATCCCTGCCCAGAAGAAGTGTGTACTTTTGGTTTCTAAACTATTGAAGTCGATTAAATATTAATTTCAATTTTCCAAAGCATTTGTGTCCAGCTTGAATGCCCTTGAAAACATGGAAGGATATTTTGTTTTCTTAGCAGATATAAATCCTTTCCCCCAAATTCTTGATCCCATTCCGAATGCGCTGGTACGAGGGCATGCTCGCAACAACCGGCGGATGTCAGCCTAATTTATTGGCTGCCGTTTCCTTTTAAAAGATGCCAAAGTCACCTTGAGACAGCAGCCAAGTAAATCAAGGCGGCGTGTTTGGCGAGTGCGCGCGCTGGCAGGCCGCGAAACCGAAACCTCGCAGGTTGGCGGCACGCTCCAGATGAGAGGGACTTCTGAAGAACTTGTAATCCGACCACCTCTCCAGGATCATTCGCTTCTGTTGGACTTCAATGTGCTTGTGGATTCCTAAGATATGGGGAAAAAAAAAGGAGCCAGCGCCACGCCTTTGAAAACTCCTGCACTGCTCCCTGTATTTTCATGCCGAACGTGAGCAGAAAAGAATAATTATTGCGTCTCTGACAGGATTAGTCTATATTTGTGTTTTTCTGACTCACAAAGATCTGATAATGATCTGTGCATAGGGCGATTGGAAATGCCAAACTTATCTTCTGCTGGTATTAAATAAAGGTATTCATGTTAAATGAGGGTGTCCACCGATTCTTAAAAAAAAGTATTAGATTTGATTTTCCAAAGTTAAATCCTTAAAGACCCTGTAAAGTGAATTCAGCGATTTGCTTCTAAATGCACTACACACGTTGGAAGATAATTGCCAGAAATGTGCAAAGGCTGAGAGCAGTGGAGTACTCAATTATGGAAGTAGATATCGACTGTTTTTCCACCGTTTTAGTTTTCTTAACTTCATTGGCATCAGTGGTTAACCAGTGCAATTGTGACATGCAGTCAGTCTGTATTTGTCTGTATCTGCTGTATCCAACTATGCCCTACACCCCGAAAATGCTTCAACACTTTGGATCATCCATTGGCAAGCCCGACTTGACAGCCAGCAAGCGGACCCGGGGCTTCGTAAAATGAACAAACATTTCAAACGGCTTGCTCACAGACACATTTTGCGTGGTAAGCCGTTAACAAAAGATTGACTTGATTGTTTAATTTCACACTTGATAGGTGGGCAGGAACTAAAGAGACACAACAATTTGTAAACAAACCATTAAAAAGTCAATTTTCCATTATATGACCCTTTTAAATCTGAATTCAAAGGCCTTTAAAACCCACACGTCATTGATGTCCTTTCCGCATGGTGAGGTTTAGCATGTCGGTCACGCACTCCAGAGGTTTTGAGTTTGAATCTTAGATCTGACCTTCCTGTGTGGAGTTTTGCATGATCTTCGGCTACTCCGGCTTATTGTAGGAGGCTACAATCCAAAAACTTGTATGTTAGGTTCATTAACTCATTTGTTCCCCAAAACGCATAAAAACGTTCAATTTTAAATATTGCCATGGTCTCAAAAACGTGTTTGTTTTTTTTTATGCTAGAGCATACAGAAGGCTTTGATGCAGCCTCTGACCTGAAGAGGTCGCTTAAAGCAATGGTAGTTATTACAAAAACGGTCACCAGGTGGCAGCAGAGCATAAGAGATCAACCAGGGCCATGTTGCAGCAAGCTCTTTTCCCCAGTGTTTGTGAATAATGGTGAAACTTTGCTATATTCTAATACTAATTGCTGCAAAACGGAAACAAATACAAATATAGTTTGTTTTTTTTCAGGAGATACTCTAAACTTTCTTTTGGTAGGTTCCATGTTTTTACAGACAGACAGAACACAATATTCTGTGGGCTTAGCAAAATCTGTCAAACCCCAGTAAAACAGCTGGGAGCGAAGGGGGTTGCTTTAGTGAAAAGGCTGGGAGTGAATGAGTTAAAGACCTGGTTTACTATGATGATGATGATGATGATGATGACTAAGCTTGAATGATTATTTTTGCTGAAAATTATTAATTAATGTATTTATTTATTTCAAGCAAATACCAAAAAAAAAAAAAAAAACACCTAAAACCGTTTGGGGTATATCTGGCAGCATAACACCAAACAAGTTTTTTGTCGTCATTTCAGTTCAAGTCAATTGTAGCCACTCACTTTTTGGCCGCCCGCAAGTGCCCGTGTGCCTTTTGTTCACAAACCTTATGAAAAGGTCTATCCAAATTCCACACGACGGATGCCTGAAAAGCCTTCCCGAGCATTTTTGGGCCGATACCCACGCACATCATCCATCATCAGCGTCCTTCCATTTGCTTTCTTATCCGCAGCTTTCCCAAAACTTCAATCTTTCCTTCGCCATGGTGACAGCTTGACCCGCCGTCTGCCCGCGAACTCGGGTGCATCCACATTATACGGGTTGCCGTCGTGTACGGCTGGAGGGGAGCGAGGGTGGCGGGGGGGGATAAAACCCGATAAGCGGCAACTGCGCCTGAAGATGAGCTGAAGGAAGCAGGATGTTATTTGAATGGTGACTCATGTAAGCTGTGCTTGTAATAAAAAGTAGAGAAGCTTCTCATCTTTACCATAAATGGTTGGTTAAAGACCTGTGATTGGTCGGTTAGGTCATTCCGTTTTCATCGACCGCTCGACATTATCGATCGTTATAAAGTCAGCATTCATGGGTGCTCATTTACTACATTGTGTTATTTCAAGCAGCTCTATTAATTGGTGGTCGTCATTGGTTGTTAATCCTTATACACCAATTGTTGGTTAGTTACATCACTCGCGCGTCTACACGGCAAATCAGTCAGTAGTTGGGTCCATCCACTTATTTGTATTCGAATTTTTAAGAAATGCGAAAATAAAACTGAATCGAAACGTTAGAAATTCTCCCAAAAGTTTTTACGCGTGGAGAGGATGGATTTTGAAGTGCATCGAGAAAAAAAAGGAAAATGCGAATTTTTGAAACAGGTTTTGCGAATAAACGCTGACAAGACTGGATACTCGTCTCACGTTTTGACCGGATATTATGTCACATGTACGTTTTGCGCATTTTCATTACATTCGCTTAAAAAAATGGATGGAAACCACCTAGTGTTAAATTTCCAGTGTTCGATCAAATATGCAGTAAACAGTGTTATTGTAACACTGTTAGGCTAAAAGTAATAATTCACTTATGTTGAAGATATGTTTGTTGAGGCTATATATATATATATATATATATATATATATAGCATTGGTAGTATATTTTTGTTATTAAAATGTTAGTTTATTTTTCTCAGGTTAGGTCCTTGATAAGCCTGTAATGGGTTTCTACCTCAACTTCACACGTGTTGCATTTATTTTATTTAAAAAATTCCGCCATATTTGTATGTTTTTAAGATTGTGTGTAAATAAACAAGCAAACATACCTTACTTTTTCGTCCACCATTGTCTCGGGACTACAAACATACGTGTGACGTAATATCCGGTCTTGCGAGCGGTTATTCGCAAAACCTGTTTTCATAGCCAAAATTCGCATTTTCCTTTTTTCGATGCACTTCAAAATCCACCCCCTCTAAGCGTAATTTTTTCTAAGCCCTTTTTCGAATTTCTAGCGTTTACATTCAGTTTTGTTTTCGCATTTCTTGAAAATTTGAATAAAAATGCGTGGATGGAAACCCAACTACTGATATTAGTGCTATACACTCAAGTGTAAACACAAGAGTTAAGTGTATTTTGGCATAATTGAATGTTTTACGCTGACACTAATCAGTGTTTACCAGTGTTGATTTGTAACACTATACAGTGCTGAAGTAACACTGGTTAAGTGTGAAAAAAAGCAAGAAGTGATTTACACTCTTTTGTGTGTTCACATATAAACACTATTCTCGTGTTCGATTTAACACTCTCAGTGTTCATCTAGCTCTGGTGATTTTTGCTGTGAACAGGACATCTCTCACCCGTCAGTGGTCAGGCTTTCTGGCCGTCTACATCCGACACCGGCGATTGGTCAGTGGCGTCCTTGGCCATGCTACCCATTATTTTCTATGGTATAAGTAGATTCTCAGGGAAAAACAAATGAGGGGGGGAAGGCATTGAGGTTCCGCCGTACATCCAAGATGCTCCACCAGCAGCAGCAGCAGCAATATGACTCCATTAGCGCTTCTTTATTCTATTAGCGCCCCCCTAACCATGTTTCAGCGGCGCGTTTAAGCAAGAGCACTGTGTAGTTTGCAATTTGCTCCAGCATTAACACCGCAGACTGAGCGATGACTTCATTGAGCTGCGTATCTGTTCCCCAACCAGAGAGCCAAGCACCCGGCCTGTAATTGGGCTTGATGATGAATGGCACTGTGGCTCCTAATGTGGCAGGACGGTTTCATCCCGGAGCCCCCACCCTGCCACAAATCCCCCCCCACCCCCCACACGCCCCCCCACCCCCACTGAGCTCTGGCTGGCTATTATCTCTTTCCCCGGAGGATGCACTGTGCCGGAGTCTTTGTTGGCTCTGTGCAGCAGAGTGAAGGACCTAATCTATTTATCACAGGAGCTGCGTGACCACCCAGCCCGGCTGGTGTTCACGCCGAGCCCCCCCCCCCCCCATTGGTGCTGCTCCTCGCGCTGATGTAACATTTTGCTTCGCACCTGTCAGCATGCGCCCGGGTCGGACATCCCTGAGAATGAGGAAGGGAGGGCTCAGGACAAGTTAAAAGCTGCAGGGGTGACATATTTTCCAGCGAAAAAGAGAGTGAGCGAGCAGGGGGGGGATTATTGAAGGAAAGAACTGTTAAGTGTGCGGATGGATGTGGCAGTTTGAGAGGTTATTGAAGTAGTCGCTGCTGCTGCTGCAACAGCTTTTTTGACATGATGAAATGGCCCCAGTCCATCACTAAAATGTTAAACTGCTTCCTCGCTGTGCTGCCATGTGCTGCGGGGGGGGGAAAAAAAATACAGTTTGATTCGGGTTAAGTAAGCTTGCTCTTCATTGGTCAGTCTAGGTGTCAATCAGTACCTGCACCTGTGATTGGTCGAAAGGGTGATGTGGCGTCATGACTGGCATGTTTGATTATATGGAGGACCAATACTGGCTAAATTAAAAATACATAAATGACTAAATGAAAGAAAAAATTTATAAAAGTGAAAATGAAAACTGATATAAAAAAATATATCATTTTAAAAAGTAAATACAAAAAACATATATAAATGGGAAATAAAAACAACAACAAAAAAATATATCCCTAAATAAATAAAAGTAAAAATAATACAAAAATAAAAAATGAGATTACAAAAATTCAAATAAATATAAATATATTGATATTTAATTCTCTCTCTCTCTCTCCATCCCTCTCTCGCTATCTATCTATCTATCTATATATATATATATATCTATATATATATATATATATATATATATATATATCTATATATATATATATATATATATATATATCTATCTATCTATATATATATATATATATATATATATATCTATATATATATATATATATATATATATATATATATCTATATATATATATATATATATATATATATCTATATATATATATATATATATATCTATATATATATATATCTATATATATATATATATATATATATATATATATATATATATATCTATATATATCTATATATATATATATATATATATATATATATATATATATATATATATATATTTGCAAGAAAAAAACTCAAAAACCTACGAGAAATACACATGGGGTAGCTAATGAGAGGATTCGTTGATGTTTAATGGGACACTGCTTATAAAATGAAAAAGCAGGTCATTTAATTTTGTTGTTTTTATTTCCATTTATATTGACCAATCGCAAGTTGATTTGCATGATCATGTTAAAAATGTTACATATAAGCTTGGTAAGTTTACAACACGTTACAGCTATTCTATCCTGGCGTCCACTGTAACAAATATGTCAGCACCAGTAGTTTCATTTTCATGATTGTTCGGTTACGTCACTCACATTTCACGTCTGTCTGCAGGACCAGTTTTTTCTTGTGCAGGTGCAAGTCTCAGCACCAGTTCTCAGTATGCTACCACAAGTGCCCAAGTTGCGAAATTGGTTGTACGCAGAGTCAGACACTCACGCTTTAATCAGCGTCGCGGGTGTCGCTCATTTGGCGCTCATTACAAGAGCAAATCTTTGGCATGTTGCCATGGAGACGTCAGTTAAAAGGGAAGCTGTGCTTTTGAGAAAAGAGCCAAAAGTAACATTTTCACAGTGGTGGACCTTCAGGGCTCTCTGCTGCTCTCAACACTATTAAAAGCACTAACCTAAATTATAATATTTGCTTCACGAGACTAAATTCATTTTTTCCCAATATTATATTATTTTCATTTTGTAGCGTTAGATGTCAGCCTGTCTATTCTTACCTGTGGACCAGGGCCTTCAGATTCATTAGTGTTGGTCAATGTCACATAAACTATATTAGCAATATGATTTCTTTAATTCATCACGTTTCACATTTGCTCCCAAAAACGTATACATATGTTCTTCTTCTTTTTTTATGCCATATCCATACAGAAGGCTTTGATGCAGCCCTCTGAACTTAGTTATTACAAAGACGGTCAACAGGTGGCAGCAGAGTATAAGAGATCAACCAGGGCCATGTTGAAAAAAGCTCTTTTCCCCACTGTTTTAAACAGATTTGTGAATAATGATGAAGCTATATTCTAATGCTAATTGCTGCAAAACGGAAACAGATAGAAATATTTTTTTTTTCCTAATGAAAGAAGAGACTCTAATCTTTCTTCTGGTAGATTCCATTTTTTTATTGCAATAGAATATTATATTCTGTGGACCTTGCAAAATCAGTTAAAATCCAGTATAACAGCCGGGAGCAAAGGGGATTGCTTCAGTGAAAATGGCTGCCAGTCAATGAGTTAAAAATAAATAACGTCAAACATATTTACTGACAAGTTTTACTAGCAAAACATGTCTGTAGTGACCTTGACAAATGACCGTAATATTCCGAGAAAAAAGTGGCAAATTTGCAAGAAAAAAACTCAGAAACTTACGACAAATACACATAGGGTAGCTAATGAGAGGCAGTCTAATGTGAGGATTCGTTGATGTTTAATGGGACACTTGATAAAATGGAAAGGCAGGATGGAGACGGATTCATTCTTAATTTAAACGTTACTCGTCATTCACCGCAGCTCGAGCGACAACACTTCCTGATCCCCTATCAGTTGACTAAACACTAACCAATCAGAAGCTAGCATAATTTAGGTAAATGCGAGTGAATGACTGAGAGCAGGAGATTCAACATATAAACTTAGATATTTGTAATAAAATAAAATAAATAAATAAAAAATTGCAAAATGTATGAATGTGTAAATAAGAATTCTGGAAACATAAATGTGCAAATAAATATACATTTTAATAAATTAACTTAAATGTTGGCTCCTCAGGGTGTGGACCTTCGCAAAGCGAGGCGTCTTTGTCGCTAGCCGTACCAAACGCTTCAAACATCATATCTCCTTATTTGAAAACCCGACCGAAAAGTATTGGCACAAACATCCGAGTAGGACGCTACGTGTATTTCTTGTAAGTTTCTGAAATTTTTTTCTCGGATAAATGTGCGAGTTTTTTCTCTGAATATTACTATTACTATTATACTCTATTACATTATATATATATATATATATATATATATATATAATACGTGGCCCATATACGCCATCGTACAATAGTAATTAGTAATATCTTTCCAGAATGTTTTTTTTTTAATAGTAATAGAGGTGTATAGTAATACTTCTATGCAAAGTAATAAAAGGGAGATTTTTTATGTGCAGAAAAGTAACTCATTCACTGCCATGGACGATTCTATTTGTCAACTGAAATCCAATCACTTTGACAAATGAATCTGTGAGCGTTACTGCTTTGACCAGTCTCACGAGCAAGCATTCATCAACTTAGTAGAGAGCGCGAGTACTTTTGTCACCTCTGCTTATTTCCGAGAAAACCTGAACGCTGTCTCCACGATAATGAAAACGACTCCCACCGCCGCCTAGCTTGCGACATAATGACGCTTTGGTTATCAATATGTGAATGTCCTGCAGCGTTGGAAATTAATTTCTAGTGTTCAAAGTGCATGATGAGGCGTGTGAATAATTCAAAGTCTCTGCCGTGTCTGACCTTGAATGTGTGTGTGTGTGTGTGTGTGTGTGTTGCTAGCTGGGAAGTGCTTCGCTTCCTTCTGTCGAACCTGCGCTGGTGGATGGAGGAGTACAAGTTTGACGGCTTCCGATTCGACGGCATCACCTCCATGCTGTATCACCACCACGGCATCGGTAAGACATGCCAACGCTGGACATGGTTGCAATTGTTTAAAGGACGTTAGTCGGTCTACATATCAATTATGACGCCGAGCACGATTGTCACCAAATACAAATACAGTCACTCATAGGGCTGCTCGATTATGGAAAAAATAATAATCACGATTATTTTGGCAATAAGTGAAATCACAATTATTCACACAATTATTAATTTTGGGGTACAAAGCAAGAACATGTTTAAGCATTTAAAAATATTAAGACTAATTAGAAAAATAAAAACACTATAATTATGTAAGTTATTTTTGGACCAAACAGAATTTTTAATAATATGTATTTATAATAATATATATGTATTTATTTATTTATTTATTCATGTTGGCAAAAACTTGAAGTTGGAGTGCAGTTTAAACGTAAACAACAAATAAATATTAAAACAAATAAAAAAAATTGAAACTCTATCATTATGCATGTTCCTTTTGGATGATTAATTTTTTTTTAAATTAATTATTTTAAAAAGGTGTATATTTAAATAACTCACAATTAGTATTAATTAAAAAAAAATACGCTTATGCTGATTTTGTAATTGTAGCGTGTAATAATTGAAATTGTAATTAAATGTCGATTAATTGCACAGCCCTAGTCACTCATGAATGTATGCATCTACAGTATTTATGTTTTTGTGTGTTTTATTTATTTATTTATTTTTATCTTTCCTCTGTTATTCTTGGAAAAAATCACGTCCTTACTGCCCTGCTAGGACTCCATCTGGTGCCAAACTAAGTTCAGGATCTTCAGTTTGACAAAAGTAGTCCTTTACCACCATCTTGTGTCATCTATAGGCAATTATTGTACAGTAAACCTTTTTGATAGGGAGTTCAAACTGGTGGATTTTCACGATTCGCGGCAGGGCTCAGTTCCTCAGCAATCAAGTATCTGCCGCGTGTCAAAAGCTAATGCTAAGATGCTAACAAAAGTCAATGCAGCTCTGCTTACCTTTTAACCTTTACTTCGCACCTGTGGGAGGATGTGGGTTTTTCTCTGTGGGTCTTGGATGCTGGCAATTGCTTGAAAGTGGCTGTGGCTCGCCTAGTCTAACTAATCGAATATAATACAGAGAAACTTAGATGACTTTCAGAAACGGGTAAATCAAACAAAAAACGATTTACTTAATTGTCTAATTTCACACTTGATGAGTGTGCTGGCTTGCCAGAAAACACTACTTTTTTCTTTACATAAGTTCCGTAACCTCAACTGTTTAAAAGTGTAGCATCGAAAGCGAGGTCTTAAAAAGTTTCTTATGTGGGCGTTTCCTCCTCAGGCGTCGCCTTCTCGGGGGATTACAGCGAGTACTTTGGCCTCCAGGTGGACGAGGACTCGCTGTTGTACCTGATGCTGGCCAATCACATCCTGCACACGCTGTATCCCGACTGCATCACCGTCGCCGAGGTAGAGGTCGCCTTTTGTAATGACGTGGCCCGCGGCGGCTATTAGTGAGCGGCACTTCATCACCGCCCGCTGCTTCCTTGCGTATTCATTGCTGTAATTAGGAAGTAATGCGAAAAGGCAATGAGATGTCGTTCTTGTCGGCCTAAGGAACCTCCAAGGATCTGCGCCGGGGACACTTTTTGACCTTGTAATTTCTTCGGAATTCAAAAACAATGTTCCCATAGGAGGGAATGCAAATAGAAATAATCCAGGGTCAAACTTTGCCTGTTGTAAAATCTTAATTAAGTCATTCACTCCCAGTCATTTTCATTGAAGCAACACCCTTTGCTCCCGGGCTCTTTTACTGGATTTTGACTGATTTTGCAAGGCCCGCATAATATTGTGTTCTATTGCTATAAAAACATTAAACCTACCAAAAGAAACAGTCTGTTCTTTTATCTGGAAAAAACAAACAAAAAACAATTAGCGTTAGAATATAACTAAGCTTCATCATTATTCACAAACACTGGGAAAAAGAGTTTGTTGCAACATTGCCCTGCTTGATCTCTTATACTCTGCTGCCACCTGCTAGCCGATTTTTGTGTTAACTACTATTGCTTTAAGCGACCTCTTCAGGTCAGAGGCTGCATCAAAGCTCTTGCATAAAAAAAAATTTTTTTAAATGTATTAATACATTTTTGGGACCATGATAATATTTAAAATGTGTACATTTTTGGGAGCAAATGAGTAAATTTTTTTAACAAATGGCGGATGGTCCTCGAAATTCTCAAACTTGACGCCATGCTCCGCCCACAAGGATGCCTGCTTCTGATCGGGGCTCATTTTGGCAAATTAGACTTAGAGTCCTGGAATTTGCCCAAAATTGCTGCTTCCATCCAAAAGGACCGACAGGCTGTTCAGTTTTCTTCATGAGTCCTTGAGACTTTTTTTCTGTCATGATAAACACGTCCACCCAATTTAGTGCCAATATGTGAATCTAGTCTAGTGTCTGCGGTCATTTTTTTTCCAGGGGACGCTTGTGAGTGAGATTTCAAAGAGTCGTTAAATATATCCCTTTTTGCCAGGATAAACGCACTTGCAAAAATTGGTTAATATCACCAAAAAAAAAGACCCATTCATTCGTGGAAAGAATACTAATTAAAGCTGAAAGCAGTGACGAATAGCCCCTCAGGCTCGCTTTTTCATGGTGAATCCTCAAAAGGATCATTAAATTTTGACACTGCAAGTTTTACTGCTTGCTTCGCCTCGTCTCTGGTTGTCTTCTTCTTCTTCTGTTCTCACTTTCTTCTTTTCTTAACCCAAAATGCAACTTTTGTGCAGGACGTGTCGGGGATGCCCGCCCTCTGCAGGGCGGTGGAGGAAGGCGGGCTCGGTTTTGATTACCGATTAGCGATGGCCATTCCCGATAAGTGGATTCAGGTAAGCTGATCTGCTTTCACTTGTATTTTCTCACTCGATTTGTTTACACCATTTGGCACCCAGTGGTGAGTTAAAGTGTCTTAAGTATTGTGATTTGGGATGTTGGATACCACTCTTTTTCAGACCGATGCCAGTACCAATACTTGACTCTTGAGTAGTCACCAATACCGATAGCAAGTACAATACCACTAGTACTTTTTTACACATACAATTTCAATCATTTTAAAGAAAGGCCTACGCACTATAAAAAAAAATTCCCTGCATGAAATTAAAACTCAACTCGCAGCCATTTTTACTGAAGCAACCCCCTTCGCTCCTGGCTGTTTTACTGGATTTTGTCTGATTTTGCAAGGCCCACAGAATATTGTGTTCTATTGCTATAAAAACATGGAACTTACCAAAAGAAAGATTAGAGTCTCTTCTTTCATCAGGAGAAAAAGGTAGATTTGTATCTGTTTCCGTTGTGCAGCAATAAGCATTATAATTTAGCTAAGTTTCATCATTATTCACAAACTTGTTAAAAACACAGGCAAAAAGAGCTTGTTGTGACATGGCCCTGGCTGGTCTCTTATACTCTGCTCCCACCTGCTGGCCGTTTTTTTGTCATAACTACAATTTCTTTAAGCGACCTCTTAAGGTCAGAAGCTGCATCAAAGCATTGTATATGCTCTAGCATAAAAAAAAAACATAAAACACGTATAAATATGTTTGGGGGCGTGAAGGACAAAGTATTAAAAAACATATTTATACATTTTTGGGTGGGATTGAGTGAGGCAATTTTCTATTATTTTAATTTCACATTTCTAGTTCCTGGCCGTAAAATGGCCACAAGATTACCGGACGCCGTTGGAAGTACTGATACCTTTTAGACTTAAGGCTGGGTATTATGGAGGACCAAAACTGCCAAAATAAAAATACATAAATAAATTAAGAAATAATTGAAAATAAAAATGGATCCATCCATCCATCCATTTTCTGTACCGCTTGTCCTCACAAGGGTCGCGGGGGTTGCTGGAGCCTATCCCAGCCGGCTTCGGGCAGTAGGCGGGGTACACCCTGAACTGGTTGCCAGCCAATCGCAGGGCACACAGAGACAAACAACCATACTCACAATCACACCTATGGACAATTTGGAGTGTCCAATTCACCTGCCATGCATGTTTTTGGAATAAATAAAAATGGATGTTATTTTTTTATTATTATTTTACATTAGTTTTTATTTTCACTTTTATTTTTTATTTTGGCAGGTTTGGTCCTCCATACTTTATTTGCCCGATACCGATACACTTTGGTATTGATACTCGCCCATCTCTAATTGTGAGACACATCACAGTGGTTCGGTTGTCTGCAACCCTTAGCTTGGAGGCGTGCAAATTAATTTGTAGTAAATTGTTGTATCATTCAAAAAAGTGCATGCCAACCTGGCACTCACTCCCACACACACACACACACACACACCCACACACACCACTCGCGAAAGCCAATTAATAAGCAAGACACACTTGTGGCATGAATCCATGAGCGTCAATGAGCTGGTCTCACAAGATGCGCTATATGTGTTTTGTATGCGATCACATTTTGCTTCCCATGAGTCACATGCACGTGTCAACATGTGCCTTTTTTTTTTCAGCTAATATGATCAAGTCTCCTTGTGTGAAAAGCACTTGAGTATTTTTTTTTTCTTGCCCCCGAGCCATGTGAGAAGTTTAATCTTCCACACGCAAGCCCTTTGTTCCTCTTTTTTTTCTTTTTTATTATTAATGCAGCACTCTTTTATTTTTTTTGCTTGTTTAATCCCACCTCCTGACTGAATGAGAAGGTCATTATTCATCCCCTCAAACAAAAGACGTACGGAAGAAGCGGGACGACGAGACACAGTTGTTATAGCGGAAATAAAAAACGTTTGACCTGTTCATTCACGGTGACCTTGCCCGTTCACTGGGTAATTACCGCCATTTCCCGCGTGTACGCGTTCACGTACGGCGTATTCTCCTTGTGAGGCCGGCGGGAATGGCGACGAGCTTTCATGCGAAGGTCATCTCGTTATGGAGCCGGGGCCGAATGTTACAACACGTTAGCGGTTAGCGCACCGAAACTGCTTCACTTGCTAAGTTGTGCGCAGATGTGGCAAAAGTTTCACATCACGTAAATCCTCACAACTCTAAACAGGGGCCACCCAATTTGGTGCCTGCAGCCACCAGGTAGCTCCCAGGGACAACACGAGTGGCCCGTTGGCCCGCTCTAAGTATAGCGGAGCGGTGATGGCACATTGTGATTTTCTAGGAAGTTGTAGAAGTGATAGAAAATGTAAACACTGGAAGAGATTTATATATATTGGTGTTTCCTAATTATTGTGATAAATAAGTAACATGATCAGTCTTTACATAAATAAATATCCTGAATTATTAGGGATAGCGCCAACATTAACTCATTCACTGGCAGCCATTTTCACTGAAGCAACCCCCTTCGCTCCTGGCTGTTTTAATGGATTTTGACAGATTTTGCAAAGCCCACAGAATATTGTGTTCTATTTCTATAATAATATATGGAATCTGATCAGTCTTTACATAAATAAATATCCTGAACTATTAGGGATGGCGCCAACATTAACGCATTCACTGGCAGCCATTTTCACTGAAGCAACCCCCTTCGCTCCTGGCTGTTTTAATGGATTTTGACAGGTTTTGCAAGGCCCACAGAATATTGTGTTCTATTTCTATAATAATATATGGAATCTGATCAGTCTTTACATAAATAAATATCCTGAATTATTAGGGATGGCGCCAACATTAACTCATTCACTGGCAGCCATTTTCACTGAAGCAACCCCCTTCGCTCCTGGCTGTTTTAATGGATTTTGACCGGTTTTGCAAGGCCCACAGAATATTGTGTTCTATTTCTATAATAATATATGGAATCTGATCAGTCTTTACATAAATAAATATCCTGAATTATTAGGGATGGCGCCAACATTAACGCATTCACTGGCAGCCATTTTCACTGAAGCAACCCCCTTCGCTCCCGGCTGTTTTAATGGATTTTGACAGATTTTGCAAGGCCCACAGAATATTGTGTTCTATTTCTATAATAATATATGGAATCTGATCAGTCTTTACATAAATAAATATCCTGAATTATTAGGGATGGCGCCAACATTAACTCATTCACTGGCAGCCATTTTCACTGAAGCAACCCCCTTCGCTCCTGGCTGTTTTAATGGATTTTGACAGATTTTGCAAGGCCCACAGAATATTGTGTTCTATTTCTATAATAATATATGGAATCTACCAAAAGAAAAATTAGGGTCTCTTCTTTCTTCGGGGGAAAAAAAGTATATTTCTACCTCTTTCATGGTATTACCTTCTGAGGTACTAGCTAAAAAAACAAACAAATGTTTTTAACAATGGTTCTCATTTCTAGAAGTGGGGCATTATGGGTAAACCTCATCAGACACACGTTTCCATGCCTGCCATTATGTCTTCTGAGTACAAAATCAATGTTTCATGAAGGTGACAAGGCCTCATTTCTGCTGCAAACTTTGCAGCTACGTGCTCAGCCACATCAAAAATGTACTGGTGGCGATTACTGTGCCAAAGTCTTTGGCCGCCACTAGATTTGTTGTTAGTAATGGACCTTTTTCTTGTTGTTATTTTGACGTTGTTGGACAGATACAATTGACCACTCGGTGCTTGTTCACACGCCGGATGGGAAATTGTTGGCACAGGATACCGTGGATGTCCTTCCACACAACAAGTGTTGAAGCACCCTTTCGCTCACCTCTTCAGCCCAAAGTGCCAATGTTGAAGTACTTAATGGCCCACCATGCTGTGGGAAAAAAAAACATTGTTTATAAGAGCGCAGCAATGGCTATGAAAAGCTATTGTGGTGTGACATCTACATTTCAATGCAAAAAAGTTGGTCGCATGTTGTCATGGATAGTTGAGGTGCTCGAAACTTCATCTGCGGTGCTTCTGCATCTGTCCAATTACGAGAGATGAAAACTCGGAATATGATAATGTGATATTTTTCCAACAATTGGGGTAATATTGGAATACATACGCTTGTGGCTGATATACTGGAAAATGATGATGTAACGATGCATCACACACTCTAAAAACAGTTGGGTGAAAAGTAACCCAATTATGGATCAAAATGGACCGATCCACTTTATGCAGCAATTTGACCCAACTTTGAGTCAGGAAATGGGTGTTTTACCCAGAAAGTTGGGTAGAGTAGAGGATCGGTCTATTTGGGTTATTTTTGACCCAACTGTTTATAGAAGTGCAATATCTGTGTTCCCCTTATATGAGAGTAAAAATTTGTATTAATATTGTGTCATTATCGTCAATATAGGATGGATTTATTCCAGTTGTGTCACACATGATGCTTTAGGAGTAGATTGTTATGCCACACATAGTTTCGACACTGTTTTGACACGCGTGATTGTTATGCCACACACAGGCAAGGCCGTTTTTGATATAGCACATTTCATACAAAAGATAATTCAACATGCTTCACATAATTCAACATTTAAAGAAATTTACAAACAAAATAATAATTAAAGAAAGTTCTCACATGCCAGTGAGACTAATGTTTTTGACACCCGTGATTGTTATGCCACACCCAGGCAAGGCAGTTTTTGATATAGCACATTTCATGCAAAAGATCATTCAACATGCTTCAATAAGTCTACATTTAAAGAAATTTACAAACAAAAATAATGTAAAAAATTAATTCTCACATACCTGTGAGACTGACCAGCATGTGATTGTTATGCCACACGTACCTTTGATGCTGTTTTTTCTGCGCCATCATGCGATTGTCATGCCACTCATACCTTTGTGAGTGATTGTTTTGACTTTGCTTTTTATGCCACAAATAACTTTGGGACTCATTGTTTTGACGCCAGCCTGTGAATGCTATGTCACACATAGTTAAAAGTCAGATTATTTTGACTGCGCGAGCATGTCATTGTTATGCCACACTTAGCTTTGTAAGTGGTTGTTTGGTTGCATGAGCGTGTGATTGTTATGCCACACATAGCTTTGGGGGTCATTCTTTTAAGTGCACCCATGCCCAGTGTGTGATTGTTTGTCCATTCATATCTTTAAAAGTAATTGTGCCTGTAATCCTTTGAACATTTAAAAAAAATTGTGTTTGCATAATTAAGCGGAGAATGCAACCTTGTCACGGCACGCGTCTTTCCGTGCTACACTTAATTGTTCATCTTGGCCGGAGGGGGAAGGACGTGAAAGTTTACGCATCGTTCATCAAGCCAGTCGCTCACAGCGGTGGCTGTTACTCCCCGTTGAAGATGGAGAGACAGAGAGGGAAGAAGAAGAAGAAGAAGAAGATGATGACTCCCAGGCTTGACCTTCCTAGCTCGCTCACTTCTTACACCAGCTTTACTTTCCTTGGATTGAAGCCTCCTGCTCGGTAAACACTTGCAGGATTATCCTCTGAGCGCCATTGGAGAACTCTCCTTCATGCATTGACTTCTCTGAACAATTTGAGAGTTTCCTGCTCGCTTTATCACATCATCAGATCCTTGTCATTTTAAAGTTGCATTTTCAAGCTTTGAATTTGCCGTCAATTAGGAATTTATGTATGGCCTGTCCAATTTGACATTTAAAAGTCAATGCCAATTTCGATATTTAGCAGAATAAAATTCTGATAACCAATTATTCGGGTGATCATTTTTAAAACTATATATGAATAAGGACTTAGTTTTTTGGCCCCTTAACTCATTCACTTCCACTCTTGTGTTCTATGGGGTAAATGCCACGGACTTCCGACTTCCAGGTTTCACACATCAGCGTCGTTTCCGGCCACTGATGACCGCGTTTTAACTCTCGCACCCACACCCCTGACTTAAACGTTCAACCGAGGGGCACAAAGGCAGAAGCGCAAGAACTAGGACGTGGCCCACACGTCACAAACCGGAAACGGAAATGTGTGAAAACCAGGAAGTTGGAAATCCCGCCTCCATGGCATATACCCCATTGCTATAAAAACATGGAACCTACCAAAAGAAAGATTAGAGTCTCTTTTTTCATCAGGAAAAAAAGTACATTTGTATCTGTTTTCCGTTTTGCAGCAATTAGCATTAGAATATAGCTAATCATCTTTATCCACAAATCAGTCAAAACTGACTGGGAGCGAAGGGGGTTGCTTCAGTAAAAAATTTACATCCCTAATGGCTATTTATGTAGTCAACCACTGAACAGGCCTGACAGATGGTAAAGGCTTAGTTCGGTGAAGATTTTTGCATTGTGCTATTGTCACCTAGTGGCGTTCCATAGGTACAGCTGAATGTTAGCATTTGCTAACTGTGTATATGTTGTCGTACATTACAAGTAGGGAGAAGGGTAATAGGAATTGTTGTCATGACTTACTGTATGTACTGTACATTAATACCCTGATTCATTATTTTTGAATCTCTCAAGGCCGCATACACAATGGTGTGATTGTTATGCCAGGCATAGCTCTGTGTGTTTTGCACTAGTGTGTGGCTGTCATACATGGCTTTAATTATGCCTTGCATCGCTTTAATATGCCACTTGTAACTTAAATATGCCACTTGTAGTCATGGCATGCCTTTTTGTTTTGATCTGCTCATAAAGTCAGCAATTATAACACAACATTTTTTTTTTTTTTAACTCTTAGCACAAGAATGGAGTTCTCCATGGCAGATATTCCACATTCATGTTTATTCTATACATGCCAATTAGCAGAATGGTAAGTTGCTGGAAAGTCGATGAAAGCGCTTGATCTTGATAAGACAATATGATGTATGAACCTCTCGAGGCTGCGCTCCTTCATGGCGTCAATTAGGGAACGTTACTTGTGAACAGGCTGGAACACCAATGAGACGGGAAAAGATAGACAGACTTCGACAGTGTTATTTATAGGCTTGCATTTGTACCCGATGAGTCCCTCAGTTCCGCAAGCTTGGCGTCACGCTGAGTTCCGTCCTCGCTGTGACTCATTCAATACGACTTTTTTAACGGTGGTGGGGCAAAAATAAAGATCTTTTAATAACGAGTAGCGGATGAAGCCAGGCGGGGGAAAATATTGATAATCGGCCTTAATTCTGAGTATTTTTCGCCTCCTTGTGATCAAAGTCAGCAAAGGTTTGCTTGTCGAATCATGTGTCAAAGAGGATTGGAAGTGATTATCCCTAGTTGTGGTGTGTTTTAGCACTTTTTACTACCAAACCTGATTTTAAGCATTTTCACTCCTCTTTCAAGAATATTATGTGCTATGACTATATAAACATGGTGAGTACCATATGAAAAATTGGATTCTATTATTTCATTAGGAAAAAAAAAAGTATGTATTCTACCTTATTCCATTCTTTAGTAATCACCATTTGAAAATAGGCCATTTGAGTGACATCGAGCGAAAGTGGAAAAATAAGGAGAAAACAAGCTTTTTGTGAAAAGATACGTTTTCTGCTCAACAGTGACTTTGACACAAATATTTTTGTGAATTAGATTTAATGTGACAAACGCTTTGACCATCTGCTGGCCATAGTTTGTGAATGGGGTTTGTGAAATCCAAAAACCACCCACGATCCAGCGCTGCGCAAGATGTTGCACTGCCCAAACATACAAAATACTGCTTCGCTTAATAGCTACACGGTCGCATTGGCCTTCCCCCAGCTGCAGTCTGGATATAATTGGAACAGTTAGAGGCGGGAATAAGAAACGGCAAATCTGCCGGTTCCCTCGGCATCTCTCGACTCCAATGACCTCCGAGCCCCATTTTTCTCTTTCTGCCCGTTTTTTTTTTTTTAATTGAATGGAAATACACATTTCTTTCTGCCACGCTTTTCTTTGCGCCTTCCATCATGGCGGAAGCGCTTTCAATTAGACGGCGCTTATCGAAATTGCTCGTTTACGCCGCGTCTCACTTTGACCTCCTTGCTTGCTGCCACTCAGCGGGGTTGATTTTAGTGGATAATGACCCTACCGGGCCGCCGTGTTTGATGGAAGAAGGCGTAGCGGTGTGCAGAGAGTTGAGCTTTGTAAAATTGGTAAGAATAGGACAGAGTTAACAATGTATTTGGTGTAATTATTCATCTTTACTGCATGAAAATTGAAATTTTAATAGTAAAAAAAAAGAATCTTACAACAGTACCTAATGCCACTGCCAGCCCCCGTCCCCAAATGTTTGCATTTGTCTGTAGTTTAAATTGTAAATGTACCACAAACGAAATGATCTCAATACATTTAAATGTCATTTTAAACATGACCCCTTTAAAATAAAGATTTACAATTACTTGGAGCAGGGCATAAAAGTCATATTTTAACAAGTTAATTAAAAAAATATATATATTCTCATATTACTTTTATTTTTATTTTGCCCTTTAGACTCTAAAAATAGTTTCTAATATAATAATAATAATAATAATAATAATTCTGAGCACTTAATTGCCCCAAAGATAGGAAGGAATAATTGGTTTGTTTGTTTTATTACTATGTTATTGCCTCAATGTATATATGCATTTTTTAAAATAATAAAATGTAGGAATGTCAGGCGATTACAATTTTTATTCGTAATTAATATCATGACTTCAATAGTTTTCATACTCTTGTTAACATACAAGTGTGTGTGTGTGTGTGTGTGTGGGGGGGGTGTTAAACCAATAGAATCGTGGCTGTATCTTTTAGTCATTGATGCAGTAATTTCATAATAATTCATAAAATTTAGTTAAAATTAAAAAGATTACTGTAAAAAAACGAGCGTGATATTTATTTGCGTTGAGGTTATTTTTCTGCCACTTGATGGCATAATTGCTTTTGTAAGACGTTGCAGAGCGTTGGTGACGGCTCTGCATTTTTTCTTTTCATATTACGAGCTATCTAATCTTTAACATGAAGTAACTTGTGAAATTCTCTACATTTTTAAAAATTGTAAAATACAACTTGACCCCAGTCTCCACAAATATTTGCATTATTATTAAATTTAGTACTACAAAATTTTGACATGGACGTGTCTTCTGCGTTGCGACTGGAATTCCCCCAGTACCTGCACAGACTGTCCAAGTAAGGGGCGGTCATTAATCGCACGTTAAAAAAATTAGTGCCGTTAAAGAAACTTTAAATTAGCTCAAAATTAGCGCACTAATTTGGACATCCCTAATAAAATAATATGCAAATAATAATATGCACTCCCAAGCTATGCCTTATGGACCTCCAGAAGTCCGGGAACCCAATTTGAGAACCACTGCGCTAAAGGTTGCCGTGAAGCTACACTTCTTCCTTTTTTTTTTTCTTTTTTTTTTCATCCCTGCCTAATTAATCCGAGCACTTCATGACTCGGCTGGTGATAGCCGGCTTGTAAAGTAAGATTTGTTGCGCTGCTGCTCATTACCATTGATGAAGCGGAGTGTCGGCGGCGCCAAGGGGTTCGGGGGTCCGGGTCGCGGTCGAGCCTGTGGTCGTCAAGCGGGTCGCTCGCCGTCTCCGCTTGGACAGCGCCGCTCACACATTAATTGCTCCCACAGCACTGGTGAGGTTGCAGTGAGCAGAAATGATTTGAGTGACTGAATGTTGTGATGGATGGTGGGGGGATGGATATATTCCATATTGTCCATTTTGCATGTTCAACATAACTATAAACAATTGTAAAATGTATATATTGTATGTTTGTGATCACGGGCAGTCATATTTTTTGTGTAAATGTGACGACAGATGAGGTTTTAGTCAAAAGACCTCGTGTACTGCATTCTGCCCTTCTTTATGCAATTTCGCCAAATACTGTATAACAATGGTTCTCACCTTTAACCATATTAGGTCAATTAAAAAATGAGAACAAGGTTTTATTCCTAAAAATGATATTGAATATTATTGTAAGCCACTGTAGCATTATGCTGTTTGAACATCAACACTGTTAAAGGATAATGATTGTCAGGTTCAGTCAACCTAAAACATGTAATAAACAATAGACAAGGAAGGAAGACAAGAGATTTAAGATTATTTTTGCGAACAGAGATGTGCACAGATTACAATCTCCTACCCGCTCTGAAGCACATTCTGCCCAACCCTCTCTTTTTTTTTTTTTTTTTTTTTTTTTTTTACAGGCCGTTCCCTAGTTACACAGCCGTTGCTGCTCTAAAAGGGATGGGGAGACACAGCAGCAACATGAAAACCATCACAGATATGAGTCATTGTGCAGATAATAATGTAGATGTGTTTTTCTTGGGCACTGAAAGTTTCGACAGTCAAAGTTCAACAGTTCGACCGCAAAATGTTCCAGCCGCTATCCTGTGATAGGGGCACAGTTCTTGGTTTTGAAGCTGCAAGAGCACGAGCCATGCTTTGCAGTACTATACGAGTAAATATGGGATAACTTATGTCCATTTATTCTAACAATGATTCAATTAAAATTTTCTGCACACAAAAGTTAATAATTGCACCCATATAAATACTTGATAACAAACAGTACAGTAGTGTTTAGTGTATTTATTTTATTTACAATATCTTTTAAAGCTTTATGCATAATACCAATCCAAAAATGTGTGTGAGTTGCTGGTATTATTAATTTTTTGTCCTCTTGGGGTTGTTATCCGCATGGTCTACACAGTTATATCTGTGACATTGAATGTGCACGAGGCTTTAAAAGGCGGGATTTAGCTGGCTAACCGTTAGCTAGTATGCCTCTGGGCAAACATTGGTTGTTGACCTAGCATTAAAGTGATTGAAAGTACACTAGCGGCTGTGTCTATCCTTGACCACCTGTGGAGGGATTACAATTTGCTCTGACTAGGTTATGGCTAGTAAATTAGCTAGCTATGTTAGCTTAGCTGCAGGGGCCTTTGCTAATGGCTCGAAGTAGCATACAGAAAAATGTAAAATTGTTAAATCTGCGCTGCCGTAAGACCGAAAAAAAGTGAACCGCGATTGTACGTAAAGATTAAATACAAATTTGCGGGCCATTCTAATGTCAAGAATCACTGCACCAAAAGACGCTAAGAGTGTTTTCCCAGTTAACAATTTTGTTTGTGATAAAGAATCATAAACTCGGTGTTGGTTATATTTATAAACTTAAAATATACTCTGCCGCAACAGTCCCGTGTGAAGCGATATATTGACCTTCACTGTCTAATATGGGTCCACAAGGCTAAGGTGAAAAGGTGATATCTACAGTATATAATGTACAATAAATACATAAAGCCAAGAGCCACCATTTAGTTGGACCAGCCAGTTCGTTTTGGACATATTGATCGGCACAATTTACTCCCCTTTACTCCAAGGATTACCTCTCTGTAGAGTAATATAAAGGTTTCCTCGGCTGTCAGTCAGCTGCCCGGGGTCAATTCCACCCGGCACGCTTCAAGTCTGTCACCGGGATAGACTCGCCACGTGCTGCCCCCATCCAGCCGGACGGGCCGCACGTCCATCAGCAAGGGCTCAAGCGGGGAGGAAGGCGCGGGGGGGGCATTTATTCCATTTAGGAAGTAGCTTGTTGCTAACTGCGAAGGATTACAGTCAACCCCCATTCCTTGTGTGAAATACGTTCCGGACCCACTCGTTATTGGAGAAAATCCACAGTATAGAGACCAAAATGTATATTTTTAACTCATTCGCTCCCAGCTATTTTCACTGAAGCAACCCCCTTCGCTCCCAGATGGTTTACTGCATTTTGACTGATTTTGCAAGGCCCACAGAATATTGAGTTCTATTGCTATAAAAACATGGAACCTTACCAAAAGAAAGATTAGAGTAGATGCTATATTTGAGAACGACAACTGCTTCAAAATCAGCTGTTCAATGTGTGGGGGAAACACCGTAATAGCCGTTGCGACTGCACCGCGTGGGCCGGGCGACCCCTGTTGTAAATGATTCCCGGCAGGAGGCTCGCGAGTCGGCCCCGGCCGCCAGCTTGCCCCATTGATTTTTTTTTTGCCGGGATTTATTGTGGAATCCCCGCGTTTGGATGAAAGGCTGTGACCTTGCCCGTCTTCTGGTATACCGCCACGCCGCCCATTGGGCTGCGGAGGAGTTATTAAAAAAACTCCATTAAAGCCATTCATCGAGCGGACATAAGTCACGGGGCAGAAATAGAGATGTCACAACAAGAGATTGATCTGAGAAACAAGTGTAACCCAGAGAAAATTCCAGAAGGCTGAAATGGCCAGCCTTTTCTTTTGGACATCAGTCAGAAAGCCCCAAACAGATCCCTCACGCTCATCTATCTTTACGTTTATTTTTTTCTTCTTTATTTTTTTTTCCCCCATGCTGCAGATCCTGAAAGAGTTAAAGGATGAAGAATGGGACATAGGAACCATCGTCCACACGCTGACCAACAGGCGCTACGCGGAAAAGAGCATCGCCTATGCTGAAAGTCATGACCAGGTTAGCAATTTGCTTTGTTGTTTTTCAGACTGTTTTCAACTGAACACGTTCACTAACGCGAACGTTTGTATTGTGCAAGATTAGACCTTGCCGTGAAGCGCCTTGTGGCGACTTGTCTTGATTTTGTGCTATATAAAATGTACAATTATTGAATTGATTATTTTTTTGCTTCTGCCGACACCCTTTCGGTTGTATATTAATGTATGGAATTTGTTTTTGACCGTGTTGAATGTTTAATTTGCCGATGAACCGAATACGTTTTCATTCATTCGTTTGGAAACTGAAATCCAACCGTTTATTGCCACTGACGTTCTGCGAAGTGTATTTTTCAATGGGGAGTTGGAAGAAAGTCTCGCTCAGCTTGTCTGAGAAATTCTGGTTTATAAACCATTGTAATGACAAACAGATTCCTGTAGATGGTGGTGTCGCATCACTTTGAATTTAGGATCAGAACGAGAAGTAGGGAAGAAGGGAAATGCAAGCAATGAATCAATTACCAAATTAATAGATTATTATTTTTGAGAATTGATTAATTTTTTAGAGACTGTTTAAATTAAAATAGCCTCTCAAGAGTAGATTTTTGCACTCCTCTATGGAAGCATGATAAATCAAAATAACACTTTTGCAAAAATTTGCTTTTATTTTGGAAATGAATGATCAACATTTTTACATACTTTCTGACGTTACTCTATCAGTAACTGAATCATAATTATGTTTGTGCGTTTTCTTCCCTTTCTATTGGAAATAATGTTCTGTTTTTTATTAAAGGGATGGAAATGAAAGTCTGTTTTGTCTGATTCATCGTCGTTTAGTCGACATAATAATGGTTTTATTTAAATAATCGTTTCTTGCAACCCCAGTAAAGTATAAACAGAGAATGTGTAGAAATGAGTCCGTCATGATCGTCATGCAGTTCATGGCGTGAATGACAACACGTCAAAAATCCTCTGATGTTCAATTCCAGCCATGCGTGAGTCGCAGTGCATTTCTTAATTATTGCTCTGTAAATTTATGATTTTGTCATTATTATGTCCCCTTGTTTTTATTTGTTTTATAAAGCAAAGCAATATATAAGCATCAAAGTAACTGTTCTGCTTGACATTGAAATTTTCACAACGTTTTGGTCAGAAACGTATTAAAAGTATTTTTGGCAAAACTAACCCGATCGAAAGAATTTAAAATGATTTATTTAAAAAAATTAATTTGGTCTGGTCTGGTCTTCTTTAATTTTGCATTTCGTCACAGAACACAACATTCTACAGGCCTTAAAAGATCAGCCAAACATTTTCAATACGAGCAATTTGATAGCGTTTCCTTACATTGACATCGCCATCTACTGGCCTGCCATGCATATTACATCCCTTTTTCGGCATACAATACGTAGCTAGTCTGTAGAGAAATAGTGTGTGCTCACAATGCCCATCCTCCATATCATTTTTCCAGGCCCTGGTCGGGGATAAAACGCTGGCGTTCTGGCTGATGGACAAGGAGATGTACACCAATATGAACTCGCTGACTCCCATGACTGCCGTCATCGATCGCGGTATGCAACTGCATAAGATGATCCGCCTGCTCACGCACGCGCTGGGCGGCGAAGCCTACCTCAACTTCATGGGTGAGTCATTGCGGCAATACCTTGCTAGCTAGCTAGCTAGCTGTAGCGGTGCAAATGGGCCTAGTTATATAAACGAAGTAGGGTTGCCAACCGTCCCTTGAAATACGGAATCATTACGCATCCCGTTATTGAGTTGTCAAGGGACGCGCTTTGTCCCGTATTAGTCAAAAATATTCCGTAAAATGTCTATGGAATTAGTGAATAACAGTGCCCTTCATGTGGCGACTTCCGGTAACGTTCCAAGGACCTCCTGCTCTGTGATCAATGAGCTGACGGCACATTCATTCACGAGTATGACGATAAAAGAATCCGCTCATCTTATTGGTTGATTAAATGTTGCTTGCGGAAATACATAGAATAGCCCAATGGTGGACTGACTGACCTCAAGCAACATGCAAATTTCTGCATAATAACTTTTCCATATATTCATATCATTCAAAAATATTGTCGCTGCGATGTGAAAAACACTTATGTCCATTTTTTTTTTTTTTTTTTTTTTGGGGATGCAACTGAATGCAGACATCCCAAAATTGTAAAAATTAAAATAAAATAAAATAAATTGTTTTTCTGTTATTATTTTTATTTTTTTCTAATTTTACATTTTTGGGATGAAACTCAATGCGGACATCCCGTAAACGTAAAAATAAACATTAAATATATATTTTTTAAATGGACATAAGTGTTTTTCTGTTTCTCTGTTATTTTATTTTATTTTCATTTATTTTTTAAATTTTTGTGATGTAACAAAATGCAGACATCCCCAAAACGTAAAAATAAATATATTATTTTTATTTATTTTTTTAATGGACATAAGTGTTTTTTTACTTAGCAGCGACTCATTTTTGTGTTTTTATGTTTTTGGGATGAAACTGAATGCAGACATCCCCAAAAAAAAAATAATAATAATAATAATTAATGGACATAAGTGTTTTACACATAGCAGCGACAGACAGCCAAGTGTATCAATCACTGTGCCGAAATCGTAAACGGTGAAAAACGGTTTAACGTTCCACAATTCAGTACAATCCAGTCTTTTCACGCATTTTCAGCGATAATCTTCATTTACAGGGTTTTTTATTTGTCAAAAAGTGGCAACTTTGTCAGAAGAAACGCAAAGGCATAAGATTAATAGCATGCTTCCCGGAGCCATGCAGGGAATCGTTTTACATTTCTCCCATTGGCTGCATGCTTGTTTTTTTATCCTTAAGGTAAAGCTAGCTGTTTTAAGTGTCGACCGCTGCGATACGAGTACACATTTATTCATCCTCTCCATCCGCAGGCAGCACGAGGCAACAGGACGCTGTCTAAATATTTAATCAATGAGGGTTGGTCCCCACTGTGTCCTGTTGGGAGGGACTTTAATGTCTTTATGATTTTTTTCTTCTTCTTCTTCTTAGCTTCAGGGCAAGACCCAAACTTGCATCGCTGACAAATCCTAATTCATATAAAAACATGAAATAGCCTTTTTCAGTTTAATTCCATCAGTAAGGGTGGGGCGGCGGAGTTAAGTGCATTAGCTTTTCATTGGCTACATCTAAAAGATATCACCACCAGTGAGTCATGTACTGTAGCTTTACTGGGTTTGATCGCCATTTTGCGCCACTGGGTGTGGAATGCAGCACACTCGAAATCCAAATGACCTGCTGCTAAAGACATTAAAGATTAATTAAAGATGTCACACGGTGACCTTCGTCTCTGCGTGTGCTCTCGGGATTCATGTAAATACAGACGAGGCAAGGCATCTACTGCGTGTTAGCGCCCCCTGCTGACTGGCTGTGTAGCTTCTCTGAGGACAGTTGGCAGCACGGAAGAAGAGGAGGTTGGCTCGAGATATGCTTAATGAAGTCTTGCCCTGCAATGAACAATGCGGCTGAAGGTGAATGAGAAGTGGACCATCGCAAAAAATAAAAAAATAAATATTGCGATTGAACACTGCACTCCCGAGCGCTGCAGCAGAAAAACTATCCACAATCATTATACCTGTACTTTGTTATTTATTGAACCACAAAAACATGGCACGATTGTCAAAGCTTCTTGAGACTTTGTGGGTCTACTCATGATGGACATAACCACCAAATTTCACGTTGCTGGTAATTAGGGGCGTCAAAATGAGTGCGTTCATTTTGAGTTCATTTAAAGTTCCTTTGACGCCATTAATGACCGCCCCTTACCTGGAAAACCTGTACTTGGGGAATTCCAGTTACAACGCAGCAGACACGTCCACGTCAAAATTCAGCAGTAATACATTTATTAATAATGCATACATTTGTGGAGACTGGGGTCAAATTGTTTTTTACAATTAAAAAATGTGCAGAATTTCACAAGTTACTTCATGTTAAAGATGAGATAGCTCTAAATATGAAAAGAAAAATACACTTGAGTTGTCACCAATGTCTTATAAATGCAATTATGCCATCTAGTGGCAGATAAATGACCTCAACACAAGTCAATATCACACTTAATTTTAACTTCATTTTATGAATTATTTTGAAATTATCGTATCAATGACTAAAAGATGCAGCCATATTTCTATTAGTTTAACATTTTTCCCCACTTTTGTGTTAACAAGAGTATGAAAACTTAGAAAAAAATATTTTATTGTACATTTTATTTAGAACAGATATAAAATTTGCGATTAATCGCAAGTTAACTATTGAAGTCATGCGATTAATTACGATTAAAAAATGTAATCGCCTAACACCCCTACTGGTAATAGATTGTGCGCGGTATAGATCGTGTCCTGCTGATCTGTGCTTTGACCCCAGCTGCACTGATTCCAAATCAATAAGATTTCTGTTTTGCGAAATAACCACCATTGATCAATCTCCACTAATTGACTTGACATTAGAAACGCAGTCTTCAAATGTTTTTAACCTTTCGCCCGAAGCTTCCGTCACATTTCTGAAACGTATTGCAAATCTGCAGCTTATCGTAAATAATTACGCAACTCAGGGAACATTGACCTTTTCTGCTTTTTTGCACCGCTGCAATAATCAAGCACCCGTGATGTAACGACATAAGCGAGGCGGCGGCGGCGGCAGCGGCCTCGTCTCGCTTTTCAGACGCGCTCCTCATTCTGTCAGCGAGCGTTTGAAGCGCACGGCTACGCAAAGCCGGCTGAATTAAAGGCAGAGAAAAAGCATATTGTTCTCCTTTGAGAGCTGCTGTCAGCCTTATTAAAGGCGCAGCGCTTATCATCGCGTGATAACATTAATCATGGGCGAAAGCTAAAACTTTTGTTTAAAGAAAAGCTAAATGAACGGGAAGAAAATATACTGCAGAGAAGAAGGTTGAGACTTGAAGCGTCATTAGGGAGAATAGACGTTAAAAACGTCATCGTCACTGGTTAGAGAAGGTCAACAGTTTTATCATTGTAGGGTGGTTAACTTCAGGTGCATTACAGCAATCCTGTGTTCATTTGCAAATGACTATTCCTGATTTTTTTATTTATTTTTTTTATTATTTTTTTTTTACACGTCACTATCATTGGGTTCTAAAATGCCACAAGATGGCGGTAAAGCCCCGTCTGAATAGGAATGTAGTGTGGAGTGATTCATTGAGACTGAGAGACAAGTTTTGTATTTCGGGGAGGGGCTAAATTGAGGGATTGGTTGCTCAAGGCAAAGTCGGAGAGTTTGTCAGTGGTCGGCCATCTTAAGACGGGACAGCTCTGGTGTGTTGTGATGTTGGCGGTAAATAGGATGATTTACCCACATAAATCTTCGTAACTCGCTGAATTATTTTCGGATATATACAAACAGTATATAACAGTTTATTACAAAACTTACTAACGTGGCTATGTTTCAGGCAAAATTTTTATTATTATTGTTTATAAACACAGCATAGTTGTTTGTCTCATCTCTTGTGTCTTATCCAACGAGAAAAATATTGGCAGTTATGTTATGAGTGATCGAGCAGCCCTGTCCCAAAATGGCCGCCCTGTGACGACGTTACTTCTCATTGGCTCACAGCGCGCACACGCCATCCAGTGTTCTTGTAGCTAGCGATGTGTTAGCCATTTGTCTTTAAGGTTATTGTTATAAGACTAGCCTTTCTTTTTTTCTTTTTTTTTTTCTTTCTACATTTATGTTTTTTAATCCTTTAGATTGCAAGCACAACATATATGAGGGCAATGAACTGCTCTAACTTCACATTGAGCAACTGTTTGACAGTCAACCGTTCTTCCAATTTAAGGCCACTTCCAGTTGAAGCTTACTGTCAAAACATAAAACAACCACAATGACACTCGCAATGCCAACACGTAATGGAAAATGCCACCGATGAGCTAATGAATAGCATCAATGGTTGGGGGTTATAACGCTTTAGTACGACGACCACGTATAAATATAATTTTTTTAGAAGGGCGGGGGCAATATTGCGAGAGCAAAAAACTCGCAATTTGCTGCTTTATAAAGTGGCAGATTTGCGAGAGAGAAAAACTCAGAAATACACGTAGCATGCTGCTAGCAAAATATTTTGCGGTCGTGTTTTCAAATGAGGAGATAGTAATGGCTTTAACCACATTATGTTAAGCATTCGCACTTTGAAGCGTTGGGTAATATTTACTTGTACATTTATGTTTCCAGAATTATTATTTACACATTCATACATTTTGGTACTTTTTGGGTATCTAAGAATCTGTTGCTCTTCGTCAATCACTAAATTTACCTAAAGTATGCTAGCTTCTGATTGGTTAGTGTTAGTCAGCTGATAGGGGATCAGGAAGTCTTGTGGCTCTAGCTGCCGTGTATCACGAGTAAAGTTTGCCAAATTTGCCACTTTATAAAATCGCAAATTTAGGAGTTTTTTTCTTGTAAATTTGCCACTTTATAAAGTCACAAATTTGCCACTTTATGAAGTGGCAAATTTTTTTCTCGGAATTGTTGCCCCCGCCCTCTAAAAAATACATATATTTATACGTGGCCCTAATGCGCTGTCGTACTTAAACAACGGATATTTGAACATAAATGGTCCTCAACCCTCACGTGTATATTCTTTGTCGTCCCTCTTATATTGTTGCAGTTTACTAAAAGTAGAAGCAACTGTTATTCATTTGTGTCTGTGGCCAAGGTAGGCGCACCAGAAAGAATGAGCAGAACATAGTGTCAAAATAATATTTTGATTATTTGCCACACCAACTATATATAAGTTCTGCAAATAATTTTTTAGCATTAGTCAATTTGGTCCCAATTGGACACAATTTTGATGACGTTAAAGTTAATTTTTGCAAGACCACTGGAAAAAGCCAAAATGGTCCTCAAATTTAACTCAGGCCCAACAAAAAGGTGAAACAAAGTCAGGTAAAAGGTGCGATGACGCCTCGCGCCAATGGATCAATGAAGGCCCAGAGTCACTTACCGGTGCGGAGCCATAGCAAATAATTTGAGAAAGCAAATCAATTTGCCCAGTTTGGAAAGTGTCGTTTATTTACCCGTGACCGACGGCAACGCTGCCAGATGGATACTGTAACGTCGATGGCATTAACGCTGCGGCTGCCGTGAAACGCCTGGCGGGGTTTTATCGTGACATCAGCACACCTCGCGCCGGCTGACTTTCACAGCTCGCAGGGATTGCTGATAACCTTGCGGATTTACGGGGCGAAATTACTGAGCCGGAAAAACTTCTCCTGGTGTCTCGTATGTTAAAGACTTCCTCTGCTTTTCAAACTGTTTTTTTTTTTTTTTTAACGTTCATCTTGAACGTGAATCTGTTTATGCTTCGTTCTTTCCATTTTCAGGTTTTGATTTTGGCTATTAGTAATGAATATGTTTGCTTGTGAGCCGCAACAGTCAGTAAAAAAAAATAAACAGATGACGCATATTCTAAATCTCCTTGTTTATGAATGGTCCTTATTGCTTTTGTTTTTTTACGGTAATTAAACCCTCCATTTTCCAAATGTATATTTCAGCATGCACCCTGCTTGTGTAACTTTGTGTTGTTATTTGCAGTCCCCATCTCCAATCTGTTCTCGCCTCGCCAGCGCCCTCATTGATCTTCCCTTTTGGCCAGAAATCCCTCCTGTGGTAAACACATTGATCGCGGCGGCTTGTCGGCACCGCTAATTACTGAGGGGACCGTGTCACTGTCAGACGCTTATCTGATGCGCGTCTCGCTTTGACCACTAATGAGATGCCTGACGTAACCTGGTGTAAACATGGCCGCCTCGCATTCATCCCGCTCGTTATAACGGAGCAGCCGCGGTGGGCGGCGGCGCACAATTACCCGAAGAGCACCATAATAATACGTTTGATTTCAATGCATGCGGCACAATCGTGCATCAACTTGCTGGCCTCATCGGCCCGCATCTATGCGAGAACTTTTATTGATTTGAAATTTAATAACAACAATTGCCAACGCACCTTTTGGCATGTGTCCCTATGTGTGTGTGTGTATAAGGAACAGCACAATGTCCATTGAATTGAAGCCACAAAAAAAATACATACTCTTGATATTCTGTTAAATGATGTCAGGATTGTACAGTTTATGAAGTACAAACTTATATAGTGATATTTTTCTTTAAAAAATACAATAAAAAACGCATTACAAGAATGTCAGATTCAGTCAACCTAAAACATTTATTAAACAACAGACCAGGAAGGAAGTCAACCGATTCAGATTATTTTTGAGAACGAAACAGAGATATGCCCAGATTACAATCTCCTACCCGTTCTGAAGCGCATTCTGCTGAATCTCCTCTTTTTATTGGGTTAGGCCCTGTTTTCATAGCCTATTGCTGCTCTAAAGGGTTTGGGGAAGCACATAGCAGCAATGTGACAATCATATGACTCATTGCGCAGACAATAATGCAAAAGTTTTTCTTCAGCGCGGAAAGTCAAAATTCACAAATGTGTCCAGCCGCTATCTTGTCAGGTTTCAGTTCCCGTTTTGCAACTGAATAAATGCTTTGCAATTACGAAAAGAGTAAATACGGGATAACTTATGTACATATATTCGAACAGAGAATTTCTGCTGTTTTGGGTAGTGGCTGGGGGAAAAAAATGAATAGCATTTCTTTTCATTCAAGCAAGGAAAGCTGATTTGAGATATGAAAGTTGAAATTCAACAAATCAAACATCGTATCTCAAGACAGAGGGAACGCAGCATTTTATCTTGGTTTTATCATTACATAATAGAGAAACTGCAGTAGCATCTAATTTACATTATAGAGCTGATAAATCTTGTTTACGAGCTCTCTTAATCTTTTAAAGTTTATGGCGCTCATATACTCTCTACTCTTCTAACTACGGTCTAAAGATGTTAATTTATCAATGGCAACTTATTAACTAAAGAGAAAATACGATACATAGAGAAACTAGTTGAACATTCCGCATTATTTCCCCCTCGTGTGCCATTAAATGATTTTATATAAGAGCGGATTTGGTTTATTTTGGCTGCAAGGAAGTGGAGGAAGAAGGCGATTATGGCTGTGATTAACGGGAGGCGCGCGGGGAGGAACGTTTGGCGAGGAAAGAGCAACGATTACCTGGCGGAGGTGTGTCCAATCCGTTTCTCTCAAGCGGAGATTAAACGCAAGACGGGAAGCTTTTATGCGGCTCCGCATCAATCTGCACAGAGAATCCAGCAGATTACTTGTCCTCACGAAACGATAAAAGGGGTGAAACTTGATCCTGACCCGTTTCCTTTTGATTTTTTGGTTTACTATGACCATATTTTGGGAGCGGAAAGTCCGATTTCTACGATTGTCTCAGTGTTTGGTTGTTAGGATGGATTATATTTAGTGTTCCAGTTTAAGGGTTAGTGTTTAGGTGTCGGGGAAAAAATTTCAGATTTGGGTTTGGGTTCGGCGTTGGGAGTGTTGAGGATCCCCTTTGACGCAGCCATCCTACCGCATGTGTTATCTGTTAGGCCACGCCCACCAAGCAACGCCACGTTCCGCATGGATACCTTTTGCGCTTATCACCAACACAGGAAAAAGACAGCTTTGATGGAACTAATGACAGAAATAACTGCTCTTATTTGCTACTTTATAGGCCGCGGCATTGCAGGCCTCACTGTTTGCTACTCCTTTAGCAGCCACATCATGAATTTCATTAGGCTGTGCTGTCAATCTCCTGCTACCTTGACCGTTTTTTATTTATTTATTTATTATTATTATTGTTGAATTCTTGAAGGTGCCAGCATTTATTGTGGCTTCATCCGGCTGCACGTGCCTGCCACGCCACCTCTGCCGGGAATTCAATTATAGCCGGCTGTTGTTTTATGATGTTGACGTGACATCCGTTGATGGATTCATTAACTCATCTCTCGCTGTGACGGACGGGAGAGCGTCACCGCGGCTTTTTTCCCCCTCCTAATGCTCCCGTGGGACTTGTCCAGGTTTAGACCCATACGGGTTGACCGCCTGGAATGTTGGTCAACACCTTTCAAACAACTGTTGACATTCAAGATGCAAATACAGGACAGTGAAAGCTTAGTTGAAGAGCTGCGTGTTAGAATGAGGATTATTAAATATGTACAAATAGTAACATTTGATCAAGATTTTGTCCTTCCTTCCTTTTCTCGGTCTCTCCTTCGGTCTCTTGAGGCCTCCCTGATTTTATGTTTTTTGGATTTGTTGGGGTCTGGATGTTTCTTGGGTTGGGGAGGAGTTCTGGTGGGTGGTGTCTGGTCGGTGCTGGATTTCACCTTCCTTGGTTTTCTTTGGTCCCCTCGGGTCTCCTGACGGCGGTGTTCGGTTTAGGTGAACGGTATGAGATTTTTTCTAATAGTTTTTTTTGGTGAGCTAACAAATACACGCACGCACGCACACACGCACGCACGCACATACACATACTCACCCACACACACAAAAAAATAAAAATAAAATTAAAAAAATAAAATAAAAATAAAAAATAAAGAGCAATGATGATGACATTTCCGAATGAACAATACTGAGCTCTTTAAAAAAAAGAAGAAAAAAAAAAGATTTTGTCTCGTTTGTACTATCATGTCCAAGAGGTATGTATAGCAGTATCACAGAAGTATCATATCTACTTTTTAACAGATGTGTCTAGTTTTATTTTGTACCACACAAATATTTACTCATTTTCTCCCCAAAACGTATTTTAAATATTGTCATGGTCTCAAAAAGTATTTATACCTTTTTTATGTTTTTTTTATGCTAGACCTGAAGAGGTAACTTAAAGCAATTGTAGTTATTACAAAAAAACGACCAGCAGGTGGCAGCAGAGTATAAGAGATCAACCAGGGCCATGTTGCAAAAAGCTCTTTTCCCAGTGTTTTTAACAGGTTTATGAATAACAGAGGTGGCAAATCCAGGTCCAGAAAATAACAACCGTGCCACAGTTTGGCTTTAGCTGCTTGTGCTAGCTAGCTAGCTAGCTAGCTAGCTCCATAGCAGGTAAATGAGCACCTGGGGAGATAGCTACGGAGCTCGCTAGCTAGCACCTGGCTATATTCTAATGCTAATTGTTGCAAAACAGAAACAGATAGAAATATACATTTTTCCTGATGAAAGAAGAGACTCTAATCTTTCTTTTGCTAGGTTCCATGTTTTTATAGCAATAGAACACAATATTCTGTGGGCCTTGCAAAATCAGTCAAAATCCAATAAAACAGCCGGGAGCGAAGGGGGTTACTTCAGTGAAAATGGCTGCAAGTCAATGAGTTAATATAAAACAGCCTTGTAGGCCTACTCGAATGTCGGGAATCGAGGAACACATAGGCTGGTTCTTCTTTTTATCAGTTGTCCAAATCGAGCAGGAACAGGAAGTGCTTGGGGGCAGTTTGCTACCAAATAGGAAGCAGAAATAAAAGCTCGGCGGCTTTAAACATAAAAAGCGAGACGCTCTGCTGGGATTCTGCGCAGGTCGTGGACCGTTTGCAACTTGAAAAGAGCCTCAAATAGCAGCGCCGATGCTAATCTTCGCTCCCTATTTTTGTCCGTGTGCCGCAGGGAACGAGTTCGGTCACCCCGAATGGTTGGATTTCCCCCGAGTGGGGAACAACGAGAGCTACCACTACGCCCGGCGGCAGTTCAACCTGCTGGACATGACGCATCTGCGCTATCTGCAGCTTTACAACTTTGACCGTGACATGAACCGCACCGAGGACAAGTACGGCTGGCTGGCCGCCCCGCCGGTAAGAAGATTTATATCTATAAATTATAACACATCTTATTTCTTAGGACAAATTGATTGGCAAGCGTGGGCAAATTCCCGTGCCGGATACTGTTCAGGGTTCAAGTTAGGGTTAGAATTAGAGGTTTGTCAGGTTAAATGTTTAGACAAGTTGAGCTGGCTTGCCACTCCACAAGTTCGGAAATGTTTTAATTTTTTACTTAAATATTATTTATACTAAGGGTGTCAGGCAATTTAAAAAAAATATCCTAATTAATCGCATGACTTCAATAGTTAACTCATGATTAATCACAAATTTTACATCTGTTCTAAGTTTACAAGAAGTTTTCATACTCTTGTTAACAAAAGTGGGGGGGGGAAATTAACTAATAGAAATATTGCTGCATCTTTTATTCATTGAAACAGTAATGTCATAATAATTCAAAACGTTTAGTTAAAATTCAAATATGTACTGATATTAATGTGTTGAGGTCATTTTTCTTCCACATTTATAAGATGTTGGTGACAGCTCAGTGCATTTTATTTTCATATTAACTCATTTACTCCCAAAAACGTATAAATGTGGTGTTCTATTTTTAATACTGCCATGCTACCAAAGACGTATTTATACGTTTTTGTTGTTGTTTTGTTTGTTTTTTGCTAGAGCCTACGAAGGCTTTGATGCAGCCTCTGAGCTGAAGAGAATGCTTGAAGCAATGGTAGTTGTTACAAAAACAGCCAGCAGGTGGCAGCAGAATATTAGAGATCAACCAGGGCCATGTTGCAAAAAGCTCTTTCCCCCACTGTTATAAACAGATTTGTGAATAACGATGAAACTTAGCTATATTCTAATGCACATATACTTTTTTCCTGATGAAAGAAGAGACTCTAATCTTTATTTTGGTAAGTTCCATGTTTTTATAGCAATAGAACACAATATTCTGTGGGCCTTGCAAAATCCAGTAAAACTGCCAGGAGCGAAGGGGGTTGCTTCAGTGAAACGGGGGGTTAATGAGTTAATAGCTCTTTAAAATGAAGTAACTTGGGAAATTCTGCAATTTTTAAAATTGTAAAATACAACTTGACCTCAGTCTTCACAAATATATGCATTATTATAAAATGTACTACTGCAACATTTTGACGTGGACATGTCTGCTGCGTTGCGACTGGAATTGGAACTCCCCCAGTACAAGCTTTCTAAGTAAGGGGCGGTCATTAATCACGCGTTAAAAAAAATTAGTGGCGTTAAAGGAACTTCAAATTAACTCGAAATTAACGGACTCATTTTGACACCCCTAATTTATACCCACCACCAACTTCTTTCTCAAGACAAACTGATTGCTAAGCTCTTGCAGGCAGATGGAGATAAATGCCTGTCAAGTTCACCTTGGCGAGGTTTCCCTCGCTCTCGGATTTAGCTCTCATCCGGCGTCGCCGCTCTTCAATTAATAGCGGCGCTTAGCCGAGTGTTTTTTCTGCACTGGTGAGATGATGTAAACGCAGAGTAAATTGATCGGGATTAGGTGCGAGTGTGCATAATTGATTTGCGGCGGGTGTGTCGTCGCAGCGCGAGAGCCTCTTCACCTTGTTACTCTCCCGACCGCCGCCGACGTCCTCCCGCCGTGCGAACTCGGGATAATTACAACCATGTCTGCCTCTTGGCCGACATTTTTTTTTCCCCCTTCATATCGATCGCGAGTCATCTACTTTTATTTCCCAAGCGCCTGTAACCGAAGTGGGGAAAAGTTGCACCGAAGTCATCATCTGGCTGTGTTTTCCTGCTGATGCACAACCTTCAAATCATTGAAGTTTTGGTGAACTTAAAAAACGATTCATTCATCAAAAGAATAGGCGTCCCATGCCATTATTTCATGTAATTTTTCGGAAATATGCTCTGTTGCCATATATTTAGGTATTTGTTCAAAATGATCCGTCATCTCACGTTTCGAATTATCCAAAGTCATTAGACCCTCAAACACTTTAATGCGCGACAAGCAACTCGTGAATCACAAATGACGTTTTGTTTGTTTGCTCATTTATTGTTGTGTTGACCCGCTGGGAGAAAAGCTGCTTTGTCACTTTAAGGACAAATGATAGGAAATTTACTTTTTAAATGTTTGTATACAAAAGGTTGGCTCTTGGGAGTGTCTGCCCAACTATAGAGAGTGAAATTAAACTACCCCCGCTAATTGTTGCAGAGCTGCTAATTTTCCAAAATGTGTTTTTAAAGCAGTCGTGCCCAATTAGGAGCGACACAAAAACGGGGGCATTTTGTAGATATAACAATAAATGTGAAGCCGCATTTTTGTGCAACTATATTAGCAGCGCCAACGTAACAAGGCACCACAACAACAACAACAAATATAAAGTTCTTGAGTAACTCACTCACCATAACGTTAAATCAGGAGCCCATCATGCGTGGGCATCACCTGTCGCTGGAAATCCACGCGCCTTTCTTTTTCTTCTTCTGCTCCTGTGTTGTCTCATCACGGGACCTTTTCTCCGTTGCAAAGGAACTTTCCAAATATGTCAGTTTTTTTTACTCATTTGGCTAACTTGTCGATTAGCATCAGCGCTACGCGACTGAGATAATTAGCATCTTGGCATGCGTCAAGAGTCCGTCGTCAACAAGAGAGAATCCGGTCACTTAAAAAAATATTATTTTTTTTTTTTAGGCCTCGGCTAATCAATTAACCAAAAGTATAGTGGTTTGGGGACCACTGTTTTAGAGAACTTTGTGACAGCATTTTAAAGTTGCGTAAGAGGCATTTTTGTCAAATAGATGAAAATAATTCAACAGTTTTTGTCTATCTCATTTAATTTGATTGTGCACGCCTCGACCATCTGCAGTAATAATAATAATAATAATGTGTTTTAATGGGGTGAGTGTGAGATTCATTTAGTCCTATATAACTGCCAGTTTTGTTTTATTGTCCTGTGTTTCTGTCCTGTTCATTATCAAATATCCGTATCTTAAAGGGCCACATAGATGCTATTATTGGCTGTTAGCGTTAGCCTTAAGATAGTGGATTTAAAAGCAGCAGAGTTTGTGGTGAGTCGTTGCTTAAAAGGTTGTAGCACCACAACAGAGATGCTATTTAGCGTTAGCATTAAGCTAGCGGACCGAAAGCGTAAGCTGCCGTATGTGGTTTATGTTTAGTTTGACAGTACTGAGAATGACGGGAAAACACTTTGAAAAACACCTGTTTATTATCAAATATTCGTATCTTAAAGGGCCACATAGATGCTATTGTTGGCTGTTAGCGTTAGCCTTAAGATAGTGGATTTAAAAGCAGCAGAGTTTGTGGTGAGTTGTTGCTTAAAAGGTTGTAGCACCACAACAGAGATGCTATTTAGCATTAGCATTAAGCTAGCGGACTGAAAACGTAAGCTGCCGAATGTGGTTTATGTTTAGTTTGACAGTACTGAGAATGACGGAAAAACACTTTGAAAAACACCTGTTTATTATCAAATATTCGTATCTTAAAGGGCCACATAGATGCTATTATTGGCTGTTAGCGTTAGCCTTAAGATAGTGGATTAAAAGCAGCAGAGTTTGTGTTTAATCGTTGCTTAAAAGCACCACAACAGAGATGCTATTTTGTGTTAGCATTAAGCTAGCGGACCGAAAGCGTAAGCTGCCGTATGTGGTTTATGTTTAGTTTGACAGTACTGAGAATGACGGAAAAACACTTTGAAAAACACCTGTTTATTATCAAATATTCGTATCTTAAAGGGCCACATAGATGCTATTGTTGGCTGTTAGCGTTAGCCTTAAGATAGTGGATTTAAAAGCAGCAGAGTTTGTGTTTAATCGTTGCTTAAAAGCACCACAACAGAGATGCTATTTAGTGTTAGCATTAAGCTAGCGGACCGAAAGCGTAAGCTGCCGTATGTGGTTTATGTTTAGTTTGACAGTACTGAGAATGACGGGAAAACACTTTGAAAAACACCTGTTTATTATCAAATATTCGTATCTTAAAGGGCCACATAGATGCTATTATTGGCTGTTAGCGTTAGCCTTAAGGTAGTGGATTAAAAGCAGCAGAGTTTGTGTTTAATCGTTGCTTAAAAGCACCACAACAGAGATGCTATCTAGTGTTAGCATTAAGCTAGCGGACTGAAAAAGCCTAAGCTGCCGTATGTGGTTTTAAATACAATATGTGTAATTTTATGTTTAAATTGACAGTTAACCGCAACTGAGAATAACAGAAAAACATATTGAAGCTTCTTTTTTTGTAGCCACCAATATCAGTATCCAAAATCCCCTATTAGTTGGGCCCTAAAAAAAAAAAAAACTGAGTTGAGTGTTTTGGATGTCATTCTATTCTCCAGGGCATACGCGTCCGTGTGACATTGATAATGCCCGCTAACGAAACATTAGCATCAGTCCAGTCGGGCTTTGCCGCGCGCGGCTGAACCCGGCTGACAAGCGTTCGCGTCTGCTGAGACGACCGCCACCTGGAATCGGGAAACGTGCTGACGTCCCGCTGATACATAACGTGCCGCTTTGTAATCCTCTAAATCCACGCATAGGAGAGGAAGATGATGACTATTCATGGGGCGCTCTCGCGTCCTCGCTGTCTCCCCCTTGCAGGCCTTTGTGAGCGCCAAGCATCAGGAGGACAAGGTCATCGTGTTTGACAGGGCCAACGTGCTCTTCATCTTCAACTTCCACCCCAGCAAAAGCTTCCAGCACTACAAGGTGGCCGTGCAGGCGCCAGGAAAGTATCCTTTCTCAGCTGGCGTCTTGTGTGGAGCCGGAATCCTGTTGGTTGTTAATGACAGCTGACACACCGTGGCTTAAATTGTCTCGCACTTTAAATTTCATAACTGATCTCTTTTGATGTTTCGGGAAATATTGACACTAGCTACAGTATGTCAATACAAGAGCTAGGGATGTAACGATATTAGGGCACGACGATTATTATCGGCCGATTATTGGCCTTCGAACCTTAACCAAAACAATCGGCCATTTGGGCCAAATGGCCGATTATTTTCCCCTTGAAACGTTATCATCAGAAAGTACCCTGAATGCTTGCGTAGCATTAGCAACTAGCAAATGTGTAGCCTATAGTATTCAGTTTATTCTGTTGACCCTAAGTGTCCTTTAAGCTGTTTAATGACACCTCAGTTAGAGTCAACTGTAAAACTAAAAACACGACGATAAGAATTACATCCACTGTATATTTGAATACAAAACAAGCTTCGTTTTTAAAACATCACTAGCCTAGCGCTAATGCTAATAGTGAAGGGAAGGTCCCATTCAAATGCTAACAGGAAATATTCAAATAACGAATATTCACAAATAAATGCTGTGGGAACACAATTTTATGCATTCAATTTATATTTTTAAATAATTGGTAATCAGTATTTTTTTCTGCCAAAAATCTGTATCGGCATCGGCCTAAAAAAATGTATATGTCTGGCCCTAAACGTTTGTCACAATATCACCGTTGTCATGTCACAATATTAAAAAGCCGCACATCTGTTAAAAAGGCAAGGTTACGTTCCATGTGTGCAATTCTAGCACCCTCTGGTGGATAGTTTATTAGTACAGCTTAATTTTAATTAGGAATGTTTTGGCCACTGCGGCGGTTATCACTCCCATAAATCAGTCATACCAGCAAATATTTTACATTTGTAAAAAATTTAACACAGAATTATAAACGACAGAACATGATACATTGCGTCGCTAACAGTATTGTGAGTAGTTTTTTTTTTTTTTTTATATTGCCAACCTCCTCATAATGATCGCATCGGGAGGTTCATATTGTGATATTTATCATATCGTGACTTTTGGATATGGTTACATCCCTAACAAGAACAGTATTGCTTTTCTGACATACTGTGAATGTCCGATTATTGTGAGGCATACGTTCCGGACCCGCATTCGGTGAAAAGCCGCACTATAAAAGAGAATTTTTTGAATTTTTAAAATCTTTTTTTCCCCATTAATTTAGTTTTTCTTTCAGTTTTGCTTCTCTCACACATTTAAAAAAAAAAAATGCCTATGTTAGCATTAGCCTTAAGATATTGGATTAAAGCCAACACTAATGCAAAATTCAAATGAATCCAATCAGTCGATTAATTGATTGAATAGTCGATAGACTAATCGATTCTAAAAAATATTTAATAGTGACAGCGTGATTATTCCAAGGTCCGGGATTTAATTTGCAATGGCAGAGCAGGAACTGTTGATTTTGAATGATTGAAATAACTTCCACTCTAAAGCCTTTCAAAGGGACACATTAGTGCAATTCCCCGCTTTTATCGTATAAATAGTTTGTCAGTTATTAAAGCGGATTGCATGTTTAGATCCATATTTAGTTTGGAGTGTGCTACGTCGCTTATTATAGGAGACAAAAGGGCGTGCCGAGGATAAAAATAAAAGCGACGCAGCAGGAGGCAAACATGGCCGCGGTGTTTATTTGCAGACGGGGAAGAAGCGTGGAAATAAAAGAACAACAGCAGCAGCTGCTAATCTCTTAATATCGAGCGCTAATCGCGAGCGTGTTTGACGCGGCGTAATTACAACCTCTCTTGGCGGGGCGAAGCCGGGGCGCGCCGCTTAATCGCCGCGCCGCTCGCTTTTTGATGTTTTTAAGGAGAGGCCTCCGATGTCGGCTGCTGTCATTATACAGCGCGGACGTAAACACATTAAGTGAGAGTGTGTGTGTGTGTGTGAGAGAGTGTGAGAAAGTGTTCGTGAAAGTGTGTGGGTTTTCAACTTCAGGAGTGTGACAGAGAGTGTGTGTGTGTGAGTGAGCGTATGAGAGTAAAAGTACGTCAGAGCATGTATAAATGAGAGAAAGTGAGAATATGTATGTGAGTGTGTAACGGTGTGATTTTGTCTGTGTGAGTGAATGTGTGTGCACATAGGTTTAATGTGTGAGATGTGTGTGTAAGAGACTTAGTATAAAATTGTGTGTTTGAAAGTGTGTAGGTTTGCGTGTTTTAGAGTAGACAGTCTCTGTGTGAGATAGTGTATGAGAGTAAAAATATGTGATAGCATGTATATACGAGAGAAAGTGAGTATTAATGTGAGAGTGATGTGAGTGCTTGTTCAAGAATGAGTGTGTGAAAGTGTATAGTTATGTGCGAACATGCGTGTGACTGCAAGAGAGAAAATGAGTGAACGCGAGTATGTGTGTAACTGTGTTATTTTGTCTATGTGAGAGTGAATGTGTGCGCACATGTTTAAAGCGTGAGATGTGTGTGTAAGAGACTTAGTATGAAATAGTGTGTGAAAAAGTGTGTTGTGAGAGTGTGGATTTACGTTTGAGTGAGTGATTCAGTGAATGAGACCATGTGTCCATGAGAGAGTGAGAATATGTATGTGTGAGTTGGTGAAATAGAGTGGCTGAGGGCATGCATGTGTGTGAGAGATTGATGTGAGAGTGACATGTAATTTACAAATGTGTGTGAGAGTGTGAATGTGCATGAATGTGTGCATGTAACAAAAGTATGTGTGAGAGCATGTGTAAATGAGAGATAGTGAGAATGTAACAGAGTGTGTGAAAGAGAGTGGCTGAGGGCGTACATGTCGTGTGAGAGAGTGACACGTAATTGACGAGTGTGTGTGAGAGTGTGAAAGTGCATGAAAGAAAACGAATGTGTGCACGTCACATTGTGTGATTGTTGTGCGTGAGAGTGAACGTGCGCGCGTGAGTATTAAATGACGTACGAGAAAGTTTGTTTGTCAGAGTGTGGATGTGTGTGCATGTTTGCGAATGTGACTTAAGAGTATTGAGAGTGTGAATGAGAGGGTGAGCTTCGGGATGCATGTGTGAGAGTGCGTGAGCACAAGAGTCGAAAGTGGTCACACGTATGTGAGAGTGTGTGCGCGGGAATGCGTGCGCTCGAGAGAGAAAAAAAGTGTGTGAAACATGCATGTGTAGCGTGTGAGAGTGCAAGTGTGTTTGTGAGTGAGAGAGTAAGTTTGTGTGAGAAGGAAGGTGAAGCCGGCCGGGGGAGATGCAGATGCTCCGACGGGAAGCGTGCGCCGAGGATCCAATTAGGGGCGAAGACAGATGAAAGTGCCACTCAAAGGCAGCCGAGGTAAACACCAACGAGCTGAAAGAGCGCAAAAGTGCTTTTTCATTACAAGGCGGCTGTCACGCGCTCAAAGTTTGTTGCGCGGCGCGCGAGGGTCGGCACGGTCACGCGGCTGAAAATAATCGGCGCTCAAGGCTGACCCGGAGCCGCTCACGCTTGACTCCGCTGCATTGTTTTCAACCGCGCGCCAGGAGAACACTTGACGCATTTTCCCCCGCAATTTGAAAACCTTCCCGCGTGTCTTCATAAATTGTCTGTCAAATGTTTTTCGTCAAAATTCCACCGGGGGAAATTATTTGTTGCTGATATTAGCCAGTCGTGATGCGGCAGTCCTGCCTGTGTGCTAAAGTACTGTCCAGTAGGGCTGGGTATCGATTGTAATTTCCTCAATCGATTCGATTCGGAGAGTAACACTTTTTATAATTATTTAAGTGTCTGGTTAAGGATCTGATGAAAAATATTTTCATGATCTAATTCAATAATTGTAATATAAATTTAAAATATTCTGAATTGTCTTCAAGTGCAAAAAGGTCAGGTCTTTCGTGAGAAAATACTTTTGAATTCATGTGAACAGTAAATTTCAAGAAAACAGTAAGATACAAAAAAATAATAATAATAATTTATGGGGAAAAGAGATATATAAAATAATCGATTCATGGTTTTATTAATCGATATCGGGCTTGAAAAGCAAGATCAATTTGATATCAATTATTAGATTTTTTTTAAACTGTGTCGAATAATTTTAGAATCGGTTAATCTATCGATTATTCAATCGATTAATCGGATTCCTTTTCATTTTAATGTGTATTACAAAAGCATTTTTCCCTGGTTACGGTTTATTAACCACCAGTGATTGATGGTTATTTGGTACTTTGTATTTGTATAGTGATTAATAAAAAAAAGGGGGTTTGTCATTGGATTCGGTTATTGTTGCAAATGTCTTATTTTGATTAAACACAGACGATAATCAGTCTTCTTTCATCAAGGACTCCAGAAATCTGTGAACAATTACTGTTGATATGCTGAAATCTGAGAATTTTGAATTAAGAAAATGGCTCCAAACGATTACTCGTTTATTAAAATAGTTGTCAATTCATTTGACAATCAATTACTTGTCGATGAATCGCTTAATTTTGACAGCTCTACTCGACTGTATAGACAATAATGTAGTTTTTGTGGTTGAACATTGTGACATATTCAATTCTGACTCGCCTGTTAGAAGGCTTAATTTGGGGGTATAAAAGTCAATTGAACACAAAGTGTGGATCAGTGGTGCGTTTCATTCTTTAAAAAAAAAAAAAAAAATCCTATGGCGAGGAGCTACACTTTAAATGCATAAAATCGATGTAAAATGGAGCTCCCTAGAAATTTGACAAATAATGGGCTGCGGCAAGGGAGCGGAGCTTTGCAGGGTTTTCGGTCTCCAAGCGAGGCCCCGTTGCGATGATTCCAAACGTTTACGTCCTATTTCTCCTTTTCAAATTGTTGGCTGCTTTTTTTTTTTTTTGAGGGCTTGTGTTTGTTAGCGGCCGCAGATGGCGGTCGGGTATTCCCATCGATGAATGCGGATTAAAAGGCCAAGATGGAGGAACGCTCATCGATTTTTGTCCAATGAGCTGGGAAGGGGAGGCAAGTTTGGGCGGTGTGATTGCAAACATTGAAAACAATTCGGCCATGAGTCTTGATTGCAGAGCCAGACGTCAATTTACTTCTTGTCAGCTTGTCTTTCTGCTACAAAAAAAAAAAAAAAAGTAGCGCTCTTTGTCTTGGCCTTTGTCCACATCATCACAACTTTTTTTTGTTCAACCTATATCATTAGATTGGGATTTTTTTGGTGGGGGGGAGGGGGTGGTCCTGGGTCTTTCTGGACAAAATACAAAACCCCCAAAAATTCACAATTTAGTGTCCATATATACTGTCTGACCTTCAGTTAGTATATTATTTTTCGTGACCCTTCCAAGGTCATACCAAAGCATCTTACCTCATTCCCCCAAAATTTATAAATAGGTTTTTTTAATACTTTGTCATTCACTCCCAAAGACATATTTATATGTTTTATGTGTGTGGTTTTTTTATGATAGAGCATACAGAATGCAGCATACTTTGATGCAGCCTCTAAACTGAAGAGAATGCTTGAAGCAATGGTAGTTATTACAAAAAGGACCAGCAGGTGGCAGCAGAGATCAACAAGGGCCACGTTGCAACAAGCTGTTTCCCCCAGTGTTTTGAACGGATTTGTGAATTATGATGAAACTTAGCGTTATTCAAATGCTAATTTCTGCAAAACCTTTTTCCGTTTTGCAGCAATTAGCTTTAGAATATAGTTACGTTTCATCATTATTCACCAACCTGTTGAAAACAATGTCAAAAAGAGCTTTTTGCAACATGGCCCTGGTTGATCTCTTATACTCTGCTGCCACCTGCTGGCCGTTTTTTGTAATAACTACCATTTCCATTACCATTCTCTTCAGTTCAGAGGCTGCATCAAAGCCTTCTGTATGCTCTAGCATAAAAAAATTATAAATGCGTTTTGGGGAGCATGGAAATATTTAAAATTTAACGTTTTTATACGTTTTTGGGAGTGAATGAGTTAAAGGCCAAACTTAAATAAAATAAAATAAAGTGTGTCTTGAGCCTCCTCTTAAAAATACCAATGTGGACCTGATCAATCAAAATTGTTTAAAACAGCTGACATTATTGGCAACTTTACTTTTTTAAAAAACGACTGGCAGTGAATGAGTAAAGTGTGATAAATACGTTAGCAGAAAGAAAGAAAGAAAAATTCCCGGCATTGTACATTTTGAATAATAGCAACACAATAAAGGAGTGCGGTAAGTACAGCAGCGTGTGGGTTTGTCGCTGTAAAAATGAGTTAACGTCAGGGCCCGCGCCGCCACAGCTTTTCCTGACAGCGAGCGAGAGTGACGAGCTGGCACAATGGCCGCCGCCTGTTGCTTGGCGGTACATCAAACGGCAATCTGGTCCGACGTGTGCGGCGTTTAGCGAAACTCATGTTGCTGCCGTTTTAAATGCAGGCCCTCGTCCATTCCACACTATATTCAACTGGAACCCGATGGCGTCTCTCTCAGAGCGAAGGCTCTTTGTTTTGAGTGACGTATGACGCAATATGGCCGACGGAGCGGAAGACCAAGGTTTGGATATTGTTCCAAAATCAACAGGGGTTTTCCTTTCCCTCCTCCTTTGTACACCCCTGCATACGATTTAACCTTCTATCCCAATTCCGGTCCTTGAGGTCCGGAGTCCTGCAGGTTTTAGATGTTTCCGCCTACCAACACACCTGATACTAAAGATCAGGATTGTTATCATGCATGCTGATGAACTGATTATACGAATCAGGTTGTGCTAGTGGGCAGAAACATCTAAAACCTGCAGCACCCGGGACCTTGAGGACCGGAATTGGTCAACCCTGCTCTATCCCATCCCTCACCCAATGAGAATCAGCAAGAAATCAGATCAATTAGCATTATTATCTCATTCAAACCCCAAAATGTCTAAATACGTTTTTATGAGGTTTTTTTATTTATTTTTTATGCTAGAGCATGCAGAACGCTTTGATGCAGCTTCTGGCATGGAGGTGGCTTAAAGTCATAAAAGTTATTACAAAAAAACGGCCAGCAGGTGGCAGCAGAGCAAAAGAGACCAACCAGGGCCATGTTGCAAAAAAAGCTCTTTTTTTCCCCAGTGTTTTGAACGGATTTGTGAATTATGATGAAACTTAGCGTTATTCTAATGCTAATTGCTGCAAAACGGAAACCGATACAAATCGCCTTTTTTTTTCCTGATGAAAGAAGAGACTCTAATCTTTCTTTTGGCAGGTTCCCTGTTTTTATAGCAATAAAACACAATATTCTGTGGGCCTTGCGAAATCAGTCAAAATCCAATGAAACAGCCGGGAGCGAAGGGGGTTGCTTCAGACAAAATGGTTGAGTTATTGATAATAGGACCGGAATTGCTAAACTCTCATCATCAGTGTTTTGAACGGATTTGTGAATTATGATGAAACTTAGCGTTATTCTAATGCTAATTGCTGCAAAACGGAAACCGATACAAATCTACTTTTTTTTTTCCTGATGAAAGAAGAGACTCTAATCTTTCTTTTGGCAGGTTCCCTGTTTTTATAGCAATAAAACACAATATTCTGTGGGCCTTGCGAAATCAGTCAAAATCAAATGAAACAGCCGGGAGCGAAGGGGGTTGCTTCAGACAAAATGGTCGAGTTATTGATAATAGGACCGGAATTGCTAAACTCTCATCATCAGTGTTTTGAACGGATTTGTGAATTATGATGAAACTTAGCGTTATTCTAATGCTAATTGCTGCAAAACGGAAACCGATACAAATCGCCTTTTTTTTTCCTGATGAAAGAAGAGACTCTAATCTTTCTTTTGACAGGTTCCATGTTTTAATAGCAATAAAACACAATATTCTGTGGGCCTCGCAAAATCAGTCAAAATCAAATGAAACAGCCGGGAGCGAAGGGGGTTGCTTCAGACAAAATGGTCGAGTTATTGATAATAGGACCGGAATTGCTCAACTCTCATCATCAGTGTTTTGAACGGATTTGTGAATTATGATGAAATTTAGCGTTATTCTAATGCTAATTGCTGCAAAACGGAAACCGATACAAATCTACTTTTTTTTTTCCTGATGAAAGAAGAGACTCTAATCTTTCTTTTGGCAGGTTCCATGTTTTTATAGCAATAAAACACAATATTCTGTGGGCCTTGCGAAATCAGTCAAAATCAAATGAAACAGCCGGGAGCGAAGGGGGTTGCTTCAGACAAAATGGTCGAGTTATTGATAATAGGACCGGAATTGCTAAACTCTCATCATCAGTGTTTTGAACGGATTTGTGAATTATGATGAAACTTAGCGTTATTCTAATGCTAATTGCTGCAAAACGGAAACCGATACAAATCGCCTTTTTTTTTCCTGATGAAAGAAGAGACTCTAATCTTTCTTTTGACAGGTTCCATGTTTTAATAGCAATAAAACACAATATTCTGTGGGCCTCGCAAAATCAGTCAAAATCAAATGAAACAGCCGGGAGCGAAGGGGGTTGCTTCAGACAAAATGGTCGAGTTATTGATAATAGGACCGGAATTGCTCAACTCTCATCATCAGTGTTTTGAACGGATTTGTGAATTATGATGAAATTTAGCGTTATTCTAATGCTAATTGCTGCAAAACGGAAACCGATACAAATCTACTTTTTTTTTTCCTGATGAAAGAAGAGACTCTAATCTTTCTTTTGGCAGGTTCCATGTTTTTATAGCAATAAAACACAATATTCTGTGGGCCTTGCAAAATCAGTCAAAATCAAATGAAACAGCCGGGAGCGAAGGGGGTTGCTTCAGACAAAATGGTCGAGTTATTGATAATAGGACCGGAATTGCTCAACTCTCATCAGTTCCCATCCGCGTTACTCAAAAAAAATCATTGGGCATGTTTCGTTTTAACATCGCAAAATGAAAGTTTGCAAAAGATGGCTCTTCAACTGTGACTTTTGTTGAGAACGTGACCGTGAACTTTGGATAATGCGCGTAACGCGAGTAGAAACCAGCGTCACATTGCGGACGAGCGGCGCCACTCGAGAGTCCAAGTGCACAAGGACTTTCTGGAGAGTCTCGTGCATCGAAAGTAACATACAAAAAAAAGTACTTTTCAATGACATTCAGCCCAGTCAATTGATTTTCGACGGGCTGATAAGTGCGCACTGGATCGCATCTTCATCCCTCTTTGCCGCCCCGCGTCAGTTTCATCCCGGCGTCCTTCACGTGGAGACGGACGGACTCTCCGCGCCGGCCTTTCCTTTTATAACTCGTCTTCTTGATTGCGCTTGTTTTGTCGCCGCTTCCAGCCGCACAAATTGAATTGCTCAGTTTGGAGAGAGTTTTTTTTTTTTTTTTGTGCTCGTGATGGACGAGCTTATGTCTTCCTAGTGGCGAGATTGGAAAAGCAAATAGATGTCGGGAGATTGTTCAGAGACGCGGCTCACGTACGGGAAAAAGACGGAGGAGTTTGTTCCCCGCTGCAAAGCTGCCAGGGTTTTTCGCTTGAGCCGTTTCTTAGTCGGCTCGTTGGCCTTGGAGACGCCTTGTCAGACTGCCAAAGAGAAGGTGAGCTTGTTTGGATTTTGGAAGAATCGCATCTGAAGCTCTCTCGGGGCTCGCTGGCGCTCGACGGGCCGCGTTTTTGGCGCCCGCTTTACACCTCAAGTCCGGTACGTTGGGCTAGTGGGAGAAAAAAAAAAAAAGGAAGGACTAGAAATGATTGACAAAACAAACTAAAAGTCCACGGCGCACTCAAGTCAATGACCAATCACAGCTCACCTGTTTTCTGAAGCTGCGCCGTGATTGGTTGTTGCCCGAGCAACATTGATGTCATCTTCAGTCGACAGCAAGTGGCAAAAATGGCCGCCCCCTGAGATGGATAAAAACTCAATATTCCACAAATGTAATATTTAACAGAATAAAAAAAAATATTTTTAGGTTGACTTCCACGCTGTCCTCTGCTTCCTCCCCTCGCCGCTTCACTTTCCTTAACCGACGCCTGCCAGGTACAAAATCAAGCTCGATTCTGACGAGGATTTGTACGGAGGCCACGGGCGGCTGGACCACAACACCGAGTTCTTCACGGAGCCGCAGCCCTTCAACGGACGCGCCCATTCCATGCAGGTACGCGCTTTCACCTCATCATTATTGGTGGAAAACAAACTGATTGAAGTTGCACTTTACACAAAAATAAAACAAACTTGGTTTTCCAAAAATGAAAAGAAACTACAGCACTGACTTTGCACCTTTCTAAAAAGACTTGATGTTATGATTTCCAAAAAAAGACGGCAAACTATTGAAGTTGCACTTTACAAAAAAAAGAAAAACTTGGTGTTGCATTTTCCAAAAATAAAAAGAAACTACAATATTGAGTTTACAAAATAATAATTACTGCTGTTATACTTTCCGAAAAAGAAGACAAACTGTTGGTTATCCTTAATGATTAAAAAAAAAAAACACACACAGACTAGTGGTGTTGCACTCAATAAAAAAGAAAACAAACTTGGTGTTAGTTTCCTCAAATGAAAACAAACTGCTGTATTGAGTTTGCACCTTCCTGACAAAAAGACAAAAATATTGATGTTGCACTTTTTTTTTAAATAAAAATAAAAATGTTGATGTTGCACTTTCTGAAAACAGGACAACCTACTGATGGTTGTCCATTCCGAAGAAATAGACTTTCCAAAAAATTTGCACTTTCCAAAAAAGAAAAGAAACTTGCTGGTGCACGGTCCTGAAAAGAAGACAAACTTGATTTGACAGTTTCCTAAAACACAAACTTGTGACGTTGTAGTTCATTCCTAAGAAGAAGAGAACAATCAACATTTCACATTCCTTAAAATAAGGCAACCTATTGATATTGCACCTTTCTAAGACACAAATTGTTGATGCTGTGCTTTCCTAAAAAGAAAAACTATTAACTCTCCTAATATATATATATATATATATTGATGCCATGCTTTCCAAAGTAGACAAAGACAATTGTTTATGTTACGCTTTCGTCAAAAGAATGACAAACGTATTTGGTGCTTAAATAAGACAAACTATCGATGTTGCATTTTCTTAAGAAGACAAACTACCGATATTGTGCTTTCCTGAAAAGAAGACAAACTATCAGTGTTGCGCATTCACGGAGGGCTCGATCGCAACACTGGGCCATTCGTATTTGCTTCATTGCAGAGGGTAGTTAGTGGGCGTCTCTCAGGGATAAAAAAGACTTTTTCATTTTTTTGTGCTATTGTTTTTCCAGCGAGATTCAATGTATAAAAATGAAGCGCAAAGAACATCGCTCCGCTAAAAGCAAGATTGCACTAACTACACTTTCATCTCTTCTGTTCAAGAGGTACTAATTAGTTTGCATATGTTGACCCTGTGATGTAGCCAAACACGCTAACCGGCGTTGCCGATTGTGCCCTGCAAGCGCTACGGCCGCTACGGCGTCCCTTCATGCAAAAATGAAAGCGTTTTAATCTTAAAGAAGAAAAAAAAAAAAAAAAAAAGCACATTTTTCAATACAACTCTGAATCCTCATTAGAATCCGCTTCCTGCGTTTCCCTACGTAAATAATGTAAATTATTCAGCGCGTTACCTTTTCATGTGCCGCATGGAGAAGTACTAAAAAGGGTGAACGACTCAAGGCGCTGGTTTTGTTTACGTGAACTCGACGCGAACCTTGGCACGTCGCTAATGCAAGCGTCGGCGCACTTAAGCAGATAAGGATGTTGTTGTTGCGGTTTTCTCATCAAGGACCAACTTTTTCTCCACTTTTCGCCGCCTCTCGTCATTGAAAGGCCACTTTAGCCGGCGCGTCATGTGATCACGTGTGTCGGAGGAGGAAAAACAAGTGAGGCCGATTAGAGAACAGACGCCGCCTCCTCCTGCTTGGCACCGACTTTGTTGTTCGATGGAAACGTAATCAGACGCCGGCATCTACGGGGGGGGCGTGAACGTGCCCACAATGTTTTAGTCGCCAGCTGGTGCTTTAGAAGTCGGCACCAACTCCGCAAACCAAGAACGCGCCGCCACTCCTCTGACTCGGAACCAAAAATAATTAGATGGCATCAGCGTGTTTGCGAATGGGATTTTTTTGTCCACGTCGCAAGCCAAAAGCCGTTACGTTACGCCTCCGTTGCGTATCATGTAAGGGACGGGAAGTGCAACGGCCTCGTCGACGCCCTAAACACACTGCAGCTCAACTTCTGGCGAGCAGATGTCAGGGCTTGTTGCAGTGTGCTTTCGTCACAAGTTTCAAACGAGATTGCGACAGCATAAAGATAAAATAATCAAACTGATGATTTTTTGATGTTGTGCTTCCCTACAAAGAAATACTATAAATTCTTTAAAAGAAGACAAATAATTGATGCTGTTCTGTACTAATGTTCTGTTTTACTAAAAAGAAGACAAGCTGTTGTTTGCATTTTGCACTTTTCTAAAAGGAAGACTAATTATCAGTGTTGTATTTTCCTAAAAAGATGACAAAATATTGATGTTGCACTTTCTTAAAAAGAAAATGAACTGTGGAATCTGCACTTCCCTAAAAAGAAGACGAACTACGTTGTGGCACTTTCCTTCAAACCAAAGTTAACTATTAATGTTGCACTTTCCTTAAAAGATGACAAACTATTGACGTTGCACTTTCTTAAAAAGAAAATAAACTGTGGAATCTGCATTCTGCACTTCCTTTAAAAGAAGACAAACTATGTTGATGTTACACTTTCTTAAAAACAAGTTTAACTATCAATGTTGATACACTTTTCTAAAAAGATAGACCATTGATGTTGTGCTTTCTTAAATAAAAAACAAACTATTGTTGTGATTTACCAAAAAGACAAACTATTGATGTTTCACTTTCCTAAAAAGAAAACAATCTCTCTGTATTTAACTTTTTTTTTAATTACACTTGTCTAAAAAGGCGACAAACTATGGATGTTGCGCTTTCCTAAAAAAAAATTTACTTTTTTTTTTGCTTTCACAAAAAATATGACAAAATATTGGTCTTGTCTTGACAAAAAAAAAGACAATTGCAAAGTTGTAATTTCCCTCAAATGGAAAAAAAACTATTGATGTTGCACTTTCTGAAAAATATAATATTTTAGCTGTTATGTTATGGAACATTGAACTTTTTTAGTATGTTATTTTGTTAGTTTTTTTCTTTTTCATTTTATTTTATATCAAATTAAATGTACAAAAAGCAAATTGTTTTTTTGCTTGCTTTCAATTTTGTCCAAACGTGAACCAAACGATGGTGATCTCGCTAACGCTCGTGCTACTTTGCTCACCTACTTGCACTGCTGTTGCTCCCGTGTGAGCGTTTGGTCCACCGGTGGGCGCCAAAGAGACCCGGCAGAGGCTCTAAAGTGCAGCGCTTGATTGAATTGTTTATGGCCGTGCTCTCGCTCCGGCGACTCTTTGGGGAAATCTAAGGCCCTTTTATGTCTGCCTGACTTTTTTCTTTCTTTTTCATGAGATGACTAATGGCGCTCGGTGGCTCTTGGCCCGCCAAGCGCGCGCGGAATATCAAACGGATTGATCAAAGAGCTGATTAGTGGCAGACGCCTTGTTCTAAATATAAATGCATTTGTATGTTGCCGTTGCATACGTACCGTACATCAAGGGCATTTCATGGACCTAAAACTACCAAAATTATCAAATAAATAAATGACTGAATAAATAAATAAATAAATAAATAAATGACTAATAAGTGAAGATAAAAAAAAAATTCAAAAATTAAATACAAAAAATAAATATAAATGAAATAAATAAAAAAAACTATATATAGTTTAGTTTCTAAAAACGAGATTCAGAAAATAAAAATACATATAAAAATAGAATTAAATATCAATCAATAAAAACGCTCTGCTCTCACATTTATTTATTTTACGCTGCAGACGCTCTGTCAGGACGAAGTGTTATTCAAATGAGGGGGCGGTCCTAAGCGCGTCTTGGGTGGGGCTCCGCCGTTGCAAACTGCCTGAGTTGTGGTGACAGTGGACAAGATCTATTGCTGCAGCTCTCCATGCAAGCTGGTGAGACTTCATTGTTCGCCGACCCGCTCACTCGACCTTTGAAAGGCAGTTTGCAACGGCGGAGTCCAAACCAAGACACGCTTAGGACCGCCCCCTCATTTGAATAAAATGTCATCCTGACGGAGCGTCTGCAGCGTGAAATAAATAAATGTGAGAGCAGAGCGTTTTTATTGATTGATATTTAATTCTATTTTTATATGTATTTTTATTTATTTCCATATTTGTTTTTATATTTAAAAAAAAGTTGAATCTCTTTTTTTTTATTATTCTTATTTTTTTATTTATGGCTATATTATTTTTTTCATTTTTTTATTTTTATTTTTATTTTAGAATTGTATTTTTTTATATCCGTTTTTATTTCCACTTTCATTCATGTATTTATTTTGTCATTTATTTATTTTTAATTTGGGCAGTTTTGGTCCTCCATAATGGACATGGGGGGGGCTTGGCCCCCAGGAGATGCACAGACAGTACAAAAAAGCAATACAATAATTACACTGTTTTACAACTATCTCACTCTTTTTTTTTTCTTTCTCTTTTTTTGACCCCCCAGGTGTACATCCCCTGCAGGACCGCCCTTGTGCTGGCCAATGAGATGATCGATTACTGTTATTAGAGGCCACGCACGCACGCACTGTGTCTGATTGGTCCATTTAGATGTCAAGCACTGCTCGAGTCCATCCACCACCAGCAACCCAATTGCAGTTATTAGCATGTTCTTTGTTTTGTGAAACACAATTGTGGTTGCAGGGAAACAACACGCAAGGATTATTATTAGGAATAATAATAAGCAGTCAAATCAGTGATGGTAGAATTTATTTTGCACTTTTGGATGTTGATGTTTGGTTTATTTGTGTCGGCGGTGCTTCTGTACAAGTAAGGGTACCGTTATACTTAATGAGTTGGATTGTTTATAGATTGTTGCTGTCATGTTAACACTTTGCTAAGCCTTAAAAAAAAAACAACCTTGACACAGTCAGACATCAGCTTGCCAAATAGCGAGCCCGCTACTTTGGTCATAAATCGCCGCAGTAAAATAAAAGGCGCATCTCCAAATGTGTCATTCTTACCCAAAACGCAATCAAAAGTGTTTAGTGTGGATAATTGCTTGTGCTTGGGACTTATTCGGATGAATTTCCTTCGGATTTTGAGGATTTGAATTTGCTCAAAATGGCTGCTTGAAACCAAAATGGCTGACTTCCTGTTCAATTTGGGGGATGGATTTTTGGTTTCAGGGGAGCTCGTTTTTCCGTATCTTTTTGCCCTCGAAATAATCAAATTATTCACACCTTGTCCAGCCCACTTATGATTAGCTTAAGCTAGCATTAGCTTCACAATTGAGCATGTCCATCACCTCATTACGATGAGGGCTCATTTGAGCGCCTTCCCTAGTTGGTCAAGGGTGTGAAATTGGCCCTAATGGCTAAAAATAGATTTTCACCAATATACAAGTCTTAAGCTAAAGAACAAAACTTTTTTGAATGGCCTTTTATGATAGACATGTCCGCCACATTTCATGTCAATTGGTGAAACTGCAGTCTGGGCTGTTATTTTTTATTAGTTTTATAATTTTTCTGTTTACATTTTTTTTTTTTTTAATATTAACTTTAAATGCAAAAATGTTGGTTTCCATGCACATCACAAACCAATTTGTAAAGTATTTTCAAGGGTACCCTTCAGGTAAGGTGGCACCGTGTGAGTATTTCCAGCGCATCAAACATTTATGGGGGCATTGTCATGATTAACATGCTGTAATTTGCACAGAACAAACGTAATTGTGAAACATGAAAGGATTTTTTTGGATGAGCAACGACAACACTTTGGACCTTTTTGTCATTGCAAGTGTTGTTTTTGCAGTGTGGAAACATTAAAAGAAAAACGTGCCATCTCGCAACATTCATCTCTTCCCTGACTACGCAGTTGTGACCGTAATTAACCCCAAAAGTCACTAAATTTTAGATTCTATTATGACGCTAATTGAATTTTATTTTCTGAAGTGCTATTTAGTGCAAAAAGTTTGAGAACCACTGACCTGGTTCACCGGGTTCACTCAAAATGACTTTTTTTTTTTTCTTTCAAAGCAACTGAGCTCTTTATTGATATTTTTATATGAAAAGACGCACGGAGGTGTTCTCCCAGCATTCTCCACCGCTGTCAAAGCGACACGGTTACGCATACATGCTGTATTCTAAAGAACTCTTACCTGAAGATGAAAAAGGGTCTTGATTTATTATCAGCTCCACATATGGCAGCTTTTCATGTGCTAGTAAAAAATATATATATATATATTTTGCATACACGATCACAGCAATGTCACTGTTTCTCTGTGATGTGCTAAGAAAACAATATAAATATACATATAGCCTATGTGCAGTTTAAAAAAAAAAAAAACACCTTGAGGCTGCGTTTTATTATTATTATTATTTTTGTATAATTTCCCACAACATCCAACCGCCTTAGCTATACGGGCAACGTGTAAAAACATTTTGACATGCCTCTCCCAATTTCAATTTATTGTGCTCAGTGATTCTCAGTCTGGTACGTGGGCGCCACCTGGTGGTCTTAAAACAATAGTCATAGGAGCGCAAAACGTTTTCTTCATCCAGTTAATTTGTCATGTTAACTTTTAAACACAATACATTTGCAATTAATCTTTCAAAATAGCGTTTTCATATGTTCAGTTATATTTTGTATTTAACTTATGTGCAATGTATTTAATTGAATCATTTAAGTAAACTGGTACAGTATTGTATTTTTTCTATGTTGGAATGCAGTGTTCATTTGCGAACTATGCAAAATATTATGGTGGCTTATGGTAATATTAAATGCACCATTTTCGGCGTAAATACTTGGTACTTTGGAGTTACCAAATATTAAAATGTAACCGCTGATAAAGTAAGGATCAATTCCTTGCCATTATCGCCATCTATTGGTAGAAGGCAGCCAGTACAGTCTTTGACGTTTGTGTCTGGATTTTATTTAATATTTTGTCTGGTTATAAACGTAAACAAAAGATGAAGGAATATTATCACTTTAAATAAAATACAGCACACGACCTCATTATTTTTTGGTCTTTTTTTTTTTTGTAACCTTGTGTATTGATAGCACACATTTTGACATTGACAAAAATGAGCAAAACTCATTAAAATCACTTGAAATTAATTAGTCAGGACTTTGAATGTCAGTACATTGCTTGTGATTGGATAGCCGGAGTCGCCCCTACCAATATGGCCGCCATGCAGGCACTGCGGTTAGTGTTCCAGTGTCCGCCTTCACATTTTCGCTCTACATTATTTCTATTTCTGCATTAGCTAAAACGTCTTGATATATTAAATCAATACACCTATTAATATATTTATTGTAATGACGCGCATTGTTTTTACACGTAGTCCCACGCTGTTTTTAATACACACCCTACGAATGGTTTGGCAAAAAGACGAAAGTGCCGCTACATAACAGCATACGGTTTTACCCCAACGTCAGCATGACGGCGAGCGCGATCCTAGTCACTTTAAAACGACTGACGTCAACCATCATACGCATACAAATAAAGAGAGGAAATGCAAATGGGGCGATGTCAAAACGTGAAATAAGCAGTAAGTTACTATTTCCCTTCTTGTTGAAGCTGTACTGGAAGTAGCCTCTGGTAAAGTAGCCCTGCAGGTTGGCTCTCCTCCTCAAAGTGGCGCCAAAACAACGCTTTTTCTCAGCCAAATTAAGACAAAAAGCTTTTTGAGTTTATCTAATGTAAAACGTTCATAAAAAAAAAAAAATCAAAAATGATGATTATATGGAAATAACTGCTAGTGCTTTGGGTCCTGGTATTGAAAGAAAGATGTGACAGCTACTTGACTAGTGGGATGCACTATAAGGTTGTAGGAGGATTTTGAAATTGAAAAGTTAAAACCACTTTTAAGAATCTTCATCTTTATGGTCATGAGTCACAAAATGAATCATCTGCATTTCACGCATCACAGCAATAAAAGCCAGTGGTGGGAAGTGGCGACATACAAATACTTTGTTCCTGTGCTTAAGTAGATTTTTCAGGTATCTATACTTACACACCTACTATTTTTCAGATTATTTTTTACTTCCTACATTTGAAAACATTTGTACTATCTACGTCTAGCTAGCTAGCTCCCGAGCAGGTAACCGAGCACCCGGGAAGCTAGCTAGGGAGCTAGCTAGCTAGCACCTGGGGCTAAAGCCAAATGTGAATTGTCATTTGCTTATTTAGCTTTTTGGGGGGTCAGTTCACAGCATTAGCTAAGCTATAGTTTTCAAGCTAGCTGGACAATAATGTTTTTGTTTTGTTTTTCCCAAAGGTGGCAAATCCAGGTCCAGAAAGTAAAAAACCTGCCACAGTTTGGTTTTAGTCCCAAGAGCTAGCTAGCTAGCTCCCTAACAGGTAACCGAGCACCCGGGAAGCTAGCTAGTGAGCTAGCTAGCTAGCAACTGGGGCTGAAGCCAAATGTGAATTGTCATTTGCTTATTTAGCATTTTTGGGGTCAGTTCACAGCATTAGCTAAGCTATAGTTTTCAAGCTAGCTGGACAATAATGTTTTGTTTTCAGAGGTGGCAAATCCAAGTCCAGAAAGTAAAAAAACCTGCCACAGCTTGGCTTTAGCCCCAGGTGCTCGCTAGCTAGCTCCCTAGCAGGTAACCGAGCACCAGGGGAGTTAGCCAGCTAGCACCTGGTGCTAAAGCCAAGCTGTGGTTAGGGTTTTTACTTTTTGGACCTGGATTTGCCACCTCTGTTTTTGTCCCTGTGTGATCCTAAAAATGTTGGCACAAATCTGTCTTGTTTTGCCAACAGGCGACATCCCGCCTCTCAGGTGCGATGATTCCGGAAGGCCTGAAGCGCTTGGGGAGGCAGCTGGTGCGCATCAAAGTGGTGGACGCCACCATCAGCGACACCCGCCTGTCGCGCTGCCTCAACACGTTCGACCTGGTGGCGCTGGGCGTGGGGAGCACGCTGGGCGCCGGCGTCTACGTGGTGGCCGGCAACGTGGCCAAAGAGAATTCGGGACCGGCCATCATCCTGTCTTTCCTAATCGCGGCGGTGGCGTCCATCCTGGCCGGCCTGTGCTACGCCGAGTTTGGCGCCTGCGTGCCCAAAACGGGCTCGGCGTACCTTTACAGTTACGTGACGGCCGGCGAGTTGTTGGCCTTCATCACCGGATGGAACTTGCTCATGTCGTACGCCATTGGTGAGACATTTAGAGATTCGTCAGGTTGGATAATGGGGAGTGATAGACCGATACCGATAATTAGTAGTCTAGGAGACCGATAGTCGATATTTCAAGACGATATTCATTAACAGAAAATATTAGCATCGAATTTGAAATTTATTTTTAAGTATATGAAGAATTGACAGCGTTGTTTAAATGTTATAACACAGTTTTCAAAGAGCTTCCTTATTTCTATTTATATACCAATTATTAGTTGACGATAACCGATATTTCAAGGAGATATTCATTTGCAGTAAAATATCAAATATTAGCATCAAAATAGTTTAAAAGACAACCTTTCTTTAATTTTTAGTATATGAAGAATTGACAGCGTTGTTTAAATGTTATAACGAACATTTCAAGGAGCTTCCTTTCTTCTATTTATATACCGATTATTAGTAGTCAAGGAGACCGATAACCGTTATTTCAAGCCGATATTCATTTGCCGTAAATATTTGCGTCAAAATATAGATTTTTTAAAACAATTATTTTAAATATATAAAGAATTGACAACTTTGTTTAAAGGTTATAACAAAGTTTTCAAGGAGCTTCCTTTTTTTTTATATATATATAACGATTATTAGGAATCAATGAGAACAATAACCAATATTTCAAGCCGATATTCATTTTCTGTAAAAAAAAAGAAGAAAAAATATTAGCGTCAAAATTAAAAAAATATATATTTTAATTTTAAATATATAAAGAATTGACAACTTTGTTTAAACGTTATACTAACATTTTAAGGAGCTTCCTTTTTTCTATTTATATAATGATTATTAGGAGTCAAGGAGAACAATAACCGATATTTCAAGCCGATATTCATTTGCCATAATAAAATAAAATATTAGCATCAACATAAAAAATAAAACTTTTTCTTTTCATTTTAAATATTAAATTTAAAGTGGAAATTGAAATTAATCCATAAATGAAAAGTTTCCTGTATCCAACTGAGCAACAAATGCATGCGAATGTAGCTATTTAGTTTTTTTTGTCAGGGTTTGTAAATGGATTCAAAAGATTCGCAGACAGTGAAAAATTGACTGAATATGTTGAAAATGTCTTTGCGACAAGTACAATCTGTCTGTGAACATCTGCTAAAAACCCTAAACTGGCAATGTTCGCAAGCATTCACCGCTCGGTGAGATACCAATTTTATCGGCCTTCAGATTCGTAATAAGGCCGATATTTATCAAAATGCCAAATATTGGCAGCGATAATCAGCCCGGTTGATAATAATGTCCATTTAGTGTGATTTTGTAACATCAAATCTCATAATTTTTGGCAGGAGTCAAGTTCATCCTCGTTAAAAATGTTTTTTTTATCAATTTGGTTCGGGATGTGGCCATGGCTGCCAAGAGATGAAATTTGGTATCCACCTACTAAAGACTTTTATGAAATTCAGTGCCCGAATTTTGGTCCTATCGAAACACACAAAAAGGCCAAATTGGTGATGCTAAACTACCAACAATTTGTCTTTGTCATTGTGGACGAGCATGATGATGACATTTGATGAGTCGGCGTAAGAGGCCACATGCCGAAGTTCCTGCCCTGAAAAGATCCGGTCTCGTTTGTCCGCAGGTACTTCGAGCGTGGCCAAAACGTGGAGCGCCACCTTCGACACGCTCATCGGAGGCCGAATCGAAAGGTGGAGCAAAACCAACATGCCCATCAACTCGCCTGGCGTCCTGTCAGAATACCCCGACATCTTTTCCGTCTGTCTCATCGTGATTTTGACAGGTCAGGAGGTCTCCGTTGGAAAGAAAGGATTACGTTAGCAAAAGGATGATGCAGTCATTTGGAATCTTTTGGGGGGAAAAACAAGAATTCAGTTGCCTTGACTCAACCATTCCGGCTTGCAAAATTTTTATTATTATTATTATTATTATTAAGTTAAAATTATGCTCTTATGATAGCGTATGACAAGTATTGAAAAAGAGCTGATATTGGTTGTGACTGGAGGTTGGATTTTAGAATGTACTCTAAAAAAAAACTTTTCTCATTCTCATAGTGTCGCCAAATGAATAGCTCTTTATCTCACCTTATTGTTTAGAAGTGTTGTTTTTTTAATTAAAAAAATATGTTGCACTTTTTAAATGTAGAAAACAACTCTCGATTTATATTATTGTGACTTTTTGTCAAATCCAACTTTATCTCAAAAAATATTGTAATTCTAATTTGATGATTATCATTTTAATTTTTCTTGAAAAAAATGCTGCTTTTTTTCTTGAAACATGGCTTTTTTCTTATTAAAAAAATTATTTGTTTTTCTTGAAGAAAATTACATTTTTCTGAGAATTTTTTAAAAACTCATTTGCTCCCCAAAAATGTTTTAAGTGTCCCAAAGACGTATTTATACATTTTTTGTTTGTTTTTTAATGCTAGAGCATACAGCAGGCTTTGACGCAGCCTCTCAACTGCTCAGAACGGTTGAAGCAATGGTAGTTATTACAAAAACGACCAGCAGGTGGCAGCAGAGTTTAAGAGATCAACCAGGGCCATGTTGAAAAAAAAAAACTATTTTACTCACATTTCTAAATAGATTTGTGAATAAGGTTGAAACTTAGCTATATTCTAATGCTATAGATACAAACATACTTTTTTTCCTGATAAAAATAAGAGGCTCTAATCTTTCATTTGGTAGGTTCCATCTTTGTATAGCAATAGAACAGAATATTCTGTGGGCCTCAAAATCCAGTAAAACAGCCGGGAGCGAAGGGGGTTGCTTCAGTGAACATGGCTGCCAGTGAATGAGTTAATCAAAATGTATTTGTAAAATATTGACTTTCACTCCACACACGACGACGTATGTGACTTTTTTCCCCCTCCAAAAATGTGTTGTTGTTTTCACCTAAAATGTATCATTATTTGTCTAAAAGTGCACTTCTGGAACGTTTGCAGGCGTGCTGGGCTTTGGCGTAAAGGAATCCGCGCTGGTGGGCAAAGTGTTCACCAGCGTCAACATGGTGGTCCTCCTGTCCGTGATGGTCGGCGGGATGATCAAGGGAGACGTGAAAAACTGGAACGTGAACCCTGACGACATTCTCAACGCCGCCAACGCGTCCTCGCCCAAGTGAGCAGCGAGACCACTCGACGGTCCCCAAATGCAATTCCATCGCTTTCTGAGTCTTTCTGTGCTCCTTCAGCGCGACACATCATTCGTCTTTGAAGGAAAGTTTGGGTTCGGGGGGCTTCATGCCTTTCGGTTGGACGGGGGTCTTCGCTGGGGCCGCCACCTGCTTCTACGCCTTCATTGGCTTTGAATGCATCGCCACGACAGGTGGGTGCCGTCGTGACATCTTTATTTTGTGCAACATCCCCTTTTTTCTATTGCTGATTATAAAAACTGACCAAAAAAATGAGAATCAAACTTTTTTTTTCCCTCTTCTTAGATCTGTTGTCTGCAAACGTTTAACACAAAAGTCTTGATGTTAAAATACCTTTTTAAAAAAATGGCAGTGTTTAAGATATAAAAGTCTCTGTATAAATTATTATTAGTAACTACAATATTGTTTTTATCAAATGGTGTGTTTTTAAAATAAATTTTGAAAAAAAGAAAAATGAATCTTGCAAAAAGTAAATTTTATAAAGGGGGAATCATTTGTTTATTTTTTTGCAATATTTTTTTGAGAAAAAAAAAGTTGAATATTTCAAGACAAAAATTTGAGAGAACAAGCCATCATTTTGCAAGAATAAAGTTTTGTATTATTAAGGGGGGAAAAGGTTTTGGAGAAAAAGTTGTAACATAATTTATTTTTTAAGAATTAAGAAAAATAAATTAAATTATATTCTTAAAACACTTTTTTTTTTACACACTGAAAATTGAAGAAAAAAAGAGGACAGGAAAAAAAGAACCACAAAAAATTATTTTATAAGAAAAATTAAATAATACTTGACTCGTTGAGCCATTTTCAGCAGTGAAAAGTTAATATTTTGTCCAGAATAAATTTGATAACGTCATTGTTTTCCATATAGAATTAACACTTTTTAAAACTATTTTTCAACCAGTTCTGAGGTAACGACCAATCATGGCTCACCTGTTTTCTGGATTTGGTCAGCAACCTGATTGGTCGTTACCTCAGCACAGGTGATGTCATCTTCAGTCGACAGCAAGTGGAAAAATGTGTTTTTAAAAATATTAATTGTACATGAAAACAATGAAATGATCACATTAATTATAGACAAAGTGCTGAAAATGTCTCAATGAGTCACATTAAGTTACAGAAGACACCTGACAGCCACAACCAGGAAAGTGTTTGCAGAGCGACACCGCCACCTAGTGGCGTTTTCTCGTAATCGCTGAAATCCATCTCCAATCTTGCCGTCGTGCAGGCGAGGAGGTGAAGAACCCGCAGAAAGCCATCCCCGTCGGGATCATTAGCTCGCTGGTGGTGTGCCTGGTGATGTACGTGGGCGTGTCGACCGCCCTCACCGTCTTGATGCCGTACTACCTGCTGGACCGGCTCAACCCGCTGCCGGTGGCCTTCACGCACGTGGGCTGGCTGACCGCCACCAACGCCGTGGCCGCCGGCTCGCTCTGCGCGCTCTCCACCAGGTCAATGGACACAATCTTCATCTCACATAAAAACATCATTTTTAATAAATACATTTTTTTAAAAATACGTCATATTACACATTCAGTATGTCAGCGAAAAAGTCATGTAAAAAAAAAAAAACTGCTGGAATATTCCAGAAGTATTTTTCTAAGAAAGTCAAGAAGAAAAAAGTATTTCAGATTCACTTTTATTTTTGTGATTGTGTTGTAATGCTACATCAAATATTTATTTACAGGAAAGTGTGTCATGTCCAAGGTAGAGCTGTCAAAATTAATCGATTAATCGACAAGGAATCGATGATCAAATTAATCGACAGCTACTTTTAACTCATTCACTGCCATTGACGGCTTTAGATGTAAAAAAAATTCAAGAGTATGAAAACCTAGAAAAAAGTTTTTATTGTACATTTAGAACAGATATCAAATTTGTGATTAATCATGAGTTAACTATTGAAGTCATGCGATTAATTACAATTAAAACTTTTAATCGCCTGATGACCTAATTTTTAATAATCTTTTCATTTTTGAAAAAAATATTATTTAAAAAGAAAAGATTATTAAAAATTAGAGCGTCAGGCGATTAAATTTTTTAATTGTTAACAAAAGTGGGGAAAAAATGTTAAACTAATAGAAATAGTTCAAATGAATTTTTGACGTCTATAGCCGTCAATGGCAGTGAATGAGTTAATAATTGAGTAATCGTTTGGAGCCATTTTCAAATTTAAAATTGTCCAAATCCTCTGATTTCAGCATATCAACAGTTCACTGATTTTTTTTAGTCCTTCATGAAAGAACACTGATTATCTTCCGTGTTTAATCAAAATAGGATATTTGCAAACATCTGTTTTTATTTTGGAAAATAATGACCGAAGCGGTAATATAGCACATCAATCCACCGTTTTTTAATCACTATATAAATTAAAAATAAATTTTAAAAAAAAGTATCAAATAAACACCAATTAGTGGTTAATAAATAGTAATCAGGGGGATTTTTTTTTTTGTAAAACACTTTAATGCAAAATTAAAATGAATCCGATTAGTCGATTAATCAATTGAATAATCGATAGATAAATCGATTCGAAAAATATCCGATAGTGACAGCATTAGTCCAAGGTTATTATAGTTAATAAAAAGTAATGAAAAACTAAAATTGAAAAAAACAATTCCTTGAAAAAAAAATCACATTAAATACCTTGAACTAAAATGCCCCCCCCCCCCCAAAAAAAAAACAAAACAAATATTGACATGCTGGTGTGTGTGTGCAGTTTACTGGGCGCCATGTTCCCCATGCCCAGAGTCATTTGGGCCATGGCAGAAGACGGCCTGCTCTTCAAATGTTTGAGCAGAATCAACAATCGCACCAAAACGCCGCTCATCGCAACCATCGTGTCGGGCGTTGTCGCGGGTGAGTCCAAAAAGTCAACATTCGCAACTTTTGCATCAGCGCAGGTGGGACAACTTTTTTTAGGACTTGGACTTACTCAGCTAAAACTAATGAAAGACTTGACTTGGTTGTTTTTTTTTGCCACAGTATAAGTCGTTACTCGGTTCAAACTTGACTTGAAATTTGAAGGTTCAAACTTGACTTAATCGCTTGAAATTTGAAGGTTTAAAATTACTCGCTTGAAATTTGAAGGTTTAAAATTATTAGCTTGAAATTTGAAGGTTCAAATTTACTCGCTTGAAATTTGAAGGTTTAAAATTACTCGCTTGAAATTTGAAGGTTTAAAATTACTCGCTTGAAATTTGAAGGTTCAAATTTACTCGCTTGAAATTTGAAGGTTTAAAATTACTCGCTTGAAATTTGAAGGTTTAAAATTACTCGCTTGAAGTTTGAAGGTTCAAACTTGACTTATTCGCTTGCAATTTGAAGGTTTAAAATTATTCGCTTGAAATTTTGAAGGTTTAAAATTATTCGCTTGAAATTTGAAGGTTTAAAATTATTCGCTTGAAATTTGAAGGTTCAAATTTACTCGCTTGAAATTTGAAGGTTTAAAATTACTCGCTTGAAATTTGAAGGTTTAAAATTATTCGCTTGAAATTTGAAGGTTCAAATTTACTCGCTTGAAATTTGAAGGTTTAAATTTACTCGCTTGAAATTTGAAGGTTTAAAATTACTCGCTTGAAATTTGAAGGTTCAAATTTACTCGCTTGAAATTTGAAGGTTCAAACTTGACTTGCTTAAAATTTGAAGGTTCAAACTTGACTTACCTAAAATTTGAAGGTTCAAACTTGACCTACTTAAAATTTGAAGGTTCAAACTTGACTTACTCAAAGTTTGAAGGTTCAAACTTGACTTACTTGCTTAAAATTTGAAGGTTCAAACTTGACCTACTTAAAATTTGAAGGTTCAAACTTATTCGCTTGAAATGTGAAGGTTGAAACTTGCCTTGGTGCCAACTGACATGTTGTCGTTTGTTGTCGTTTGTCGTGCCGGTGCAGCCGTGATGGCCGTGCTGTTCGACCTGAGGGATCTGGTGGACCTCATGTCCATCGGCGCTCTGCTGGCTTACACGCTGGTCGCCGCATGCGTGCTGGTGCTCAGGTACGTCCGTCGAACCTGTAGATAGGAACGCGGGGCTGCTCCAACCTTTTGAGAGAAATCCTCAAGCGACTGACATTTTATTTTCTTTATTTATTTTTATTTCTTTATTAAAAACACTCAAGTCTAAACACACAAAACCTAAAAAAATAAAATAATTCAAAATTTTGAGGAATGCTCTAGCAGGGGAAACTGTAAATGATTTTTCGAACCCCGGGTTACGGCTCAGGGATCCCATTTTGAGAACCGTTGGTCCAATCAAGTCCAACGTCAGGTCTAAAATGATGTATGGTGTCAAGGTACAAGCCTGACAAGAGCGCCACCTGCGGGACGGCCACCGAGGAGGTGGAAATGGACACGGAGGGCGACGTGGACGTCCGGAGAAAAGAAGATCTCTGCGCCATCATCAGGTGGCTCGTCTTCCACCCCGACAAAGAGCCCACTCCTCGCTCCGGCTTCGCCGTCATCATTTGCACCTGCGTACTCGGTAAGACGCAAATTAGCCTCATGAAGTATTATGTGGGATTTGTTTCTCGGCAAAAAAGTGAGGAAAATGAAAATCACAATAACATATGCTTCCAGCTTTTCTACAGTTAGTTTGTGTGTAAAATGAAAAAAAAAATTAGGCTCATGCTTTTTGTTATTGAACTTTTTTTTCAATGAAAGAACATTTTGGTCACCAGATGTTGTGACATGAAATCGTTTCTGCACTCGTGTCTCGGTCTGGCAGTGGTTTTGGCGTTCCTCTTCAGCGCCGCGGCCGTCGTGGGCAAGCAAGCCGCGTGGTGCCCTTACCTCCTGGGCGCCATCTTCATGGCGTGCTTGGGCGTCACCGCTGTGGTGTGGAGACAACCGCAAAACAAGGCCAAGCCCTCCTTCCAAGTGATCATTTCTTCGCTTCCCTTTTCAAATCGACCATCCAGCTGTCATGTCAATCAACGTGCTGCCGTCTCCTTGCAGGTGCCTCTGGTGCCGTTGCTCCCGCTGGTGAGCATGCTGATCAACACCTACCTGATGACGCAGCTCCTCAAAGGACCTTGGATGCACTACACCACCTGCATGGCTATTGGTGCTTATTGTTATGACACATGGCTTCAAGTGCTTATTGGTGTGACAAATGGCTTGAAGTGCTAATTGTTATGGCACATGGCTGGAAGTGCTAATAGTTATGACAAATGAATATAAGTGCTTATTTTTATGACACATGGCTTTAATTGCTTAGTGTTATGACACATGGCTTCAAGTGCTTATTGGTGTGACAAATGGCTTTAAGTGCTTATCGCTATGAGAAATGGTTGTAGGTGGTGTTTGTTATGGCATATGGCTTGAAGTGCTTATTATGACAAATGGCTTTAAGCGCTTATTGTTATGGCAAATAGTTGTAGGTGGTTATTGTTATGGTACATGGCTTGAAGTGCTTATTATGACAAATGGCTTTAAGCGCTTATTGTTATGACATGTATTTAAATGCTTATTGTTATGACAAATGCTTGTAGGTGATTATTTTTATGACACATGACTTGAAGTACTTATTGTTATGACAAATGCTTGTAGGTGATTATTTTTATGGCACATGACTTGAAGTGCTTATTGTTATGACAAATGGCTTCGAGTGCTTATTGTTATGACACATGGCTTGAAGTGCTTATTGTTATGACAAATGGCTTCAAGTGCTTTTTTGTTATGACATATGGCTTCAAGTGCTTATTGTTATGACACATGGCTTGAAGTGCTTATTGTTATGACAAATGGCTTTAAGCGCTTATTGTTATGGCAAATAGTTCTAGGTGGTTATTGTTATGGTACATGGCTTGAAGTGCTTATTATGACAAATGGCTTTAAGCGCTTATTATTATGACATATGGCTTGAAATGCTTATTGTTATGACATGTATTTAAATGCTTATTGTTATGACAAATGCTTGTAGGTGATTATTTTTATGGCACATGACTTGAAGTGCTTATTGTTATGACAAATGGCTTTCAGTAATTATTTTTATGACAAATGGCTATAAGCGCTTATTGTTATGACATATGGCTTTAAGTGCTTATAGTTATGACAAATGCTTGTAGGTGATTATTTTTAGGGAACATGGCTTGAAGTGCCTATTGTTATGACAAATGGCTTTCTGTAATTATTTTTATGACAAATGGCTATAAGTGCTTGTTATAGGTGCTTATTGTTATGACATGACTGTAGGTGCTCATTGTCATAAAATGTGGCTATAGGTGTTAGTGTCTGAACCCATACACCAAACGTGTGTTCACATATTTGTTTACCATTTAACCACTGATTAATACCACATCTCGATTCGTGCACAGCCCTAGTGTTTATTGTTGACACTTGGATATAGGTTCTTATTGTTATGACACCTACCGCATGTTGAACTGAGGAGAGGAGCTGACTTTCTTGAAATATATGCTTTGTCGCCTTCTTGCAAAATCTTTTAGGCAATTACAAATCTGCAGATCTTAAATGCAGATTTCCAACGTTTTCAACATTTTCGATTTTTGGGGAGAATTTTCTGTCCGTCCAAAGTCTTGTAACTGCTCCCATTTGCAGGTTTTGTCATCTACTTCTGCTACGGCGTTCGTAACAGCGCACTGGCGGAGTGGAACAATGCGTACGACTGCAGACTGGGCTGCCGAGGAGACGGGCTGTGATTTCATAAAAAGACTCCCACTAACACAGCAGACGAGCACCAGAAGGCCGCTGACAAACTTTTTGAAGACAGCAGCCAAAACAAAACACTTTGTATTTTTAGACACCCTTTTTTTTTTTCAGACCATCTGTTGTACTTATTTACTCTTACATAATAGCCTGTGTTTATCTTTTAAATAATTTAACTGATTTCTACTCTAATTAGCCGGGCGCAGTACATGAGCAGAGGAAGATGATATTTTTTCACTTAGGAATGTTTTTTTTATTTTCACAATTTGTCAGTAATTCAGGTTGAATGAAAACATTCCATTAATTGTGAGTGCATACATGAAGGTGTACAAATTTGATTCCTTTGGCCTTGGCGGAGGTCTGCCTGAGTGAAGCTCTTAAAGTCAGTAGCAGCCATTGTTACTATGTTTTCATTTTTATTTATTTACTTTTTTTTTAAATCATACAATTTTGGTACACTTTATTATTTATTTATTCATTTTTTATTTTTTTTACTTTTGTACAATTAAATAAGTTACATGACCCTATGAGGATAAGTGGGTTGGTTTATTGATGGATGGATGTTGTATTTATAACTGTCCCAAGTTCACAAATTGGGTGAATTTTACATTTCATTCATCATGAAATTTAAACCGCTTCACAACATTGCAAAATGGATACAGACAATTGGCTGCGTTGACATGTGTCAAAGTCACATGTTGCTAGGCAGACTTTGTTAGGCAGGACGCTCCTTTGGATCAACAACAAAAAGTTTTCTTTTGTTGTTTTTACATCTGGTTTTCAACCCTGAATAAGTTTCGCTTGTAAATATTTGTTATCAGTTTGCCTGTGTACTTTTTATTTATATTCAGTGTTCTTAATGCGTGTATTTAATACAAGTACGTAAAAGCAAAGCTGCATTTTGACACTCTAATTTAACCAAATAAAGCCCCTAAAAATTAATTAACATAGCAAATTTGATGACACTCTAATTTAACCAAATAAAGCCCCTAAAAATTAATTAACATAGCAAATTTGAGCAATTTAATAACTTTTTATCCTGACGTGCATTAAATACAGTAGTGGCCGCTGAAGTTCCGCGTATGAGCACCAGGGGGCTCACGTGAGCACGTGGGCGTTGCATCCCCCCTCATCATCATCATCCTCTTCATCCCTGCCTATTTTTTTTTTTTTCGCGGGATGCTGCAGACTGCGCGTCTTCATCCTAATCACGATTATGATTATCTGATGCTTTTCCTCGAGATGCACGGTGAGAACTTTTCATGTTGACCTTGTTTATTGCAAAAAGAATGAGCATTTGAGGTGAGCTTGCAGGTGAGGATGAAGATGATGGTGAATATGTTGCTTCTGGAAAAGGGAGCTCGTCTCACCTTAAGGCAGTTTTTTTTGTATTTTTTACAGAATCGCATAACACTGTTTAGAAATGTAAAATAATAATTTGGAAACAAGTGACTTGTGCTCACGTGTTTAGTTTTTCCGGCCCTGAAAATGTCGTATTCTTTGCTTTTTGTTTATAAAAAAAAAAAATCGAATTATGGCAATAATAATAATAATAATGAGCATATTTTGACTCCCCTGACAATAAGAAGGTGGGGCCAACCAGCAGAGCATCAAAAAGCAAAAGTGATTCCTCCATTTCCGTCCTCAATATTTCATGAGGCTTCCACGCAGTCTCTCGCGAACGCCTCGAAATCATCAAATGTTTTTTTTTTTATTGTAGAAGCTCTCAGGTTGCATGAGGGAAGCTGGAAGGAGGACATTTTCAGCAGGCAGGTAGCAGGATGACCTGCCCGACGGAGGGGGGAGGGGCAACGGAGGCGGCAAAACGAGTTTTGAGGAGGCTTGTGAACGAGAACATAAATTTCCCGCGTCTCCCAGGTGCCGTGAAGGCGTCACATTGGGGGCTGTTATCTTGCATCCAGAATCACCTACACAAGCCCAGCGTGTGTAATTATTTCTGAAAGCGCGCGTAAGTGTCCCGCGATGTAATGAAAGGGTGAAATGCCGGCCACTTCATTAGGTACGTTTGTTTCTGTTTGGCTGTCTCTGTGCACTTAAAATAATTGATTATACACGAGCGTGCTCCTAATTTTGCGGGTTGGCGATTCTAACTATTCGGCCCACAGGTCAGTCCAGTGTCGGGTTTAATGCCGCCTTCATGTGGTATCGAAATGATGGTAAATAACACATGTTGAGTAGAAAATTGCACGCCTTATTCAAACCCCAAAAACATACAATTATGTTTTTTAATACTTTATCCTTCACTCCGTAAAACTTATTTTTACTTTTTTTTTTATGCTAGAGCATACAGAAGACTTTGATACAGCTTCTGACATGAAGAGCAATGGGAGTTATTACAGAAAACGGCCATCAGGTGGCAGCAGAGTATTAGAGATCAGCCAGGGCCATGTTGCAAACAAGCTCTTTTTGCCAGTGTTTTCAACAGATTTGTGAATAATGACGAAACTTAGCTATATTCTAATTGCTGCAAAACGGAAACGGATACAAATACACTTTTTTCCTGATGAAAGAAGAGACTCGAATCTTTCTTTTGTTAGGTCCCATGTTTTTATAGCAATAGAACAGAACATTCCGTGGACCTTGCAAAATCAGTCAAAATCCAGTAAAACTGCCGGGGGAGCGAAGGGGGTTGCTTCAGTGAAAACCTTAACCCCCTTTGACACTATCCTCTTCAGCCACTTCATTTGGTTCATATGTTGGTCCAGATGAAAATCGCAATTTGTGCTATAGCAAGTAACTGTTAAATCTTTTTACAGGATCAGGTGCTAAGCTGAAATGATCTCCCCTCAACTGATCGTAACCACAGAGAAGTAAACCGGCCGTCCCTGAGGCGGACAAACCGCTGAGTCCGAAATGTGCGAGAGAGCAGCGCCGTTGCGGAACGGCAACGTGGCGGCGGAGGACGCGCCGGCCGACGGGAACGCCAACGACATCAGGACGGATGACGAGGGAGGCGGCGGCGGCGGCGGCAGGTTGGCCGGAAGCGACGCCCTGTCCGAGCGGGACAAGGTGGTCGTCTGGGGAACGGACTCGCAGTGCGACGACCCCGAGTTGGCAGAATTCGAGATGCTGGAGTGTCAGGAACTGGGGGCCGACCCGGTGGAGGACGGAGAGGATTTTGTCGGGCTGAGGGAGCGCAGCAAGGATCAGCCATCTTCGAGCGGCACGACCGCAGCGGACGTGGACAACCGCGGCGGGACAGAAAACGCAGATCAAATTCTCGAGTCCTGGGTGGATCTCAACTGGAACTCCACCAAAGATCTTGTGTCGGAAGCCCACGAGCACAACAGGAACAATAACCAGAAGAATAAAGCCGCGAAAGAAGCCGCCAAACATAAGGCGGCGCCCGTCAGAAATGTTTCAACCAATAAAAGCGCAGAAGCAGACGAGATCGGGAGCCCTCGCAAAACAAAAGTCGCACCGCCGAAAGTGGTCAAAAAACAAAGCTCCTTTGAGAACTCCTTGAAAAAACAGAACTCCTTCGAGAGGAGCTTCAAGAAGCAGCTCTCCTTTGAGCGCACCTTCAAGAAGCAGTTGTCCTTTGAAAATTCCGCAAAGAACTCCTTGGAGAATGTCTCCCGCTCGTCCAGTCTGGAAAGAAGGAAGCCGTGGGTAAGCTCCAGTCGCCCGGCGACGCCAGCGTCGCCCAGGAAGCAAACCCCTGCTTCTCCGGCAAAGGCGCAGAGCGCCCGGGTTCTGGGTAGCGGGATCCCCAAACCTGTGGTTGACTCTGATCCCAAGAGGTCTTCTTCTCCGCCAAAGACCAAAAATGTCCGTCCAAAAATCATCACCTGCGTACGCAAGGTTCCTCAAGGCAAATCGCAAGGGACCAACACACCGCCTGAAGGCACCGCGCACCACCCAAAGCAGTCCTCCGGTTCGAGTATGGCAACTCACGCCGATCCGAAGGTTGGACCACCGTCTAAAGGATCGCCGGTGCTCGGCTCCTCTATCCTTGGCAAGTACAGGCAGGACGTGTCTGGACATTGTTCCTCTGCCGGCAGTGGACCTCTCGAGGACATCCCTGGGAAATGTCCCCAGGAGGTAAGATCCAAGACACACCCCCTTGTTACTCAACTCAAACGGATCGCACCTCGACTTTATGACATCATCATCTGATCTGCGGCGCTGATGGTCGCCTGATGTTTTTCAACAGCACATCTCTCAAGATGGAGCCGGCGTCTGCCGTCCCCCCAGACGTGCGAGGCCTCAGCTGGGCTTGGTTGCCGTCACCAGACAACCCGCGGCCAAAACACGAGTTCAGCAAGCCGCTCAAAAGTCTTCACCGGCAGTCCTCAGCCAGCCCGGAGCAAGCGGCTACCAGGAAGCTTCAGGTGCGACGCCGTCAAGATGTCTTTGGTTGCTCGCCTGCTGCTACCTTTCGTTATTTTTCGTTTGGCCGTCTGTCCTTATAGGGGAGCAAAGGAGGTCGGGTCCGGAAACCTCCCCCAGGAACCTCTTGCTTAAAACAGGCCATTCCGGTCTTCGTCCTCCGGGGTTCTCCTCCCTCCCACCTGCGAGAGTGACCACCGCCGCGGGCATCATGAGGAGCTTGTCGTCCATGTCCAATGACGGCAGCCGAACTTCACAGAGTAAGTTTTAGATTAAAAAACTGCCCAATTGATGAACAACTGCATCAAGCACTAATGATGTGTTTTCATTTTTGTTAACTTTGGCCAAGGGTTATAGCTTTAGCTCTGGTTAGCCAGAGGTTAAAGTACGTCACATACAGTATGCCAAGTTACTGTGGCAAAATTCTAACAAGTCAAGTCCTCACAAAATTTCAAGCAAGATGAGACGAGTCATCATGAAGTCACGTCAAGTCATCCGTATCTCTACTTGCGTTAGTTAGCTATACTATATAAAATCCACAATTCGTTTTTTTAAAGGGTCACAAACTAGCCTCTGTACGTCAATTGCTATCTTGTCGTCTCAGTTCAATGCACGAGCGTCATTAAGCTTAGTTAGCGTTTGACTAGTGTTAGAGTAGACAATATTTGTATTCTACTCTTTCCGTGTTCAATTAACTGAATGGTGAGATTCTGGTGAAGAAGTCCCTTTGCAAAGGTATCATTATAACAGAAGCTTCTGATCACACAAAATGAAGACACTCAAGCCGTGTTCTGTTCAGATTGTGTGTCTCCTCCTCCAGCACACAGTACATTTATTGCAAATCAGTGAATACAAGAAAATCCCCCTCTCCTCCCATCAGCAAGTTCCCATAGATATAAATCAGATTAGAGAAAAACAATAATAAATCAGCCTGTCTCTTCGACCGACTGAGACCGGTACTAGGCTATGCTCCCTTTTAGATAATAGTGGAAAAGAAACTTGTTGCCCTTCTTTTCTCAGACGAGAGAGACAGATAAGAATACAATAGACAATACTATTCATTGAGCTACACAGCTATAACTAAATCCAAAACGGCTAAAATATAAATTGAAACTGAAAAACAATGTTAATAATTCAACACTAGCTATACAGTTAGCTAAACTGTAAAGTTAATATATTCCTGTCTTTGGGAGTTTTAAAACAACAAACAAACTTAGACGTTGCAGTTGTTGTATCTCTTATCTTTGAGTCGCTTCTCTGATTAGCTATAACAATAGCAAATGTTAACCTTGTATAGTTAGGTTGATAAAAGCTAACAACTACTGTCACAGTTACAGCAATAAATCTGAATCATATTAGCGAACAGATAATTTGATAATTTAAGCACATTTTAACTCGTATTGAACTATAGCTAATGTTGACAGTAGTTAGCAAATATTATAATTTATAGCTACAGAAAATGTTAGCTTTAGCTCATCTGATGCTATCACTCATGTTGTTGCTGTTCAGTTTAGCTCATGTTCTAACTAATGCTGATAATAGCTGACAGCTAAGGTTATAGCTATATCAATTGTTAAACTAATGTTGACATGAGCTGACAAATATTTTAAAGCTAAAGAATTAGCATGTATCGTAACGAAACTGTGCTTGTGTGAAACTATACAGGTCGACCATTTGATGTTAGCCATTTTAGCTTATACCAAAATGCTGTGCTTGCACCAAATGTTTATAACTTGAATCCACACTTAATTAACTATAAAAGTGGGTCAAAAGAAAAACAGTGCAACCCGCCCCAGTTTTGTCAATTTCCACTCTAGCAAATCTTCTCACGATTGATCGTAAGCCTTTGGACTGGTTTAATCAGTGCGGTCGAGCAAAAATTTGGAATGTCATCGGGACAACGAGGGATTATTATTTGCAAATGGCCTTTGTGAGTGCACAATAATTTGTCACGAAAAAAAAAAAAAAAAGTGACTGAGCAGCATGTTCCGCTCCTCCAGTCGACTCCATTATGAGACTGTCGGCCCACTTCCAATTATAACGAGCAGAAAGAAATCAAATCTCATCTGCACAGCACGCTCCCTGCTGGATTGTTGCAGGGAGCACACGTTGAGCCTCCAGCGTTTTATGACTTTGTTAATAATTGAACATTGAGAAACGTAGCTGATTTCATGAATACTTAACATGTTTTTGTTCTTTTACTGAAGAATTTTGGTGAGAAAACATCTCTGTGTTCACAACAGTGATGACATACAGTACAGTATACGTTATTGTTATTATTATTATTATTATTATTATTATTAAGAAAGTAGTACTTGTGAGTGAAGTCATAAAATTACTATAGCATAAATAAAATGTGTACCAACCTTGAACAGGACATTGCTTGAATATAATCACGACTTTATTTTTATGAATTTTATTTTTTATGTCTTTTTCCTCAATGCAGTGCATAATCTAATTCAATAATATCCTAAATATATAAATAGATTCATTTAACATTATGACTTTACTCCAAAATGTATTAAATAATTAATTAATTAATTAATTATATATATATTTTTTTTTCTTTGTCCTTAAAAAAAAGCGTTTTTTATTTTCCTAAAATAAATTACTAATTTATTTACATAACACTGACTTTTTTTTTTAATCCTAAAAGTAAACAATGTATTCTTGTAGCATTGCAGATTTGCAATAATTGTCCTGGAAACATTTTTGACTCCCTCCCAAAATAAAGTGTTTTCTTGTAGTGTTATGTTTTTATTTGTATTTTTTTAAACAAATATTCTAACATGAAGACTTTTCCCTTTATCTGTAATATTACCGCATATTTGTCGCAGAATTATGATAATTTTCTCATCAGTCCGAGTTTAATTTTTCAGCTTTAAGATCATTTCCTCTCAACATTACAACTTGTAAAATGTGGAATACATTTCTCATAATAAAAAAAGCAGTAATTTATTCAGTATACTTCTTAAAAATAAAAATTAAAGATTTTTTTCCAAATATTATTTGCACTTTTTTTCAAACTCTTGTAAAATTTACTTTTTCATACAGAACAAATGATTTTTGTAGGTAAAATAATAATTTGATTGTATAAATATTTTCTTTCAGTGTTAATATTTTTATCAGTATTCTCTGGATAGAAGTTAGTACGCATTATTGTAGATAAAAGATCACATGCACAGTATATAACATAATCCAGTTTCCTAAACAGGAACGGGTTAATTGTTTACAAACTTGTCTTGTTGTCTGTCTCTGTCGTTATTTCTGGCGTAGATGAAAAAAAAAGATACATTATCCGTAGTAAATGAATAATAATTCCCTGACGAATTAATGGAAATTAAGTCATTTCTGGCAGCACTATTCTCAAAATATGAGAATATGATAAACCTTTCCTTACAACAATGGAGTGTTTGTGAATTTGCACCCCTCAGTGGTCAGAGATGGCATAACAACAACTTTGTGTTATTTTTTTTCCCGAGGAATCCCACAAGATTTAATCACATTAGAAACAAGTAAAGCTATTTAAAGCTTCTTTTTTTTTTTTCTGTATTTGAAAAAATTGTTCTAGAACCTTAAAAGTCCTGTTGATTTGTGTTAATGACATTTATGAATTTACATCGCAGCTTGGAGGAAAGAAACGCTGAAGGAGTCAGAGGCGTTCTCCCCTAAAAAATGTGCAGTCGTCTCGCCCAAGTCACAATCCCCTGGTGAGTCCCAGCGGATCACGTTGCGCTCTACTGTTCGCGCCGTCTGTGAATGTGTGCGTGTGCGTGCGCAATGACTGTTTGTTGCATGTACTGTTAGTGCGAAAGGAGTCATTGATCCGTGTGAGCGCCGTAGCCCGTTTTTCCGTCGTCATCCATCTTCGGCATGCACTTCATTACGAGCGCTGGCTAGCCCGCCCGCCCGCTCGCTGTTGCCACGGCAACTGACTCCAGCAGCGGCAGGCATCCTGCTGCATGACTTGAGCAGAACACGCTTGAAGAGCGACACGCAGGGAAGCCCAAAAGAGGTCAAGTCAATCCATGACCCGAAGTCGGCCGTCACACATTTTGACGACGTGTGATTTTTTTTTACATTTTGTTCTGTTAGGTTGAAAGATTGTTTACAATCAGAGGTAGCAAATCCAGTTTCAGAAAGTAAAAACCCTGCCACAGTTTGGCTTTAGCCCCAGGTGCTAGCTAGTTAGCTCTGTAGCTAGCTCCCATGGTGCTTGTTTTTGTTGGAAATCATTTCTTTGATTTCTGCGTGTTCAAATAAAATTCAAAGTTGAAGTCTCGTGGAGAAGTTTTGCTAGCTTTATTTCAGAGTCTGAAAGGCATCTCTAGAACCCGGCTCAAATAGCCCCGGTCCCAGAAGTGTAACATTTTCAAACTACACTCACCCATATATACCTAACAGTTCCCACCCCCTTTATTGACAAAGAGTCTTCAAGTCTACACATCCCCCAGTCTTATCTTTCTTCAGGATGTGTCTTGATCAACTCAAAGGATGTGGGCACCCGGCCCCCACCACCTCCTGGCACCAGGGTTGTTTATGGACCGACCTTTTGTTCAGACACCTCTCATTTAGATTAAATCAGACACCTCACTATGACAGGGAAGAGGACAAAGACCACAGATAAACTAACATATGGGGAACAGTTGTAACATATCTAACTAAAATAAAAAACACTTTGAAAAATATAAATTGAAACAGAAAAACAATGTTAATAATCCAACATTTTCCTGCTAGGGAGCTAGCTAGCTAGTTAGCTAGCATCAGGAGCTAAAGCCAAACTGTGACAAGGGTTTTTACTTTCTGGACCTGGATTTGCCACCTCTGATGAGAATAGATTTACTTAACATCGGTTCACCCACTGGTTCTCAACAGTTTTTTTTTCTCCTGCTGTCGCTAATTTGCAACACAATTTTTGAAGATGTTAAGAACAAAGTAGGAAAATGGACTCTCCTGCCATCTAGTGGAAGAGCCTTTAATTGTTCTCCCTGTCACTATACATCGCCGACATAGATCAAATGACATATTCGTCGCAAATTGGATTATTTCCCATGGCACGCCTGATGGTGAAATAATTTCCGTGTCCGGCATCCCGGCAGTGCGCGGGCGGTCGGGGTCGTCGCAAGAAGTGGACCGGGCGCTGATCAAGCTGCTGAGGGAGCGCTGCGAGCAGCAGGCACGCCAGCTGCACAGCCTGCAGGCCCAGCTCAAGGAGGCGTCGCTCTGCATGAGCGTCTTCTCCATCACCACGCAGCATTTCTGTCGTAAGGTACGTACGTACGTGCCACATGCAAGATGGCGGCGGCGGTGGCAGTGCAGGCATTTAGACAAAACAATTGACTGGTCACCAGTCAGTATCAGCACATAGAGACAAATAACTGAATGGTTCGCCGGGCAATACCAGGACACATGTTGACAAACAATTGACTGGTCGCCAGTCAGTCTCAGAGCACATACAGACCAACAACCGAATGGTCGCCAGTCAAGTCCAGGATGCAAAAAGATAAAGAAATGGGCTGTTTGCTAGTCAATGTCAGGGCACGTATAGGAAAACGATGGAATGGTCGCCAGGCGGCATCAGGGCACATGTAGGCAAACAATTGAATGGTCGCCGGTTAGTGCCAGGGAGCAAGACAAACGATGAACAGTGAGCATATAGTCACAAAATTGATTGGTCGCACTCTCCAGTCACTTCCAGGATTTATATCAACACAAAGTGGACTGGTCGCCATTTATTATCAGGGCACATGTAGACAAACGATGGACTGGTCGCCAGTCAATCTTTGCCGAACATTGGAATATGTGCCGCTTATCAGAAGCTAATGCAGTTAGCTAACGCTAATTGTTGCTAAATTTGCAGCACTCCTTATTTGGCTTTTGTCATGATCGTGTTTCTTTTGAAAGTGGCAGATCCTCACCTAGCCTATCTTCCAAGTCATGGGCAGTACGCAGGCTCCCTCTAGTGGTTTGTGAAGAATCACAGAATTAAATGTTGAAACGTTAATGTTAAATGGTGCGCACGTGCTTTTTAGGAAAACGGGCTCCTGCTTATTCACGGTTCGACATTCCTTCAGTTCAACTCTCTTCATATGCTTTTTTTTTTTTTTTAATGATTCAAGCCCCCATCTTTTTTTTTGTTTACAGAATTTGTTTTCATGGCAGTTATAAGAGAGCTGGTTATTTGTTATTTTCACTATTTGGGATCGGGATCGGTCCTCATCCCCAACAAATAGTGGGTCGCCGATTTTGATGAACATTTATTTTAATATTGCCATTTACAAGGCTGGGGATTTTTTTTTTTTTTAGGTGTTACTTGGTGTAAGCAGTTTGAGCCCGTTTTATTTCTTGTATCCCCGGCAGATGCAAATGAATGGCTGCGCGTGTGTGTGCTTTTTTTTTTGCAATTCGTAGCTTTTGAGTTGGGGTTGAAAGGGTTAAGGAAAGAATGACTGGGCGTGCTCTGTTGAGTCGGCTTTACCCAGTCTTTGTTTTCCGGACGCAAGCAGACCAAGTGAGGCTTTCCCCTCCCTCCCTCCCTTCCTCCCTCCCTCCCTCCCTCCATCTCATCTTCCTCCTCCTCCTCCTCTTCATTCTGCATCTTCCTGCCGGCTGAGGGATGCTGCAGTCTGCTAGCGTGTATGGGCCATCGCTGTTCTCGGCCGCCTTGTCTGGATGGCACGGTAAAGCCGGCAGGTGGAAAATACTTTGATAAATGTGCCATTGCGTGTGTGCGTGTGTGTGTGTGTGCGTGTGCGTGTGCGTGTGTTTGCGTGCATGCTTTAGCAGTTTTTTTTAATTTTTTATGATTGTGCTGAGTCAAAGCCTTGCTTGTGTTTCTCGACGGTCCGGTTTTCTGGATCGCAGCTGTGCAGGCAATAATTTAATATACCATGTTTAGGAGTTTAAAAATAATGTCTAAATATGTCATAAAAATACCAAAACAAACCCACACAAAATAGAGACATCAATTGAAGTTTTTTTCACAAAATTTTCTTGACATTATTTCAAGCCTTTTTTTTTTTTAAAGCAGGTAAATTTGCCATTCAATGTAACAGGAAGGGGATTGTTTGCAAATTAAAAAATATTTTTTTTATAATGTATAGTAAAAAAAAAAAAAAGAATAAAAGAAGGAAAATAAGGGCAAAGAAGTTTTATCTAAAATATTATAGATTAAAAATAATAATAATAATAATTTTGAACCAGTTCAATTTAACCTGGAACATAATAGAATGGTTGGAGGACATTTGCATTGTTTGTATTTTAAATTAAAACCTCATAGCGATGGGCGGGGCATCGGGCCAATAGCAGCTTTATTTCAACGTATCGGGTACTCACGAAGGATGCCGATACCAGTCAAGAGTAAATACTCACACTCCAATAGGTGTGAAAAAAAGTGGTTTTGAACATCCCTGCTGTTTAATGACAAAAATAAGCAAGCAGAAGTTTTATTCCCTGCCCTGGACTCAAAATATTTACATCTAAAAATCAAGATTACATTAAAATAAAACAATTTGACCCACATAAAAATGTGAATGTTATTAAAGCATCTGGTTAGCAGGTTAGCAGCAATCTTGTGATGAGTCTTTAACTTTTTGCGACTTGTGCTTCATCAAGTCAAAAAAAATTATTACAGTTGGGTTAACTTCTCATTAGCTTCTTGGGCATAGCTATAATGCTAGCAGGCAAAGATTGCAAATCCAGGTCCAGAAAGTAAAAACCCTGCCACAGTTTGGCTTTAGCACCATGTGCTAGCTAGCTAGCTCCCTAGCAGATAAACAAGTACCCGGGGAGCTAGCTAGGGAGCTAGCTAGCTAACTAGCACCTGGGGCTAAAGCCAAACTGGGTTTTTACTTTCTGGACCTGGATTTGCCACCTCTGCTAGCAGGTCAATTAGACTCAGAAGAAAAAGCTTTTCATGATCTCAACTTGCCAAATATGTCAAACAAAACATGACCCGCTATATTGTATTTTAATTTTTTATAAGAAAAAAAGCGTAGTTGAAATGGAGGACAGGAGGGTTAATTAAATGGACAAGGTTGAGTGTTTCGGGTTTTGGCGCCACGGCACTCACCACAGTTCACCCGAAAGCTTATTTGGGCTTTTAGTGTTTTTGCATCATCCGCAATATGAAGGCTGGAATCCTTCCAATGTGTCAGTACAAGGATGATGTTGCCATGGCGAGGGCGGACGGGGAGGATCAAGATGGGAAGTCACATGACTCCCCAGAGAGCGGAGTCAGCGGGCGGCGGGGCGGGGCGGGGCTGGTGATGACGAATAAAACACAATATATCCCCGATGAGGTCACCAAGATGGATTTGCGACGTTCTTTCGGTTCGAATCATGAATAAATCAATAAGAACGTCACGCGTGTGCTGTGTTGCAGAGCGAGAGTGCGGCTGTGAGGGAAGGGGAACTGTCCCAGGAGCTCGCCAGGATCAGGGATGAAGTGGGTAAGTGAGTGCCAAATACCAAAAGGGATGCTACATGCTAGCTAGGCGCGACCTTGTTGTCATGACTTCTCACATTAATGGTGAAATTATCCTCACTTTTTTTTTTGCCGTGCAGTAACTCCCACATAATACATCCGATTTACACCACTTGCTTCAAAAATTCACGCAATTTTAGGAATATATCATCTGATTCCACATTAGTTACAGTATTGGCATAATTTTCCGCATTCATTTTCAATGGGACTGACATTGAAGTCCCAATTTCCACGCCCACTTCCATACATACAACTTATCATCATTACCACCTGTCTGATACTGCTCAGTGGCACATTTGGTAAAGTGCAGTGTCCAGTTACCACGAGGTCGCAGGTTCGAATCCCACCTCCGACTGTACGTTGCAAATATATGGCCATTATGCTAAGTGAATGTATACCAACTGACTATCATATCAGGAAATGGATTATAATTTCTCTGAAATTATTAAATCCCACTTTAGACAGATTGCAGTTCAAGTTTTCTTTATATTCATTTGCCTTTTAAATTTAAAAATTCTTAATTTTCACATACTTTATCTTTCAATTTCCTTCATAAGCGTTCAGCTTAGCATCCAGCTATTAGCATTCAGCTTCCAGCATTCCCACGCAATTTCTGCAGAAATTGCACTTAGTCTAGTTGGGAAACAGTAAAAAAAAAATAATAATAAAAAAAAAAAAACAGAAGTCTATCGCTATGCAACACTCTGAGATGATAAGTGAGGTGCGACTGTTAGCTTTCAGCGTGTCCCACTGGGAGCAGCTGCAGCGGGAGAAGCAGGAGCTGGAGCGGCGTTTCGAGGCGGAGCTCGGGGGCCTGCGGGCCGAGCAGCGGGCCCAGCTGGGTGCGCTGGAGGAGCGGCTGAGGGCGCGACACTCGGCCGAAACCCGCAGCCTCAGGACACTCCAGCGCGCGCAACTGGGCGACCTGCGGCTGCAGCAGCAGGATCAGGTGACCGCACGCAAACGAACCTACTCAAAAGATTATCAAGTGATATTTCTCTTCGTTGAATGCCAAGAACGACATAAGAAGTCCATTAGAATCCAAACGTTCAGTGCCAACGTCGTGTTATGTCGCTTTATAGGTTTTTTCATATACGCACAACACACAAAACGGTCACAAGTTTATGAGAATAGTTAAAATATTGTAACAACAAAACATGTTATTTTGTGACAATAATTGTAATTTTGCTACTTTGACCGACCTACAAACCTGCAATTAGATATGAAACGAAGTCATATTAGTCGAATAAATGGGAGTATTTTCATGATTATTCATAACCGTTGTCTTCTTCACACCAGATGGAGGAGATGAATGAGAACCACGAGGCCTCCCTGGTGGAGATGGAGGCGACGCACAACGACATGCTGGCCACCCTGCGGGAGGAGCACGCTCGCACCGTCAAAAGTAGGACACGACGCATCCATTGCGCAATAAACAAAAATATGATATTACATGCGTTGTGTTAGATCTGAAAATGGCCCATGAGCAGCAGCGGAAGTCTCTGGAGGAGGAGTTTGAGAAGATCAGACTCTCCTTGCAGGTGAGAAGCACAAACATCAGATATGTAGATGTCGCCATATTGGATGTGGCAATCCAGATACACATAAAGGACTTGACTTCATAACGCGACAGCCTACAAAGCAAACATTTTCTAATGCGTGTCTTTGCTGATCTAGGATCAGGTGGACATGCTGACCTTCCAGAACAGAAGCCTGAGGGACCGAGCCAAACGCTTCGAGGAAGCCCTTCGCAAGAGCACCGACGACCAGATAGTGGTAAGAGATCTTTGTTACATTTTTGTTTAGGCTTGGGGTCTAAATAAAAGTTAAGATCGAAAGAAGATGTTAGAATAAATGTACATAAGTTATCCCATATTTACTCTAATAGTATTGCAAAGCATGACTCGTGCTCTTGCAGCTGCAAAACAGAAACTGTGCCCTTATCACAAGATAAGGACTGAAACATTTTGTTGTTGGAATGCCCTGTAAAAAAAAAAAATTTAAAAGAGAGGGCCCGGGAGAGTGTGCCTAAGAACGGGTAGGAGATTGTAATCTGTGCACATCTCTGTCCGTTCTCCTGTCCGTTGTTTATTAAATGTTCTAGGTTGACTGAACCTGACAAAAGCTTACTGCGTTTGGCAGTTGGGCACCCGCGTTGTGATAAACATTACCGCCACCCACAGGATCGGAGTGGAATTGTATAGCTCGACAGGAGACAATTTTTCAATGAAACGAGACAAATGGTTTGCACAAAAATGGCCTTGGCAGAGGTCTGCGCTGGCTGAATGCCGATGTGGTGTTTGCAGGATGCTTTGGCGCCGTACAAACACATCGAGGAAGATCTGAAGAGCCTGAAGGAAGTTCTGGAGATGAAGAACCAACAAATCCATCAGCAGGACTTGAAGATTACCGAGCTGGAAAAAATAGTAGGATTAGAAGTTTCTGATTTGTTTCCCCCACAAAATAAAACAAATGCAGTGCTTTTAGTTTGTCACCGAAATGTTTTTATCATTTGAAGAATTTAAAGTTGCGCACGCTCGGGCCTTGTGTCTTTGAGCAGGCTGAAAAGAACGTCCATCTCGAGGAGCGAGTGCAAGTGTTGCAGCAGCAGAACGAGGATCTGAAGGAACGCATCGACAAGAACCTCGCCGTGTCCAGGTGGGCCTGCGCTAACAGGAGCCGAAGCTAACGGCTTCATAAAACAGCCGCCACACGCCAACTGAGAATATAAAGCAGCGCTCTGGTGTTAATCTCGGAGAAATTTGAAATGCTCAAAGAGTTACCCATAAATACTGTATTTTCTGGACTTTTTTTTTATAAATTGGCCGTTCTTGTGACTTATATACATGAAACAATATACCGGAGGAAAATATAATTTCACAGACAGCCACAAGAGGGCACTCTAGACTTATGCTATACTATACTTGACTTAATGTGATTTATACTCCAGTGCAACTTATGTATGGTTTTTCTACCTAATTATGCATTTTTGGCCTAGTGCGACTCCGGAGCGATTTATAGTCAGAAAAATATGGTATTAAGGTAATAGTACAATTATGAAGTTGATTAAGTCTAGTCCGATAATTATGAGGGTTGTTTTTTTCAATGCGTTAACCTGAAATTACATCATATATTTCTATAGCAAAAAATGTCCTTCATATTTGTCTTTGTCAATTAATAACGTGCAATGAGCTTTTGGATTATGTTTTAAATACAGTACAGAAGAAGTAAGTTCAAAAATTGTAGTTAGTGACCTTTTTTTTTTTAACCTTGTACTCAACAAGTACTCCATATATATATAAAAAAAATGCTTAATCTAACACTAAAACTAATAAAAGCTAAGCGAAAACTAAGTATTTTTGAGTAAATAAAAACTACTAAAAATCAACAAACAGAAAATGAATAAAAACGAACTAAATTTAAAAAACTGAAGTCAAAACGTAATAAAAATTATTATAATACTTATCTTAATATAACAAAATGATTGTAGAAAATAATCTTAATATTGCAAGGGAGAGAAAAAAAAGTCTGGACAAAAAATTTCATTTGAGAAAAAAAAAGTATAATTTTGTATGAATAAAGTTGTAACTTTAAAGATTAAGAATAATAGCAAATTCGGAGAAAAAAAGTCATCATTGTACAAGAATAGTTTTAAGAAAAAAAATATTGCGAAATGTATCAATGCAATGAGAATAAAGCAGTAATTTAATGGAAAATTTTGATATTGTGAGAAAAATCACATCAAACAACAAAAAAATTCTAATAATGTGAGAAAAATTCTTAATTTACAAGTAAAGAAAAAAAATCACAATATTAAGAGAAAACAGACCAAATTTTGTAACTCCATTTTAATTTGACCGCAACAAAGTCAACCCGATTTTTCACTTCCCGCCGTTCCGTGTGTGTTTTTATTTATTTCTTAATCGCGTGTTTGCTGTCAGCTGCGCTTACTAAACGCCGAGGTGTCGCGCGCGTGTGCGTGCAGGCAACTGTCGGAAGAGAACGCCAACCTGCAGGTGCACGCGGAGAAGGAGAGCACGGAGAAGAAGCGTCTGAGCCGCACCAACGAGGAGCTGCTGTGGCGTCTGCAGACGGGCGAGCTCAGCCCTCGCATGTCGCCCAGCGGCTCGCCCGTCCACCGGCCGCCCTCCCTGCCCGGCTCGCCCGCCCGCCCGCACTCTTTCCACCAATGACCGCGGCGACCGTCACACTTCCTGGAAGCCACACACAGGAGTGCTATTGAGAACAAACGACACACTGACATGTCATCCGTCACTCAGGCCATTTTTTTCCACCAGCGACCTCCTCCAAGGACCAAACTTTGCCAATCAAAAACAATCGAAGGGAACTCGGCAGCTTCCATCTATATGGCATCTTGGCGCCAAGGAACCATTGAAGTGAGTTGCGGAGCTTCATTTAGACAAAAAGTAAGTCCTTTGTCGCCATCTTGTGGCATAACCCCTCAATTACTCATGGATTCGGTTAGCATAGGCTTTCAACTCACTTGGACCCGAATGAGGACAAGCAGAATAGAAAATGAACTTGCAGGATGGGTGCCTTGCTCAAGGGCCGTATCCTCATGCCGACTACAGGAATTGAACCAGGGATCTTTCAGTTGCAGGCCACATTGTCCACAGGAACACGGGTATTTTTTTATGTTTTGTTGCGTTTTGATCTAAGAAAGGGGCTGATAACCATAGAACAGGAAGTAGAACTTATTGAGGAATGTGGTACACACACACACACACACACACACACACACACACACACACACACACACACATACACGTTTCCCCGTCTTGGATGCCCAGCAAAATATGGCTAAAGCCACAATTCTGATATTGAATTTGCATAAAAACGGAATATAGTCAGCAAAGTCAGCTGTTTTGTGAAGAGAAAAACTAATTTAAAATGAAAATAACATTCATGATTTAAATATGCAGGCAAATGATTAAAGGCCTTGTTTTTTTTTCTTTAAAAAAAATGTGTTCACGTTTTAGGCATTTTTGCAAGATGTCTTTGTATGAAAATAATTTTCATGAATAAGATTTTAAAGAATCACTGTATGAAAATAGGTTAGAGTTATTAGATTAAAATTGACCGGTAGACTTTTGAAAAAAAAAGGAAATGTTTTAGGAAATTAACAAGTAAATTTAATTAGCTTGTTTTGAGCAGCTTTTTGCTACAAAGGAGGGCCACGCTGAAAAGAAGAAAAAAATGAAAATAGTCACCATTTACAAGAATAAAGTTATAATTCCACAAGAGTAATGTTGCAATACCTTTTGAGTAAAAAGAGTAAAGTCTGAATGCTACGGGCAAAAATGTATACTTGCGTTTCGATGGAAGTTGTCGCGATGCGTTTGTTGGTGTGGGAATTTTGACATCCACGCCGTTAACCAGTCAAGTTACAACTTTGTTGACTTCATCACGACCTAAATGTCACGACCTTATCCTAATATTTCCATTCTATTTCCTGTAAAATCATAATTTTTTTTTTCAGCGTGGTCCTAATCATCTTTTGGAATCTCGTCCGCCGCCTTCACTGACAGCCTCGATTTGTTAGTCTTTGTTTACATTTCTCAAGATTGTATTTAAGGATTTGTCGTGTAAAAAGCATGTCCTCGTGCGTTGCTGTGATTTATATTTATTTTGTAAAACAGGTCATGCGTCTTTGTCTTTTTTTATTTGGTCCTCTCGCCGAACTGCAATTGTTACGTTTTGGCGGGTTGCAAATATTTGTGTTGTCGCCACTGTACATGTTTGCGCTTTGTACTCTAGTATTAAATCACAACATGAAAACAACAAAGTGTGGATAAACCTTTTAATACGTACACATTTAGTGATATAAGCTTTATTTATACAAGCTCAGTAGAAATTATGTAAATATATATAGTTCTATAATATTTCGAAAACCAATTAAGGGGGTCTTTTGTATTACGATAATTATGCTAGTCTATGCTAATTAGCATTTACCATTTTGCATTACAGAATATAACCGAAATCATGACATTGACTTTTTTGAAAGCATATTGGAATGTACATGGACATGGAATGTGCATAAAATAACTTACTTTAACCCAGGGTCTTCTTTTGGACCAATTTTAAATCCATACGTTTACGTCGTGCCAGCAGCTAGCTAGCGCTAAGCTAAAGTGGGTATTTTTGTATTTTTGAGTAAACAAAGTTGTTGATACACTGCCTAGCTGGGCTCTATTGACTACCGGTTGAATGTAATGTTCATTTGACACTTGTCACTTAGCAACTTTCACAAGTTCTGTGGTATGGGGTTCCATGAGTGCCAAAAATATGTTGGAGCGCCTATATCTTAGTTTTTATGTACATGCCTATGATGGGTGCATATGCTAGGTGTTTATGCTACGTATCTATGCTAAGCGTATACGCTACGGGTGTATGCTAACTGTTGTTGGACAATGTAGTTGCTACTTGTTAATCTTGCGTCCTCTGGATGTGCCATTTTGACAACGTGGTTATGCTTTGGGACCGCGGTGGCACCGGCCCGCGGCGCCGGTACTGATATTCTAGCTTCCAGATCGGCTTGGAGAGCTCCGTTGGCCGCGGACGGCATGCTACGCCAGCTCCAATCAACAAAGTGCGTTACGTTGAAGTACGTTAATGGGACGCGTAGCATGCCGCCCTCGACTCCTCGGCACTTAGCATACAACTAGCATAGACATGTACTTATATACGTAGCATATGCACATAGCATAGACACATACATAAACATAAGACATGGATGGGCGCAACAACATATTTTTGGCACTCATGGAAACCCATACTGGGGGGGCCAAGAAGGTAACGAGAGAGAGAATGTTTGATGGTGGGGGAGAGGCAAAAATGAGATGACAATGTAAGCTACGCACCAGTTAGCGTTATTGTTTTTGGGGGACCCATTTTTGACCCAAATCCCAAAATTTGGATTCTGTGTTCGTTTTTAATGGCCAATTTAGTTCTCTATTCGAATCACCACCGATTTGTGACCATCCCTAAGTTTTTGGACAAGTTAAGACCCCTGAAAAAAAAAAAAATACGCACTACCTGGTGCTCAGTGTCCCAATGCAAGTGAATTGAACGTCGCTTTTAACGGGCGAAGTTCCTCACTTCCTCGTCATGAAGCTCTGCAGCAAGTCGATGGGAAGCGGGAAGATGATGGTGGAGTTCTTCTCGGCGGCGATGCTGTTGAGCGTCTGCAGGTAGCGCAGCTGCAGGGCGGACGGAGCCTCGGCGATGACCAGCGAGGCCTCCTTCAGGGCGCGGGACGCCTTCATCTCGCCCTCGGCGGCGATGATCTGAGGCGAGAGACGTCGTTTGCTCAGTGTGTCGTTTTTGTTTTAGGCGTGATGGGAAAAAACGACATCAGGGTTTTTTAGACTTTTCTCTACCTCCATAGTATGGAGGTAAATATGGTGCAAAACTAACTTGTAAAAAAAATGTGTGCCTGTAAAAAAAAAAATTGTACCTGTAAAAGAAAAATGTGTATCTGTGAAACAAATTTGTATCTGTAAAAACAAATTTGTACCTGTAAAAGTCATGATTTGTATCTGTACAAAAAAATTTTTTGTACCTGTACAAAAAGTAGAAATTTGTATATGTAAAAGTTGCAGAAAAAACACTTGTGACTCCTAGTGGCAACTTCTTTGACTACAAGTTGTCATTTCTACAGGTACAAATCACAACTTTTACAGATACAAATTTCTACTTTTTGTACAGGTACAAAATTTTTTTTGTACAGATACAAATCATGACTTTTACAGGTACAAATTTGTTTTTACAGATACAAATTTCTTTTACAGATACAATTTTTTTTTTACAGATACAAATCACGACTTTTACAGATACAAATTTAGACTTTTTTCTACAGGTACAAATTTTTTGCACAAGTTAGTTTTGCACCATATTTACCTCCATACAGGGGCAGTTATTTTATATCCGATCTCACTGCTTTCGACTCATTCAAGTACACACTGAACAATGTTATATAATATTCTATAATCTAATCAAATTTGAATTATGGTGAGCAACTGCATGTAAATAGTAAACGCATTCATGATCGCGGTTTATAACGTCGCTTAGCCAAGGATTATTTATTTATCTATTTATTTGGCAGAACCTGATCTGTTATTGTCTCAAAAATGGTTGCTTTTTGTGTTAAAGCAAAAAAAATATTTGGGTTGGCGCCATCTGGTGGCAGCTCAGTGCCAAACAAACTGAGGTGATGAGCTTCATTTAGCCAGTCCAAAGCTTTGTCTAATAAAAAAAAAAAAAGAATGAAAGTGCTTTGCTGCCATTTATGTGGCATTTATAGACAAGTTGAAACATTTTTGAGTGGCCGTGTTTACGTCTTACTTGCAAATTTTAACTATTTGCGATAAAGCTAAATCCTAACCGCTAAATCCTAACGTGTACTAATTGCTAACAGAACTCATGACTTAAAAAAACACATTGACTTTAATTCTTGATTTTAATTTGAATGGAAGCGATTCAAATAAGGCTTTTAACACCTTTGTACGTGATATAATGTGACTGATGGGTCATTTAGATTTTTTTAGGGTCTCAACTGATTGTGGCAGCTAACAAGCTAGCATAGCCAAGCTTGGCTAATGCTTGTTACCCAACTCCTGTGATCTGGTTTTCACTTTGATATTTTTTAATCTGATCCTAAAATTGAGTAATAGATTCAAAAAAAAATTTTTTAATCTAGAAATGATCAAATAAAATATCAATATAATATATAAATCATAAATATAAATAATCGAATAATAATAATTTGTCACTTTGATTGCAGTTTCACATGGAAAGAAGGAATGATGCCATCGTCCACCTTTGCCCGGGCCTCCCGACTGGCTTCCGCCTCAGCCGCCATAGCTCTCTGCAGCTGCTGGGGTAACTTGACGTCTTTAATCTCCACTCGCTCCACCTTGATGCCCCACGCGTCCGTGGCTTCGTCCAGGGATTCCTGACAAGCGGCGACCAACTTCATGACAGTGCGCCGTCACTATCTTTAAGGTCAGCGTTTGGATATTTGGACGGATATTTATTCATCCGACCAGGGTAATTATATGATGTATGGCGGCGCGTGCTAAAAAATGGCGCCTTTTCCTTTTTTTTTTTTTTTCTTAAGAAAAAAAAAATGGCGCCTTTTCCTGATTACTGAAGTCGGCCTTTTTTTTTTGCGACAGTATACCTGCATGCTGAGCGAGATGCCCTCCCTGTCGGACAGCAGCTCGGCCAGGTTCTTGGTGCCCAGCGCGTTCCTGAGGGTCGTCTGAGCCAGCAGCCGCGTGGACGAGTGCGCGTTGGTCACGTTGGCCACCGACGAGATGGGACACCGGATGCGGAAGTACACCACGCCGTCCACGCACACCGTCACGGAGTCCTTTGTCAGGATCTGACCAGGTGATATCGACGACGAGAGCGCTGATTGGCTATCGCGGTATTGGAGAATGCTATACGCGCACCGTGTGTTACCTCTTGAGGCGGAATGTCAAAGGACACGGTCCTCAGGTCGACTTTCACAAAGTTATCCGTGCAAGGTATCACAAAAAAAAGCCCTGCAAGTAAAAACATTTGTCATATACGGAACGTTTTGGAAAAATTCGGACCCAGCTTGAGAGTCGTACCGGGTCCTATGGCTTTCCTGTCAACGATTCGACCCAGTCTGAAGATGACGGCTCGTTCGTACTCCTTCACTATCTGCGTGTCGAAAGCATCGGTTAAGGTGGCATTCACTAAATTAGGTACACCAGAAGTACAAAAATGTTTTAATTAGCCAAAACTAAAGAAAAAACTAAAACTAAAATGCAAAAACAATTTTGTTGACAAAACGAAATAAAAACAAAAATGAAATTTACAAAACTAACTAAAACTAACTATAATTGTAGCGAAAATGTCCTTTGTTTTAGGCTTTGGTAAATAATTCAATACGTGAGCCTTTGGGGATGATTTTAAATGTGATTTTAAGTATATCTTTTTTTCTATACTAACTAGAATAATGACGTTTGAAAGTGTGTCACACAGAAGTGACGTCATCGAGCAGCAGCCAATAGAAAAGCACCTTCAGATGACATCGATCCTCCGCCACAATTCGTGCTTGACTTTTAGCTTCAATGGCTCAGCGAGCCTGCTTTTTCATTGAACTCAACCGAAATGCAACGCGAGGTAAGAAATGCATTACTTGCATTATTTACCATGGTGTTAATTAACTCATTTGATCCCAAACACGTATAAATAAGTTCTAGTTTAAATATTACCAGTGTCCCAAAGACGTATTTATACGTTTCTTTTTAATGCTAGAGCATACAGAAGGCCTTGTTGCAGCCTCGGAATTGCAGAGAACGGTTGAAGCAATGGTAGTGATTATAAGAACAGCCAGCAGGTGGCAGCAGAGTATAAGAGATCAACCAGGGCCATTTTTCAAAAAGGCTCTTTTTTTTTTTTAAACAGACTTGAGAATAATGATGAAACTTAGCTATATTCTAATGCTAATTGCTGCAAAACGGAAACAGATAGAAACATACTTTTTTCTTTTTGGTAGTTTCCATGTTTTTATAGCAATAGAACACAATATTCTGTGGGCCTTGCAAAATCAATCAAAATCCAGTAAAACAACCAGGAGCAAAGGGGGTTGCTTCAGTGAAAATGGAAACTAACGAAAGCTAAATTAAAATTAAGCTTTTTTTTTTTAAATAACTAAAATAATAAAAGCTAACAGAACCAACTTGAAAACTAACGTCAAAACGAAATAAAAACTAACAAAAATGAAAATTCCCCAAATTATAATAACCCTGCTTCTTTCATTGAACAAGTGTGCATACCTTGACACACATAAAGATTGTAAGCGGGAAGGTGGCCCCGATGAAGAGGAGTGATATGACCACCAAAATCCAGCCGAAGCATCCCAGCCTGCCTGAGGTTTTATCTGCCGAGGAACACAAGGAAATATCTGACTGGCTTGTGTTGACGCAGCCGCTAATGCTTAGCGACCGTCGCTAATGACACAGGCTGTTGTCCAAACATGGCAAGATAGTGTCAATAAATAAAGAAAAAATACACCAAATGAAACAATTCATCACCTTCAACAACGTCCGTGGAGTTGATCTCAAGTTTACCTTGCGTCACCATGTCGGCCGTGCTGGATGTCGTGGAGATCATCAGAGCAAGGTGTACCTTTTTGTGTGTGTGTGTGTGTGTGTGTGTGTTGTACCTGAGGCGACGAGGGGCCCGCCCTCGCGGGTGCCAACGAGACCACGACGACGACGAGGCACGTCTTGGCGCGGTCACCCCGTGACTGCCACACCTGCTGAGTCATGAATAATCAATGCGTGCCGCGCAACTCGACCCCCGGCCCGCGTCTCTCTTCGCCCCTTGTAACGTGAGCCCGTCGGACACAATCGAGTGAATAAATTGCCAGAGATGAACACTCAACAAACCGCTCACATATTTTTTTATGTTTTTTTTGTTTTTTTTACGTTCTCAATTAGTCACTGTTTTGTTTTTTGCTAAGTGCAAAGCCGTTTCTAATATAAAAGCAGTGCTTTGGCGCCATCTTGGTGCCAAGGATGTTAAATACTGAGGAAAAACAACAAGAGTTAATGAAAACATTTCCTTGCTGATTTGGTTAGCAACAGACTTCAGCAATGGGCTCCAAAGCTTTAATGAGCACATGTTGAACAGATAATCGCAGTCACTTTCTGTTTTTTTCCTCCAATGGAAAAATTAAGGAGTTCAGTTTATTATTTGTCATAAGCGGATGATAACTATTTGGGCAAGGCGTCTAGTTGAGGAAATATTGTACGTGAACAAAACAAAGACTACTGTGCACAGTGGATATAATAAGTCTACACACCCCTGTTCAAATGACGGATTTTTGCGATGTACAAAAATGTTAACAAGGGTTATCATTTCAAAACTTTTTCTACCATTTATGTGATCTGTACAGAGGTAATGTTGTTGCACAAGTGTACACACCCGCTTATGTGCCTACTAGAGCAGCTGACCTTTGTTTGGAATAAAGGAGAGGCACAAATGGTGGCAGGGGTGCTCTGACTCCCATTCAACATGAGTTTAAACACAGCTACATCCCAAGGTATGAGAGGGTGTGCACACTTGTGCAATGGCATGTACATTTTTTGTTCCCCAGTTGAATCCCCCGCGAGTGCTACTGGCCAAATTAACGGTGGAAAATGTTTTGAAATGATTTACTTTGATCACGTTTGTATTACAAAAATCAAGAGGGGTGTGTAGACTTTTCATATGTACTGTATTTAATAAAAATAATTGTAGCAGTCCCCTCAGGGAAAATGCAGCCGCAATGTAACATCAGATTTTTTTTAAACTCATTTGCTCCCAAAAACATGTAAATGCGTTCTATTTTGAATGTTTTAAGTGTCCCAAAGACATATTTATACGTTTTTATGTTATTGTTGTTTTTTTATGCTAGAGCATACAGAAGGCTTTGATGCAGCCTCTCAACTGCAAAGAACGGTTGAAGAAATGCTAGTTATTACACAAACAGCCAGCAGGTGGCAGCAGAGTATAAGAGATCAACCAGAGCCATGTTGAAAAAAGTCTCTATTACTCACATTTCTAAATAGATTTGTGAATAATGATGAAACTTAGCTATATTCTAATGCTAATTGCTGCAAAACGGAAACAGGCCTTGCAAAATCAGTCAAAATCCAGTCAAACAGTCGGGGGTGAAGGGGGTTGCTTCAGTGAAAATAGCTGGGAGTGAATGAGTTAAGGACTGAATGTGACTCATACAATCAAAAGCAACTGAAAAGCTTGATTTCATTATATTTTGTGATTTTTATTACCATTTGACTTCAACAATTGGCATTGAAAAATATTGCATAAAAGTAAAGATATTGCACAGTATCAATAATATATGCTCGCTGTTCGCATGTAAATGAGGTAGCTCTCACTCATTCACCTCAGAATGACAATTGTACATTACGGCACACAACCACCGCAATAATAAATCATGCAAAAAATAATAATAATCATTTTGACACAGCGCTCACAAGATGGCCGCAAATGTGGTCGCCCGCGAGTGCATGATCTGAATTTTATTCGTTCCGGCATTTTCCCCAGGATTTCATTCAAAATCTTTAGCAAACAACATCACACATTTATAAATGTCTTTTAAAATCGGGAGTATAAAAAAACTTCTGTGAATTCCCACCCAAACACATTGATTTGGTATTCACAGTTTGTCACTTTTTAAGAGCATCACATAAAATGGTAAACAATTGGACCCTTTTTGTGAAGTTGGTAGAAAGTCAGCAGAATGCGAGTGAAAAAACCCCAAACCTGCACTGAAAACGATCACAAAACTTCGGTTGGGGTCCACATCAGGAGCCCACTGCCTCCATCATGAACTTTCGCGTGAACTCATAAGCCAGGAAGAGGGCGCCGTTGGCCGGGAAGGTGCGTATCATGGTCGGCGTGAGGCCCGAGTAAAGAGCCCGGAACCCTGAAGACGCACAAGACGCCTCATTTTGCAGAAACCTGATGCCAAAAAGGATCATTTTTACAATCTTACCCTCGTTGCGTAAAATCCCCACGAAGGTCTTCAGGAAGCCCTCTTGCGTCCCGGCTAAGGAGTACACCTGGATCCTGGACTTCACGCAGTCGATGGGATAGATCAACAGCCAAAGACAAGCGCCACCAAAACCGCCGCTGAACATGAGCGGGAGAATGCCTGCAAAAGGTGCGATTGCTAAACTTGGGGGGGGCAAAAACAAGACCATTCAAATGCGTATGTTGCAATTGGTGATAGGCCGAGACCGATATTTCAAGCAGATATTCGTTTGCAATGAAAAGAAAATATTTGCATCCAAATTTTACAATATATATATATATTCCTTTTAATTTTAAACATAAGAATTGACAGCTTTGTTTAAATATTGTAACAAAAATTTCAGGGAGCTTTTAAGGTCATCAGAATGTGTTAAGCTAAATTGAAAACTAAGCAAGTAAATAGTTCCCTAAAGTTTTTTGCTGTAAATAGTTTTCCAAAATTTCAAAATATATATTTTTTTATTTGATTATAAAAAAAAAAAATTAAAAAAAGTGTGGGAAGTTCCTAATGTCAGTATCATTTAGTGTAAAATGAAGTAAAATAAAATGAAGTGGAAATTTAAATACAGTGATACCTCAGAGTTTTAACATAATTCGTTCCTGTGAACTGTTCAAAGTCAGACTTCCGAAACATTTATCCCCATAGGAAATAATGTAAATGCAATTAATCCGTTCCCAAGCTCCAAAAACAGAACATTTATATTTTAATTTATTTCTAATTTAATTTCTATTTATGTGAAATAGAAAATAAAATAGATAATAAATCATTAGAAAATACAAAGTTGAAAATGTTGCTTTAGTTCAAATATTTTCTCTGATTTCTTTGGCCGAAGTCCGATTTGTACGAGTTCCGAGACTTTCAAACTCCGAGGTTCCACTACGAAATAAATAAATAAATGACAAATTCCTGTATCTCACTGAGCGACAAATGCATGCGAACGTCGCTAATTTGGGGTTTTCATAAGAGTTCGGAAAAGGTTTCAAAAGATCTTCGCAGACAGTGAAAAATTGTCTGAATATTTTTGAAATGTCTTTGATGAAAACCCTAAATTCGCTACGTTCGGTGCCGATATTTGACATTTTGACAAATATCGGCGTTATCTGCCTTTTTATCAATCTGAAGGCCGATAACGCTGATATTTGTCAAAATGTCAAATATCGGCACCGATAATCGGCCCGGTCAATAATCGGTCTACCCCTCGCCGCAATGTGACCTACCGATGCCCTCCTTGTCCGTCCCCATGTAGCGTGCGAACGTGGAGCGGCTGAATTCATAGCCGCCAAAGAAGCAGAAGTAGCCCGGAAACTCCCTGGCAATGGTGGACGTCAGACCTTGGTAGAACCCCAGCGGACCTTTTGTCTCCATCACCGACTTCATCACCGCCCAAACTCTATAAACAAGTCACAAAAAAAAAACACAATAAGGACATCAACGGAACCACTTTGAAATGTCCGCCATCCACCGCACGGACCTCTTCTGCCCTTTGGCGATCTTGCCGGAGGCTTCCATCTCGTGCATGGCCTGCAGGCGACATTTGACCAGCTCGGAGGGGCAAAGCACCAGGGACGAGAAGATGGAGGCCAGCGATCCCGAGAGGGCTTTCTGAACATCGCTGGCTCGACAAAGAAGCGCAATTCAACGACAGGGATTTGGAAACAAACTTTTGACAAACGCTACGCCGGGTTATACGGCCGAACCTGAGCTCAGTGCCGGCGTCGGCGCTGATCAAGGTGCGGAGCACGTCCTGGCAGAAGCCGTAGCTCAGAAAGAGCACGGCGTTCTCGCAGATGTTAGCGGCCAGCGCCGGGGCGGTGCCCTTGTACAGGCCGCGCACCCCGACTTGCCTGAAGGTGGACACCAAGCAGTGAGCGAAGCCTCGGTACATGGCGGGGAACGTCTGCATCTTCACTTTGGTGGTGTCCAGCGGCTGCCCGCTGAGAACGCACGCTGTCCCGCCTGTCGCGTCAGAATGCAAGGTGAGCTTTCAAAAGCATCCTTAGTCTTTTCATGCAAACCCAATTTTTTTTTTTTTTTTTTTTTTATTATTATTATTTTTTTTTTCCCTAAGAGCTCAGTATTGTTCATTCGGAAATGTCATCATCATTGCTCTTTTTTTTTTTTTTTTGTGGGTGTGTGTGGGTGAGTATGTGTATGTGCGTGCGTGCGTGCGTGCGTGCGTGCGTGTATTTGTTAGCTCACCAGAAAACCTATTAGAAAAAAATCTCATACCGTTCACCTAAACCGAACACCAGGAGACCCGAGGGGACCAAATAAAACCAAGGAAGGTGAAATCCAGCACCGACCAGACAGACACCCCCCACCAGAACTCCTCCCCAGCCCAAGAAACATCCAGACCCCAACAAATCCAAAAAACATAAAAAATCAGGGAGGCCTCAAGAGACCAAAGGAGAGACCGAGAAAAGGAAGGAAGGACAGACGGACAAACCCTAATTCTAATGAACGTCTCCCCCCCCCCGTTGGTGGTATTTTATAACGCGCTGCACATTTTCAACGGGAGACAGGTCTGGACTGCTGGCAGGTCAGTCTAGTACTTGTAGTCTTTTTACTACTCTTATAGCATGTGCAGAATATCACTGAAAAATGATTGTATTCGTTTTTTTATTTCCGTTTTACACAATGTCCCAACTTTACGGGAACCGGGCTTTGTATAGGTTAAGACGATATTGCTTGAAAGTATTTTTACACGCACACACACAATCTGACTATAAAGCGTTACTTTGAATTACGAGTGCCCTAACTTATGACAGGGTTTTGTTTTTTTAGCCATTGCTTGTATTATTTTTTATTTTGTGCTTTTCATACATGCCACCACTCGAGTGAAGTGATTTAAAAAAAACAACAACAACAAGGAAAATTAAGTTAATGTCGTCACATCTGTGCAAGTAAAGACACAGTTGAAAACGGGGACAAATATTCAAACACACTACAGTAATTACACTTTATAAACCTTTACCCCCCTTTTACATTCTCTTTTATTATGCATTATTGTATTTTTTTTTAAAATAAACAGTAGAAAATCTGCTGTTTAAAGATGGTCTGGAATGGATTAATGGCATTTTAATAGATTTCAATGGTGACAATTGGCTTTCTTTATATCAGTTAATTCGATTAGTACAAGCTGGGTCACGTCATTAATTAAATTAATAAAGAAGTCAAAATACCGCAGTGATTTTTTTGGTTAGGTCATTTTTGTTCACATAATCCTGCACAGCTCATGGCCTCATGATATTCCCTGAAATATGACAGGTGTGCTGCTTTTTTAGTTCTTGCGCAATGTACTGAGTCATGGGATTACTTCGACTTGCCATTATTTCAACGGCGCTTCAGCATAATGGACGATTATATTCTTTTTTCATTCAACCTTGCCAAAAAATGGCAGCGCAGTGCGGGAAACCGACGAGTTCAGCCGCCAGTACACGCACTGGGAACATGAGTCAATGAAAGCGTGATGCAAATGTTTTGGGGGATTTCAGTTTTTTTTTTTGTTTGTTTTTTTGACATGAACTTGCCTGCTGCTCCTGCTGTGAAGTCAATGATGGCCTGGGTCATTGGGTGTGGAGCCATGTTGCATCAGAATGTGCTGGAAGCCCTGCAAAAAAAAAAGCAAAATGTCCTTTATGTCCTTCTCTCCGCCAGTCTGTCTGTCTGTCTACTTATCTATACGTCTATCAATGTAACAAAGTAAACAAAGTAAGCTTGCAGCGACCTTGAAGACAATCAATTCAGTATAACGCATTCACTTCCTGCTCATCTCACGCCCCCTTTTGAGTATTCGAAATACCTGGTAGACCCGGTCGCGCCCAACCCACTTAAAAGTAACGTCTCCCCGTGCAGGGAAGTTGTTATATGAAGGCGCAAGTTTTCGGAAAGTCGTCTGTTCTGTTCGGATGAACGCAAAAGCACAAACGCAGGATGAAGCTGATATTTACGCAAAAAGTAAGAGAGACACAAAACGCAGCATACGAAGGCGGAAGTCACATCCCCCCGACTGGCGAAGAATTACACATTAATGTCTTAATTGTGAATTACAATGAGTTTATAAAAAACTGACAGTCTTAAGAATATATATATATATTTTATGTGAACATTATTTTGACAAAATTCGCCAGCGATGGTGCGTTAGAGTGTCATACCGCCTACCGCCACTAAAGGTCAGTAGAGTCATTCGCTGTGAACTTTTCTCTATCTATCTTTTTTTTCTTTATTAAAATAATTCTCAAGAGTAAATTCTGACGAGCCTACAGACTTGTTGCTTTACAGCAGGCACACCGACTGAAGTACGTGCGTTTTATCAGTATCAGCAATTGAACTCGATGACATGGCTCTTTGGCCGTTCATAATGATGAACTTGAATGCAGAAAATAATCGTCAAGAGCCAACCAGAGGTTGCATGAAGGCGCTTTAGGTGATGTGTGAACGAATTTATTTGAATTTGGCAGTCAAACACGCAGCGATAGATAGAGAGGAACAATTAAGAGTCGAAAAGGAACACACATTACATACGTTATTAAAAAAATAAATGGTAAGGAATACATCTAGCACATTTAAGAGGCATTTGTGGTCAAAAAATGAGACCACTTTACGTCCAATTTAGCAACAGCATTGAAATATATTAGATACTTTTAAGGATTGGACAAATCTGACTAATCTAGAATTGTTTAGGCGGTTGTCAACCACAATTGGAAAATGTCATCCGAATGTTACAATGACCAATTTCAAATTCGTGTTAAACACATGGTCTACATCAACGTTATCAAACACGAACAGCGTTTCCACCTCTAAAATATGTAAACATGACAGGAATTCGTTGTTGGGAACAACCTTTGGGTGCCCTCTCATGTTTACTAGGCCAAAGAATGAAAACAGGTCCTCTTTTCCTTTTTTGTTTTTGCCCCCGCCCCCGTGCAAAGTCGTCGGATGTCATTCATTGGCGCGCCGCGGCTGTCAATCGAGGGTGGGCGTGGCCATGTGCCAAACGCCACTTCCAGTAAAAGTGCTCACATGCTGCACAGCGCGCAGAGTCAACAGGCTGCGGGGAACATCGACGCGCCAGGACGCTGCGCACTTTACACGCTTGTCTTTTTTATACGCCTCACGTTCTTTATGGACACTTTTTCACGGTTTGATTTTTTAAAAGCGTTTGGGATGTAACTTCTAAAGTTGACTGACTTTCTGCGGAGTTCCCGCGTTTCTCGGACGTTTGTTTACCTCCCGTTTTTTTCTTTTTCTTTTTTTTTTTATCGGGGGTGTGGGGGGGGGACATAACACCCCGGCCGGCTAATTCCCATCACCCTCTCGACCACCATGGCGGAAGCGGCCCAGCAGCAGCAGCAGCAGCCACACCTGGTGGACATCGACCCGGACTTCGAGCCCTTGGCCAGACCCCGCTCGTGCACTTGGCCCTTGCCCCGACCGGAGTTCGTCAACCCGGGCGACTCCAACACCTCGTCGCCGGTGCCGTCCATCAAGCAGGAGCCCGCCGGCAACGACTACATCAGCAACCTCAGCCTACTGGAGGAGAACGAGGACCTGTGCGCCGACTTCCAGTGTCAGGAGACGTGCGTCCACCAGCAACAGCATCAGCATCACCCCAACCCCGCGCTGCAGCAGCATCCCCATCCCCATCCCCATCCGCAGCCCCAGCAACAGCAACAGCAGCAGCAACAGCAACAGCAGCAGCAACAGCAACAGCAGCAGCAGGTGCCTCTGCTCTCCTCCCCGCTTGCAAACTCGCCGTCGTCGGCCGCCGCAGCAGCCGCCGCCGCCGCCGCCGCTGCCCAGAGGAAGAGCAGCTCGTCCCGGCGGAACGCCTGGGGGAATATGTCGTACGCGGACCTCATTACCAAAGCCATCGAGAGCTCCCCGGAGAACAGGCTCACCCTGTCTCAGATCTACGACTGGATGGTGAAGAGTGTGCCTTACTTCAAGGACAAGGGGGACAGCAACAGCTCGGCAGGTTGGAAGGTATGTTGTCGAGTGCGATGGAGTTGAGGGAAAAAGTGGTTTTCACTGTGCTTCTCAAACTTTTTTTTTATTTTTATTTTTTTTTTAAACATCAATTTCCAATTGAAAAAATGCTTAGCTCTACAAAATACCACCATCGACATTACCATGTAACATTATGCTTTAATACTGTATAGGTAAGTTGAAAACGGCACTTGATTGATTCAATTAAACTTGTAAATATTTGAAAACAAACAGTGCAAAAAAAAGAAAAAAAAGAAGCTAAATGCTAAGTGATTGCACTTAAAAGTTAAATACAATTGAACTGTACTACTTTGCACGTTTATTTACGGGATGCTGTTAAGTACCTCTAGAGGGAGCCCGTGTGCCACTAGTGGTGCTTTCAGGGTCGTTATGATTTTAAACCATGCAAATGGGTTATTGCCTAAGCATATTATTTACACACACAATTTTAAAGGGGTACGTTATTTTGAAATCGAAACAGTTTGATGTTCACTTTGTTAATTGGGAAAATATACTATATTTTTCTCCCAAAAACTTGAAGGTGACTTTTGGCTTTTTTCTCATAAAATTCAGACTTTATTCTTTTAATATTATGACTCGAAGTGTATTTTGGCCCTAAAAGTCTTTGAGGGGTGGAATCACACAAATAAAAATATTACTTGTATACTTTTTTTCTTGTAAAATTCAGACATTTTTATCTATTAAAAAAAGCATCAAACTTTCCAGATTACTGCTAGCATAATTACTTAGTATTGTTCCTAATTCAATTCAATTCTTGTAATATTATGACTTAGATCTAAAATACACACTTTTTTCTTGAAAATAAACAGGTTTCGACTATAATCTCATAGTTTTTTTTTCCGTTTTTTTTCTCCGTTTCCCAATGTGACCCTAAAACTCTTTCGTACCTCTCTGTGCGGGAATCCTACACTCTAAACAAAATGCTCGGTTGTTTTCTTGCTGGGTCGCTGTTCATTTGCAGCAGTTTGGGTTACTTTTACTCAAGTAAAATCAAATAAAGTTAAATATTTTTTGCCCCATCAGACTGGGTTGAAGATTAAATTGAGGTGGTTTGAAGAACGGATGCTGGTTGCCATTTTGGAAGCAATTTTGTTTTTTTTACTGTTACTGAAATGGAAGCAAATTGAAAGTAACGTTGTTAAAAAGACTTGATGCTGATTGGATGGATGGCTCAGTGGGTCACACTGCTGACTTTGGACAGGGGTATCGGGGTCCCTAGGCAAGACTCTTAATGAATTAAAATTATTTGCTCATTCCCGGGCCTTGCCAGTCCCAAGACTGGATAAAAATGGGTGGGATGTAAAAACTGTGCCAAACATAGTATATGTAAATGTCGGTAATACAATTTGTATTATTTGTTCTCACAGCTGTGCTGATAACCTGTTAAACCATTTCTTGATAACTTTAGCTCATCAGCACGTCTAGTTTTTACATTTTGTTGTATTTTGTCCCAACATACTGGTTCAAAGTATTTAGGTATTAGTATTTAAGTACCCAATTTAGGTACTTGTAACCCAGTAGTTTTACGAGTGCATGCAAAAAAAAAAAAGAGGCCAATCAAAAGTAAAAGTAAAAGAAAAAGAAAAAGCCTTTGGTTGTGTTTGCCGTTTGAGGTTGTTTTGTCATTGTCCTCATTGGTGCTCCCTCCTGCGTCCATTTGTGTTGCATTGCTAGCGTGGTCCATGACAGTCATCTGACTTCTCCCCCGCTCCCTTTGATTTACAAAGTCCGCTGACTCGACAGGGGCCCCGCGTCCTGGCGTCGCGCGATGGGAACACGTGATTCTCGTCTCGACTAATTCACGCAAAGTGAATGAAGCCAGATGAAAAGGAACCCGTGAGTTCAGACTTCATGGGATGCTGAGGACGGACGGCCCCGGGGGCGGGTGGCGAGGGTTTGGCCGTGACCGTTTTAGATGTGGCGTGACCAGCATCAGCCTTTGGAGTAGCTTGAATGGTGTCTGGCGGAGAAATTGATGGCGAGAAATTCATCTGCGATTCATCCCAGTCGTCCCACCCTGACCCTGGCGGAAGTTGAAACGCGCCGAGGTGACCCCTCCGTGTCATTAATGAGGCGGAATTCAGCAGCGTGCATACACACATGCTGTTCGCCATTCATCCGTTTGACCTGGCTGTTTACAAAAGCTCCCGACTAATGTGGGGCTGTCGGATTGTGTCCCGTCAATCAGATTAGGCCAGTACAAAAAAAATATAAAAAAAAAATTGCTCACTGTGGGCCGAACATAAAAAGGAGATTTCCAGGTGCACTCAAAGGAAAAATAACTGTTGTAGAGGTGGCAAATTCAGGTCCAGAAAGTAAAAACCCTGCCACAGTTTGGCTTTAGCCCCTTGTGCTAGCTAGCTAGCTCCCTAGCAGGTAACCGAACACCCGGGAACCTAGCTATGGAGAACGCTAGCTAGCACATGGGGCTAAAGCCAAAATGTGGCAGGGTTTTTTACTTTCTGGACCTGGATTTGCCACCTCTGATTTGGTGATTGTCGTAAGCGCAGTGGGGGGAAGTGGTTAGCACACCAGTCCCAAAGTTTTGAGGTTCCGTGTCCGAATCTATGCATCTTGGTGTACCCTGCTTCTTTCGCCAAAGTCAGCAGAGTGCAACTGTTAAGTAAGATTACCACGTGGCCCAAGAAAGTGTGATGAAACTGTGTTATTACTTATTTGATGCATGATTTTATTTTGAAGGTCTGACTTTTGACAGGATGTCCGACACAAATGTTACCTGAGTGTTGCCGAGCAGACCGGGAGGGTTATGAACTTATTACTTTGGAGTTGTTAATGAAAACATAACGCATAGGTGTGCATTGATTGCCCGAGTCACTTATTTTTTTTATATGCAGAAAGAAAAAAAATCAAATTATATGAAATTATACGAAAATGAGGTTCACTGTCCAAAATGGGAACTCATCCTTTTTCTATAGCGCTTGTCCACATTAGAGTGGCTGGTAATCTATCCCAGCTCACTTTTGGCAAGAGGCGGGATAAACCCCGGATTGGTCGCCAGGCAATCACAGGGCACAAAATGGTTCCTCCATCGTCAATTTTGACTCAAATCATGACATTCTCCCAAATGGCCGAAGGGTGACTGTGAATCAAATGTGTGGGAATTCAATATGCGAACCCACCTCTGTGATCGTCCAATAGGCGAGCAGCAGATCTTGCCGTGATATGTTGTTATTGTTATGTTACCCCGTGAAACGGTTGTTGTTGTTGTAAGTCCAGTCTTCATTTACTCTGCCGTTCCCACCGCGTTGCCTCACACCCGCCGAGTGTGCGCGGTGAGTCATAAAGCTGCTCGTATCGACATGAACTTTGAACCCCAGCAGCAGCTCCAACGTCTTGAATTGGATTCGTCATAGAGGAGCGGGGAAAATCAATAGGGTTTTGTAATATAATCGGATCATAACAATGACCAAAATGTTGAAGGTCACTTGAAAGTAACGGGCTCAGAATCGTGTTGACGATGCTAGCCCCTCTGCTCCCTTAGCCGCTTCGGGTTGAATGCGCTTTCAAACTTGTGTGTCTGCCAAATGTGTGAAACCACGCCCCACTGAAAAATAGATGCTACTTGGTCAAGCTAGTGTCTTTCTAATGCCTACGCATCCCTACATTTGAGCCGTGAAAATATTTACACTTAAAAACGTCCGGTGCCTTTATTGCGGCGGGAGGCGCTAGCCGCTAGCTAGCTTACGAGCTAGCAGGCTTCCGAGGCTTCACTCAGCCGACAAACGGCGTCACTTCCTCAAATGGCAATTTAAATAATGGTCTCTGTAATTTGTGGCATCTAGGGAAGATGAATTTTGGGTTCCAGGCATAAGTATCTAGAAAACTGTATGTTATACGAGTAAAAATGTAACTCACGGCTAGGCTGGATTACCGCAGTGGCAAGCAAAGGCGCTCAAGCTCTCATATAGCATCATGGGGTGCCATTTTAGCTCCATCAAAAGTAAATAAATTAAAGAAAACAAGAAAACTGAAACGGGGAAAAACAGTTTAATGCTATAGCGCCACAATTCAGTATGACATACAGCAGTTTTCAGTCGTAGTTTTCAGCAATTATCTTCAGAATTTCTGAATTTGCTTTGTGGGTCTATAAAAATTAAAAAAAAAAGAAGTTTTTTTTGAAGCGATGTACCAGTCTCACCTCGCTACTGCAGCCATTTTGTGTCAAACCACTGAGGTTTTTGCTCAAATAGAGAAAAAAAAAAGTCCTGTATGTTTGAAAGAGGTCGGTTGAAAATTCAATTAAAGTGTCAAGCAATACCACATCCATTTTTTTTTTTTGACGGGTCAATTTGGTTCCTCCACAGACTCCCTTAAAATTACAAGATGATTGTTGAATATTCAAATTGTGACAGGTAGACCGTTGCAAAGGATCGTTGTGCTAATTTAACGTGAGCTACCTCGGCCATTTTTGTGTCATGGGCTCTGTACATCCATCCTGCTTTGATATCATTGAGCGTTGCGAATCTCACTGAGGTCGGTATCACTTTGCGGTGGCGTCAACAACATTCATAAAATAGTCCAGTTGTGCTTGACACGTCTCTTGCGTGTTAAGAAGAGGTTACCACAGTGCACACGATTAGACACGGTAGATCATTTACAGCAGTAGATCTTCTTCTGTCTCATCAATTGGCAGTGTCCGTTTTTGAAGGAACTCTACAAAAAAAAATTTTGCTAGCTTAAAGACTACGTTTTTGTTACTAACTCACGTATCGTATGAGCAAGATCAGCACGTTGACGTGTGAATTTTCAAAGTCGGAAATGCTCCAAGAGAATTAATTGGAATTTACAAAAAGGGGAGTTTGGCTCTAGAGCGTAGACATAGTCGGGAAAATATATTTGGAATGACTGCTGACAAGATTTAATGCAAGTATGCACCTGATTTTCAAAACAAAACTTGTTGCAGACTGATGCTCAGAAAAAACATCTTGTGTGGCCCGCTACGAAATGGCGCAGACTGGTACTGGTCGGGTGGTCTGGAACCGCTGATTCACAGTCCCGGCCTCGGCATCGCAGCGACGGACGTCTCCTTTGCGCTTCTTTATCTTCACGGGCGCTCCTCATTCAGGGACGCGTCATTGTGGCGGCTCGACGAGGGGGGGGCGCTCGGGCCTCTCCGCCGAGGGGCTCGCCGTCGACGGCGCAAAAAAGTGTGGGAAAAGCAGCGTGCCATTCACAGCGGCGGCGGGGGTGGTGGCGGGGGCCTCCCGCGCCTCCTCACGGGGGGGCTGCCGCACATTGTCTCCTCGGTTTACTCGCGGAGGGGACGGAGCGATTGCGTCTGGCGTGGTGACACCACACTTTTGATTAGGATTTGTGGTTTTTTTGTTATGTGAAGTCGACGTGACGGCACGGTGGAATAATAATGATTAGCACGTCTGCCTCGCACTACTGAGGCTCAGGGTTCGAATCTCAACTCCGGCCTTCCCGTGTGGAGTTTGCACGTTAATCCCAGTGCTCGTGTTGGTTTGCTCCGACGTTCCCAAAGATGCACGTTAGCTTCATTGAATACTAAATTAGCTGTGGTTGCGAATGTGAGTGTGAATAGTCTGTCTGTATGTGCTCAGGATCTGCTGGTGACCAGTGAGGTTAACCACTTTAAATATATACTGTCTGCAAGTGTTAAGTTTTCAGGAAAGTCAGCCAGCATAAAACTCTACCAAATGTGTTTTTGCTTAATTATTGTTGTCTTTTTTTAGACACTTTTTGACAGCAATATTGTTTCTGTTTCTGTTAGGCTTTTATGTGCACCTTTTACACCTTGTGTCGATCAGTGGACGTGTAGACTGCTATGTTAGCTTTTCGTGTTAGCTAATGACTTGCTAGTTGGTGTTACGTGTCACAGTTTGTTGTGTGTTAAATTTTTTGTTGTTGATTTTTGTCTTCCAGATTTATTGGGCAACTTTTTGTGACCCAATGAACTAATCCGCTAATCTCGGACCAGTGTCCTGCATTTGTTCATTTGTTTTGTGCTATTTGACAAGGAGCACCACATGAATATTTAGACTGTTGTTAGCGTCTCATGCTAGCCGCCTGTTGGCTAATTAATATGCTTGTCACTTGGGTTTAAAAGGGTTTGTTGTATGTGTCAGTAAAGAATGGAACAGTGACTGCTACTTCTTTTATTTTGTAAGTTTTCTACTTCCTGCTATTGTTCCCATTCTTTTAAGTCTTGGATTTATATTTAGATGTGTTATTTCTTCCGTGTTTTGGCCAATAAAGATGATCCTAATTGATTGGACTCTCAGCTGGTATCACCCAACTATTTGTTGAACAAAAGACTCATTTGAATCATCTGTGATTGTTGTTGTGCCTTGGAGTCCCATTTTGTTTGACTTGTCGGACAAGGAGCACCGAATGAAGAGCTAGATTGCCTCATGCTTGAGATTTGTGATTAAAACGTAGTATCAACTTTTTTTTTTTATTAACAAATATGGATCTTATGTGACTGTTGTGGAGATGATCTGTTCATGTTGTTTGACAGAAAGGAACAACAAGACGTGAAGACCTAGTTTGCCATAGCTGCTAGCATTAGCTGCCAAAGCGCATGTTTATGTACTTAATGTCATGTAGTGACAGCTCCTGATGATTAGTGGTCGGTAACGAAACGATGCTTCATTAATATCATCACGCGCATACCCCGTTCTTATTTTGAAATCCAATTTGTAAACAAATCTGAATCACCATTTCCAGCCCCTCCCCCTTCCCCAATGCCACCCCGCCAAAAGCTCCTCCGCCGGCGCCGATTTTGGCGAGCTAGCGCGTCTCCGAGCGAGACACTCGCCCGCCAACTGAGTCACGACGACGAACGGTTGTGCCAGGTGGGACCCGCTCGCAGGAGCTCTCTGGCTGGACGTTGGCCCGGGCAGGAAGTGGAATGAACGCATGTTGCCAAAAATGGCACAACTGTGTTGCAGGCCTGTTTTCTTTCCAGCGTCCTTCGTTGGTTCCAGAGGTGGCAAAAGTAATCGCATTAGATTTCAGAAGAAGTGCAGATACTCCTGGTAAAAATAGAAGTAGCGATTCAACTCCAGGCTGTACTTAAATATGAGTAAAAAGAAAAAGTGCAGACTCTGATGTGCTTTTGGTTATTGATGCGATCAAAACTTGTTCTCATCACTTTGTTAACTTTGTAAACTGGCTAACAAAAAATGCTCAATTAGCAAATGATAACTGAAAAATTATCATTATTAGATTAGGTGGATATTATTTTTGATCCAGTAAGTTTTTAAGCTGGTAAAAGACACGCGTTCACTATGAACAATCTTGTAGCCAACAACGTCAAACGTCCTTGTTTTTTTCCAGTCCCAGATCTCGATCAAAGAGCTCAACCGCAGTTGACTTTACCTTTCTGCTCTCTATTTGTTTTGTGTTTTCTTACATTGTGTAGTCATCCGCTGTGTTTGTAAAAAAAAAAAAAAATGAACGGGCCCATCTAATAAGTAGTAGAAAGTTCAAGTCATCAGAAATGTCAAGTACAGAAACAAAGTTAAAGTACTTCGTACGGCACTTGTTGTTTTGGAATGAGCTTGGAAGTGACACGCACGCACACATCCGGCTGTACTTTCTCGATGTTGCCGCATCCCGTGTGTCACTGCGCAAATATTTACCGCACTTTGATGTCGGTGCGTGAATCGATACGGCCGCGGCGTTCCCCCTTCTGTACTCGCCGCACTCCCGACCCGGCATTCCTCACCCCACTCGCGGTAAACACTACCTCCCACGCCTCAAAACAAACTGGAGACAAACATGGCGGCCCGAGCTAGTTCGCGGCCCGCCGGTCGTTAGCACGCACCCGCTGACTTCAATCACCTGGTGGTGATGCAGAGTTACGGCGGGTGTTGTATGACTTATTAAAGGTCATGGTTCGGTTCACATTGACTTTTGTGTATATGAGAACAGATTTAATTACATTTAAAACGAAACCATCCACCGTCTGCTAGCTAGCTGGGCCGCATTGTTTGTTTATGGACACAGCATGTGGTTGGAGTGTGTGGTTACGCCTGCCACACACCGAACCCTACATAATAATGCTGTAAATGACAATAGCATCAATTAAAAGAAGATGTTAACAAAAAGACTCAAAAGACTGTACAAGCTCCTGAAAAGGCAAAACAGCTTTCATAAGCCACGCAAAACGACATACAGCCATGTGCCACCAATTAGGGAAGTTGCTCGTTTTATCCGCTTAGTTCCAGCCTTTCAGTCATTTTGGAGAATGTCGTGAAAGCATGTTTTTGTGACCTACGAGGATGTACGCCGCATTTCGCTTCAAGTCAGATGGCGTTGGTAACAGTTACTCGCCACTCGTGAGGAAGGCAATAAAATGGATGGATGTCAAAACGACCCTAAACTGCTAAAACTGTATACAGACTAATGAAAAATTCGCTATTTGACAAGGCCACAGTCTTGAATCCAGATGCTATCGATTGTTTCCCTTTTTAAAATTTAGTCTGTTTTAGTGCAGTTTCAATCATGCTTGTTAGTTTTTTTTTATCACAGTCAACCTCATCCCGTTTTATTTAGTCCCTTTTTAGTCGACTGTAAAGCTAGCATTTTAGTCTTTATTATGTTTCAGTCTAGTTTGGTGAAAAACAATTTGACACACAATTATAGTATATCAACAAGTGGCTACTAAAGCTCCATGCTATGAGCTAGTTAGCCAGCATTAGCTAGCGGTCGGATTAACATTATTGTTTGAACGTTATAGCCGTTGGATTAATGTTACGTTATAACTATAATTTTTTTTTTAACCTTTCACCTCCTGTCTGTCCGATGTGTTTGTGTATGTTGCACTCGCTAGCTGCAGATTTGAAGGGGGGGGGGGGGGGTTCACTCTGTGTCACATGGCAGTGTCACAGTGACAGATTAGCAGAGGCAAGATTTTACAAAATCAAATAATTTCCGTCTCGTTTTTGTTCATGAACTAAGTTATTGTTTATTAATGAGGCTTTTAGTCGAGTCTGGTCTAGTTTTCATCCGGTGAAAAATGTGTTGACGAAATTATTTTTGTTTCGTTTTCGTTGACGAAATTAACACTATTAGGCACACGCGCTAAAAACGATGCCAGCGTCTCGCCCAGTCGGTGAAGGCAACATTTCTCTGCCTACTTTGGTCCACATAGTGTACAATTCCCACCAATGCCAGCTTTAAACCTAAGAATGGAGGCATTCTAGTCTCCAGCGCAAAGCTGATTTGGTCATCGACGTTCCGAAACAAGCTCATAGTCTGAATGTGTATTAGTGGGACGATGGGGGGGGGGGTGGGGGGGGGGGTGGGGGGGGGGCATAGAACAGCAGCGCTCCTGTTTCTCCCGCTTCAGCACACACACACACACACACACACTCACGTCACCTAAAAGTGGTGGAGGAGTCCAAGGTTGGCACGGCCCCAGAACAGAAGGGGCAGCTGTGTTTCTCAGGCGAAGAGCTAGAGGAGCTCAGCCCATTTCCTGCCCCCCGACCGCCCGCCTTCTCCATGCCTCGTCCATTCCTTACCAAATAGCAGACCACACTTTGTGCCTCGAAACACACCCCCCCCCCCCCCCCCCCCCCCGTCCTCCACCCATCACCACCGCCACCGCCACCTTTGTCCCACCGTATGTAGAGTGGAAGGAGAAAATGAAGCGGCAGTGAGCAGTTGAGACTGTTTGCCACTTGTTAGGAGTTGCATAAGAAGACATTTACTGGAATCAAGGAGCCGCAGGCCAAAGTCTGGTGCCACTGGTTAGTCAGCGGAACTGTGAGGCACTGTGTTAGAGGTGGCGTGCGTGCATGAGTGTGCTTGCGTGCGCGCGCGCGTGCGCGTGTGCGACTACATAACCTGGGCCTCATAATTAAAGCCCTGCTGCTGGCAGATGCACAGACACGATGGCAGACAGACACCCGGGCTGGCCGACACAGGGAACATTCCTACAGATCTTTCTTTCCTCTTTTTTTTTTTTTTCTCACTCTTTTTTTCCCCACTTCATTGTGGCCTCATCTTCTTGCTTTTGCTTTTGCTCCCCACCTTCCACACATTTGAAATCGCTCTGATCACCCGCAGCAGCTGCGCCTGATAACGTTTCTGGCTCTCATCCCCGATGACGGCAATCTAATCTCAAATGTCAACTTTGTGTAATCGCCTTGTTTAAAGACATTAGCAAAATTAATATGTCTGAATTGGCCATAAATTGAAAGATAAAAATTGTTTATTATAAATATTCTTGACAGTGCGATTCGATGGATCCATTTAAATACAGTAAATATTGTACATTTGTACTGTAAGAATGTTAGCTAGAAGCTAAGAGTGCTGATTTGTGTTGTTTGGGGTTGTGGATACAGA